>NC_050085.1:8736550-9046165 GCF_009764565.3 Dermochelys coriacea
GGTTATGATTATACCAGCTGATACATGTAGATTCATAGATTTGAAAGGTCAGAAGCAACCATTATAACCTTACCTCCTGCATAACACAGGCCACAGAACCTCACTCAGTACCTCCTGCATTGAGCCCAGTCACTTGACGTCGAGCATGTTTTAGAAAGACATGCTAGGTCCCAATCCAACTTCCAATAAAGTCAAAGGAGAGACTCCCAGTAGGAGCTGGATTGAGCACATTGCTATAGAACCAGGAGTGCTTTGCCCAGCCTCAAGCAGAAGGTATTCCATCATCTCCCTGGGTTGTTTGTATTTCAATTTCTAATTTAACAATGTGATCCAGATTTCCTGCTTTTATAGTAACTGCCCAGCTCCTCTCCCAATTGGGGCTAGCCAACCCCTCCAGGTGCAGTCAGGTGGCTTAACTGGAGTCTCAGACCCACATTAACCCTTTTCAAGCCAGGATGTAGTATATACCCCATCACACTATCTATGGTGTGATTGCATTTGGGTCATGCCTGGAATTAATTTGGCCCAATAGCTTCACTCACAAAATCCAGTTGGCAGGGAAAAAGATTACTATGAGGGCGTTGTGTAATAATGACTCTGAAACTAGTTCCCAATGCTGCAGAGAAGACAGCTCAGAGCTCTGTTTTGTTGGCGTGAAGAGAGATTATGCTGAAAACCCAAATGCTGTAAAGTTCTTTAATGCCATAGAAGATCCTGTTAAAAAAATGATGGAAAAACCACAAGGCCTTTTGAATGTTCAACCCCTGGATGGTTTAACAGGGCTGGATTATACAACCCACTCTTATACCAGGCCTCAGTACAGCTCCCACTGAAATGGCTGGAAAGACTTCAATGGAGGCTGGATCAGGTGTTTGAGTCCTTATTCACATGAGGAAATGCTCAACACCATGAGTAAGGGCTGCACATCTAGCTCTTTGATAGCCATGGCACACAGCTACCAAATCAGAGATTGACCCAGTTAGGGGAGGCTGAAACATTTCCTAATTCTCTCCCCACACACAAGCTATTTAAAAAAACCCAACCCTTTCTATCCCACTTTCTCTGGTCCAGTTACATCAGGACCATGGCAGCAATGTTGATGGCTCTGGTACCTTTAACGTGAACTGCAAAGCTAAATCAATTGGTTGTCCCTTTATTGCTCCTTTAGGCCCTGATCATGCAAGTCCTTAACTTTATGAGCTGTTTCATTAATTTCAATGGATGCCTCACTTTAGTAGTAAAGCACATATAAGCGTTTGCAGAACTGGAGCCTTAAGATACCCATAGGCAGCCCGAAAAAGTTTATCCAGGGGTAGTTGGTTTTTTACACAAGAAATAGCAGGTGATTACTTATTTTTCCCTGGAAGACTATGGGCAATCTGGTGAGGATCTGAAATACGGCATCACAGCTGGAAGCTGACACCTGACTTTGCAGCCCTCTCAACCCCAATTTGAGAGGGGAGGAGAAACTTAATCCTAGGTTGACTCTAGATACAACATCCCATTTCAGGGCCTCCAGTGATCCCCAAGGTCCTCCAGCTAAGTCAGGCCCTGGAATTTCTGATGAAATAAGAAAAAAAAAACCCAGAAGAAACTCTGACCCTCTACAGTTGCTATAGGAGAAGAAAAAAGCAAAGACAAAATAGCCTTTTTTTTTTTTTGACTTGGCATTTCAGCCTTCAAGAGACTCACTACCACTGCTGAACACCAAGTATTCATGCATCCTGGTGACATTTATGGTGAAAGGAGCCTTTCCGGCCCCACAAGGAGGAGGAGGAGGAAGCTATGGAGGGGAGAATCTGTTGGAGAATGAGCAGGCTGACTCAGAAGCAGGTTGAGTAGATGGGGTTCTTTCATAGAATATCACGGTTGGAAGGGACCTCAGGAGGTCATCTAGTCCAACCCCCTGCTCAAAGCAGGACCAATCCCCAATTTTTGCCCCAGATCCCTAAATGGCCCTGTCAAGGATTGAACTCACAATCCTGGGTTTAGCAGGCCAGTGCTCAAACCACTGAGCTATCCCTCCCCTGGTGCTTGTTCCCCTCGACCCAATTGTCGAGTAAGCACTGAATTAGTTACAGCACACTCCTTTTATTTAAGTTAGTATGTACCTGCCCCTGTTTACAGCGTGACGCATATTATACAAACTTTTACCTTGAAAAATACATTTCTTTGCAGTAATTGTAGCCAGAAATTCCCATAATCAGCAGTTCACAGGGGAGGGAGGAAGGAACGTAATCTTAGGACCTGATCCAAAGGACATAACCAAAATGTGATCCCCTGACCTGCTGTGGCAAGATGAGCAAAACTGCACAGCTGCTCTTTCACTTTAATGCACCATTGTTCTATACCTCTGAAAAGTGACCTTTAACAAACCAGGGAAAAGGATGGCTAGCGAGAAGCCCTGAGATGGGATCATCCTCCCTTCTTGTGACTGGGGAATTACCTTATTTGAGAAATCATCCAGAGAATGCAGATACGGTCTGAGTGATCTACCAGCCAAGCACAAGGCACATCTCAGCCATAGCTCCTGGCTCCCTCAAAGGGAAGTTCCCCACCTCTTAGCAGCAGCTGCCCCATAACTCCAGCCTCTGTAGCAGCCACAGGTGTTCTCTTGGGCTCTTCTGCCTGATTTCTCCAGCCAGGAGGGATTTGCCAGCAGGTAAGATCTCTTGCTGTACATGTGGCATTCCCAGATGGTATTTTTGCTCTCTCTCCTTTTTTAAAAAAATATGTAAAACCATTAGAAAAGCAGATTTCTCCAGCTTTGCTCCATACATGAATTCTTTTGCACTCCTGCTCAGAAGACCTTTTACTATTTATTGGCATTTGACTTCTAACTGCAAAGCGCCAATCAAAGTCCTGGATCCGATAAATACATTCACCAAGATAATATGGGGCAACAGAGCGGACCAAGAAAAACAGCTAATTACAGCCAGCATCAAGATTAAACAAACCCACCCAAACAACTTTACCCTTGAAATCAAGTCCCAATTGGAGTCTTTCCATTGACTTGAATGGGTTTGGATCAGGTCCTAAATGCCTGAGAAAACATGGAACGAAATGCTGGCTGCACAGATGTTAATGAAGCAACAGTTCATCCGTAGGCTCTGCAGCGTGTCCAAGTTCACAAACCTCTACTCATGTTAGAGCAAACCATCGTGTGTGTGTGTCTCTCTCTCTCTCTCTCTCTCTCTCACACACACACACACACACACACACACACACACACACACAGAGAGAGAGAGTGCGGGCAGCTATTGGAATGATGGGATTCAGAATGGAACAGGAACAAGAGGTTTTTGAATGGTGAGGGAAATAATGGAGACAAGGAAAGCTGGAATGAAATGGGAACAACAGCTGGAGACATGGATATTATAGACACGACTGTAATAAGGGACTGAGGCGTGCAGGATGTCATGACGAGGGAGTACTGAAAAGGAAGGGAAATTGAGCCCTGGAGGGGGTGGGAACGGAGATGGGACTGGGTGCTGGAACGTTTACTGTGACACTTCATCACTGAGGTAATGGATGGCATGGGAGATCCAGCTTCATTGCCACCCTGAGCTGTTGTTTTGGGGTTACGGGGTAAGAAAACAGGCGTTCTCATACTGGATCAGACTGTGCTGGCCTAGTGTTAGGCTGTTGCCCTCCCAATGAAAGGTGATTCTCCCCCTCAAAGGATTATTATGGCCAGTTGTGCTATGTTGTACATTGCTATATTATCCTGAGCCCTGCCAGATATCACTGTACACCCTGAAACATGATGGTTACCCTTAGCTTTCTTAGTTGCAGGTGTTAACTATGGTAATAAAGTTACCCAGACCTTTTAAAAATCCATTCTCAGCAGGTCTCTAGGAGCAGCAAGTTCCACACATGGACCTTTTGCTGTGCGAACACTCCAAGCATCACAGTTGCAGTGAATTCCAGGGGGGAGGGAGAGAGAACTAATGAACTCCAAGGATGCTTTGAATTATCCCAGTTGCAGCCAGCGAATGCATCAGCTAAGGATCCCCTTACGTCAGGCAGCTTTCTGGCTGTGGCAGGGGCGGGAGTCATTTTGGGTCAAATAAAAAAATATTTTGTTTGACCTAAAACAAGGGTTTTTTGTTTTTTTTTTTTGTAATATTTACTCAATCCAGCTACATTTCCAAAAATTCTAGCCCCCCTTTTCCCTCAATTTTTTGTTCAACCAAAACTTCTCTAAATTTGCAAACAGTTCGTTACCCCTAATGGTATTTTTAATTTAATTTTTTTAAAAATAAGCTCCTCATCTGAAACATTTCGCTTGGCTCCAGATGCGACCCCAGAGTCTGTTTCTTCTTGCACAGACATGTGGAAACTCTTCCCAATGGCAATACTGGCAGCCAGCAGTGAGTACCGGAAACCCCACACCCCCAGCCCCTGAGGGCAGGCCAAGTGGCATCCATCAGCAAAGTGATCGCCATCTTGCCAAGGAGCTACAGAACGGCTCAAGCCATATTTTGAAGGCCCCAAAGTTCAGTCCTGGGTTGGGCCCATGAGTGAACTCTAGCTCTGCAGTAGGCTTTCAAATCCGCTCACAATTCAGGGCTGTTCAGAACAGAGGTTCTGGCCCATCTTTATAAAGAATTGCATAAGAAACAACACTGCTGAATCCCTCCACTGGGGTTAAGGGTCAGATCCATCTTGCAGGACGTGGTCTAACATTATGCTTTCTTCCACCCCCTCTGCAGTGGTGACTATCACTATAGATAGGTTTCAGAGTAGCAGCGTTTTAGTCTGTATTCGCAAAAAGAAAAGGAGTACTTGTGGCACCTTAGAGACTAACAAATTTATTAGAGCATAAGCTTTCGTGAGCTACAGCTCACTTCACTATAGATGCTCCTTTCTGCTAGGAGGCGGTCACATCTTCATCAGATGCCTTGGAACTGCGTCAGGGCGAATGGGACTACCTTGTTTGTACTGCGTACAGCAGAGGGCATCGCAGCCCCTCAAAACAAGCCCATCTGTTCACAGCTCAGCCCCCCATATACCTGGGGGCATCAGTTTGAGTCACAGCTGCTGTTAGCTTCTAAGCTGCCCCTGACTGCCTGGTTGAGATCATGAGACTATTTCAGTGACAGGCAGAAAACAGTGCCAGGGCAGATGAACTACTTATATAGCCCTTATTACCCTGGCATCCAAGTGCCTCCCAGCACCCACATGAGGAAGGAAAGAGTTATGACTACCCATACAGAAAGGGAACCGACGTAGAGAGATTAAGGCCTGAATGCATGAGAGGCGTTAGGTACCTGGGAGAAATCACTGCCATACACAAAGCCTGAGTTAGGCACCTACGCTCCAGTGCAATGAGCGGGGAGAGATGGGTGCCTGTAACCCCAAACCCAGCATGATCGGCAGGGAGCCACCTAAGGTAGGCGATGGGAGGTGCCGACCAGGGTGTGTGTGCTAAGCCCCACCCCACTCACAGGGATAAGGGCATTCCCCCAGGATGTGGGAGACCCAGGCCCCCTGCTCTATTGACCCTAGTTATCCACAGTGCAATAGATTCAACAGGAGAGATTGAGGGATTTCCCCTTATCAGAATATGCCATAGTGCAATGGTTAGAGCACTCCCTGTTCAAATCCCTTCTCCCCTTCAGGTGGAGGGGGGACTTGAACAAAGGTCTCCCACATCCGAGGTGAGCACTTTAACCACTGGGCTAAAAGTTCAAGGCATAGTGATGTCATCCTGAGCCCTGCCCCCTCCCCTATTCCATATGAACTTGCCTGAGGGGCCTGATCTGTGAAGAGACCTCTGAGCATCCCTACCGGATCAGGCCCCACGTGCAAATCAGGTGGCTGAATGCCCCTGGTTTGTGAATCACTCTGGGGCTTAGGTGGGAGATAAACATCTGGATCCCCCGGAGACACAGCAGTGCACGTGCTCAGAGACAAAACACAGGCGCGGAGGGAACTTGTACTGCAAAAATAAGAAAACCTCCAAACAAAGGGGGGGGGCAGGGGGGAGAGAAGAAAGGACAGATAGACATTTAGGCACCTACAGGATTTCAGCAGGACTTTTGTGCATCACATGGTCGTGGAACCGGGGTTTGGGCACCTATCTTCTTTTGTACATTCAGCCCTAAGTGACTTGCTCAAGGTCACACACTGAATCTGTAGCAGTGCAGGAATTGAATCTATATCTCCTGAGTCCCTGGCAGTAGTTTGACCAGAAGACTACCCTTCCTCCCTGTGCTTGGTTATAGCTAACATGCAAACTGAAGCAGTACAATCCTCCCTTAGTCACTAAATACTTAGAGATTTTGACCTCCCTCTGTACGTCAGGTGAGGGACCAGTGAAATGATTTTCCTTGAAGGTAAAACATCTCCTTGGAAAGTCCTGAAAAGCACTTTCTGCTCTTTCGCAGTTTTGACCACGATCCACAGTAGCCTCCTCAATTTCAAATTCATGATCCGGAGAATTACTGGGAAAAGTGCCCTAATTTCCTATAATGGGTATGGATGCCACTGTGGACTGGGTGGGAGAGGGCAGCCTCTGGATAAGACAGACTGGTAAGTTTTGGTTCATGTCTGTGCTGCTGGTATCAATACTAATTTTTGCAATGCACTGATTTAGTTAGCTGGACATCTAAATCCTAAGGTTGTAACTGCACTAAGCCCTTTAGCACTCTGGGGCAGAGCGCCTCAGAGTATGTGAGAATGGAAACTCCTTTGTAGTCAAGGCACGCTGGGGTGATTCAGCCCCAGAATCTTAAAAGGGCCAGTAGACCCCTGTGATTAGTAGTGGTATTTATTTGTATTATACCACACGGGGGTCCTGGTTCAGAATAGGGTCCTTCATGCTAGGTGCCGTACACACACAGAGTTTTCAATCTAATGGATTTTTTGGTTCAGTCTCCCTCCCTGCCCAAAAAACCAAACCCTCCCCCCACCCAATCATTTCAATCAACCCCCCACCCCACTTCCTGAACAAACTTTAACATTTTGGCAGATCAGAAAGTTGTTTTAGGTTGAACTAAATGTTTTGTTTAGATTTGATTTTTGGCTTGTTAGGGTCTTTTAAAATTACAATTGAAGGACATTTTAAAACAGCTATGAATCAAAAAAATCAGAACAGTTCATTTTGAAGTGAAATGTTACAATTTTTTCCTAAATAGTTTTGAAGGCTCCACCCACAACCAAAACTATTCAGCAAATTCAACACCAATTCACAAAATATTCCAGTTAATCCACATCTGTATTTTTTGCTGAAATAAAAGTTTTGTTCAAAAAGTTTCACCCAGCTTTGGACAGGAACTGGATCTGAGGCACAAAGCAGAGCTAAGACCGTCACTTGGGATAAACATCTGGGCTGTTGGGGGCTTTTCCCAACCAAGCCCAAACTCTCTTCCTTGGGAGGCTCACTCACACTTTCCCCTCTAGTAGTGGTGATGTTGGCCATTACTTCACCTGGTCACATTCTCCACCCCATTCCGGTGTTTCCGTCTCCCTGAAGGTGCTGTCATGCCCATGATTGCTGCTATAAGGAGTTAACCAACCAGAGCTGTCACCCATTTTTCAATCATTATCGATACTCCATCATCAACAAAGACATTATGTGCTGTGAGTAGCATTTTCTGCATGGCTAAAATGGCCATGTTTTAACTTTTTACAATGACATTGGAACAAAGGTGTCCTAAAGAGAAAAAGTCAGAGGGGCTTTTGGAAAGAAGCAAAGCACTTACAGGATAGCTAGGGGTTGGGGGGGGGAAGTACTTTAGGTCCTTCTGGTTCTTCCCCATAACCTCCAAGGCAATTAGGGTGACATCTTACAGAGCAAGTGGACAGGACAACCGTTAAGGACCTCTGAGCTGAGACTGACTGAATGCCAGTTCCAGTGCAGGCAGCTGTGATGGATTGCAGGGCCTTTGCGTTCCAGTGCTGCAGTGCCAGAGCCACTGGGTCTCATTGGTCACTGTATTTACACCTCTGAAGATGGGTGCAAAATATTGCCAGTCTGATTTTCTAGCATTTTATACCCACAACGCCCAAGTGGGTGTGACTGACTGCAACGGTCAGAGCTGCCATCTTGGCCAACACACTGGGAACTGAGCCGGGGACCTCCGGAGTGAGATGCGTGAGCTGCTACAGCTCTGCAGTAGGCTTTCAAATTAGGGTGGGGTAGTAACAACACATAGCCTCTGGGGATTGGTATGGAGCAGGGGCCTGTAACTCACACTCACGAGTGGGCTACACGAGGCAGGGGAGAATCGGCTGCACTCTGCTGATTTGGAAAGGCACCTAAGCTGGCGATGGAGCAGTGAATCCAGTGCCTATGGCACCACTGCAGAGTTCCCAGCTGCTGCCATGCCAATAGCAGTGTCACAACATTCCTGGCAGTGTTACAGCAATAGGGCTGCCTAGTTCCTCTTTCGCTACACCTCATCCATGCATCTAGAGAACTGAAGGGCAGGGAAGGAACAAGTTACTCAGCGCTTGGCCTCCGAGTGGGTCCCTTCCCTTTTAGTTACCGCACAAAGGTTCTGGAGTGAGAAGTGCTTTTGTTCCTGCAGGGAACACAAATAATGCCACCTGTGCAAAGCGAGCGTGTGAATGTGACCGGACGGCGGTCCTGTGTTTCAGAAAGGAAGCAAGCAGCTATCACAAATGATACCGTTATTACTTCAATTTCTTCTGCAAAGGATCTACCCCCAGTTGCTAAATAAAGTTTTACTCGCCATCTGGCTACACACCAGATTGCAAAGCAGAGATGTTTCCTCCTTCCAAAAGTACTCCTAGCCCCTTCCTCAAAGAGGCCATCAAGCTACCAAGTGAAGCAATCTCTTCCCTGGGGACAGCTAAAGCAATCAAAGGTGCTGGCTTGTACGTACCCTGTCTGTGGAGGGATCAGTAGGGATGGACATGAGGTAGGATATTAGCGAGCTGTACAGGTGTCACCATTCACCCAGTTAAACCCTATGAGGAGCAGTAACAAGAGGATTAACTCTGCTGGTGCTGTACCTCTTGGGCTCTCAAAAGGGGAGAGACAGACAGACAGACACACGCCACCAAGCCAAGTTTAAATTGTAGGCCAGATCCTTAACTGCTGTAAATCAGCATTTACTCCTCCTTCCTACCATGCACAGACACATAGCCTAAAATCACAGGCTAGTCCTTATGTTGCATTAGTACCTACACCAGATTAGCACAAAGGGGCAGTAAGTGCTCTGCTTAGGGGTGGGCAAACTTTTTCTATTCCCGCGGGCCACATCTGGGAATAGAAATTGTATGGCAGGCCATGAATACTCACAAAATTGGGGTAGGGGTGTGGGAGGAGGGGAGGGCTCTGGTTGGGGATGCAGGATCCGGGGTGGGGCCAGAAATGCGGAGTTCAGGGTGCGGGAGGGGACTCTGGGCTGGGGCAGGGTGTGGCTCCATCTGGGGGTGCAAGCTTTGGGTGGAGCTGGGGGATGAGGGGTTTGGGGTGCAGGAGGGTGCTTCGGGCTGTGACCGAGGGGTTCAGAGGGCAGGCGAGGGATCAGGATTCTGTCAGGGGTTTGGGGCATGGGGGTGGGTGAGGGCTCCAGCTGGGGGTGCGGGCTGGGGATGAGAGGTTTGGGGTGCAGGAAGGTGCTCGAGGCTGGGATTTAGGGGTTTGGAGGGTGGGAGGGGGATCAGGGCTGCAGCAGGGGGTTGGGGAAGAGGGGGAGGCTAAGGGGCACAGGCTTCAGGAAGTGCTTACCTCAAGTGGCTCCCAGAAGCAGTGGCATGTCCTCTCTCTGGCTCCCACGCAGAGGTGCAGCTGTCCCACCCACAGGCACTGCCCCTGCAGGTCCCATTTGCCACGGTTCCTGGCCAATGGGAGATGTCAGGGCGGCACTTGGAGCAAGGGCAGCATGCAGAGTGGAGCCTCTTGGCTTCCCCTACACATAGGGAGCTTGAGGGGGGCCATGCCGCTGCTTCCAGGAGCTGTGTGGAGTGGCCCCCGACCATGGTCCCCAGCTGGAGCGCCAGAGCAGGGCAAGCCCCAACGGGAGCTCGAGGGCTGGATTAAAATGGCTAATGGGCCAGATCTGGCCCGCAGGATGTAGTTTGCCCACCCCTGCTCTACTTGTTATTTGTGTACACATGCAGAACTCAAAAAAAGGCTGATGGATGCTTGAAATTGACCACTCAGTGGAGAACAAGCATGGAAAGTACCAGGCCCTCAAAGGGGTTTCAGAAATTCATCTCCCGTGAGAGTTCAAGCATGGAAATTTCAGCCCTAAAGGAAGGTATTTGAGGAAGTTCTGAGCGACTGATAAATGAGGTAGAGGGAGGCTACAATGGAAGGTGGATTTTGACCTTATCCTGCTATCATAAGGTACCGGAGGCATGGAATAGAGATTAGCATCTTGAGTTTGGGATGACTACGCAAGCCAGCAGAACAGCTGCAAAAAGCAGGTCTTACAGGGACCCGCAGACACTGAAAACACATTCTTCGGTTTTTAACAGATTTTCTCTCTGTGCATTATTGGCTGTTTATCTGAACCTCCTCCCATCCCCACCCCAGTCTCTTCACGTCAGCCTCATTCCACACCTCCCTTTTCTCCCCTGCTTCACTCTACTCTCCTGGTTCCTAACTTTCCAGTTAACAATCCCCTCCCAATGAAAGCCCACCTCCCACCACTAGAAAGGAAAAAAAAAACCCAAAACAAAAAAATCACCCCACCACCCTGGAGCTAACATGACATGTGCCACCACCGCATGGCTTCCCTGCTGTAAGCTATTGCCCTCACTGACACAACACCACCAGGCTTCAGGTGACGGCATGGCCAGGTCCTTGGTTCTAGCACTCCCTACTGATCGCTGTTTTAATTCTACTCCAGCCAGTATCAGTGCTGAAAGGTGACCTGGTGGGAGGGCTGGGACATGGAAGATACTGACTGAATTAGCTGTTTCTCTTCCAGGTGCCACTGAATAGGCTAGTTGCACCCTCAGACTCCATTGTTACCCTTTATTTGCCAGTGTGGGGCATATGCCCCATCACACCTACCCTGTATTTACCTTGTCTATTTAGACTGTAAAGCCTAGATCCACAAAGGTATGTAGGCTCCTAACTTCCATTAATGTCAATGAAAATCACTGGAAGTTTGTGGACCCATTTTTGGTTGGTCCCTATGACTGATAATAATACATTACTTGCACTCATTGCACACACAGGACAGGCCCAACAAAGAAAATAATAGAATGCCACTAGCCATCACCTTCAGCCCCCAACTAAAACCTCTCCAACGCATCATCAAGGATCTACAACCTATCCTGAAGGACGACCCATCACTCTCACAGATCTTGGGAGACAGGCCAGTCCTTGCTTACAGACAGCCCCCCAACCTGAAGCAAATACTCACCAGCAACCACACACCACACAACAGAACCACTAACCCAGGAACCTATCCTTGCAACAAAGCCCGTTGCCAACTCTGTCCACATATCTATTCAGGGGACACCATCATAGGGCCTAATCACATCAGCCACACTATCAGAGGCTCGTTCACCTGCGCATCTACCAATGTAATATATGCCATCATGTGCCAGCAATGCCCCTCTGCCATGTACATTGGTCAAACTGGACAGTCTCTACATAAAAGAATAAATGGACACAAATCAGACGTCAAGAATTATAACATTAAAAAAACAGTTGGAGAACACTTCAATCTCTCTGGTCACTCGCTTACAGACCTAAGAGTGGCTATCCTTCAACAAAAAAAGCTTCAAAAACAGACTCCAACGAGTGACTGCTGAATTGGAATTAATTTGCAAACTGGATACAATTAATTTAGGCTTGAATAGAGACTGGGAATGGATGAGGCATTACACAAAGTAAAACTATTTCCCCATGGTATTTCTCCCCCACACCCCACCCCCCACTGTTCCTCAGATATTCTTGTTAACTGCTGGAAAGAGCCTACCTTGCTTGTCACCATGAAAGGTTTTCCTCCTTTCCGCCCCCTGCTGCTGGTGATGGCTCATCTTAAGTGATCACTCTCCTTACAGTGTGTATGATAAAACCCATTGTTTCATGTTCTCTGTGTGTGTATATCAATCTCCCCACTGTATTTTCCACCAAATGCATCCGATGACGTGAGCTGTAGCTCACGAAAGCTTATGCTCAAATAAATTTGTTAGTCTCTAAGGTGCCACAGTACTCCTTTTCTTATTGCACTCTGTTTTCTTGTAATAATTAAACTCTTTGTAATTTTTAAACAGTTATAAGCATATCCAATTGACCACGGCCATTATACATGTGGATTGCTGCATACCCAATATGGAGGAGCAATGCTTTGACTGCCTAATGTGAATAGAGCATGCTCAGTAGCCATGATTGTGCCCTCCTGCTGCCTGGTTCTGCAAAGATTAACTTGTAGGATGAGAGGAAGACTAGTCCATGCACTGGCTCAAGCCCTGGATTCAATTCCCTGCTCTGCCACAGACCTCCTGTGCAAGCTTGGACCAGTCACTTAGGTCTGGGTGTTTAGGTGACTAACTCCCATTGATTTTAATAGGAGGTGCCTAAATACCTTTAAAAATCTGGCCCTTAGTCTTTCTGTGCCTCAGCTTCCATTAGTAAAACAGGGATAATCATACAGGGATGTTGTCAGGATAAATATATTAAAGAGTATGAGATACTCTTACATTACAGTTATGGAGGCCACATAAGTACATAGATAGGGACCTGGCAGACTTAAAACAGCTGGGTTAAAGTGGAAGAGTCTGTCACAGTATACAGTGGCTACTCAATAGCGCTGAATTGTAAGGCCAGGCAATTCCAATGATCTGTGCTCCAGGTTCTTTTTTAGATGATCAGCATGTTTCCTTATCATCCATCAGTGCCAGTGTGGGAGTCTTCACCCCAGCAGTGTGACTGTGGGCCCATGTACATTTCTGTACCTCCTGGCAGGATGACTATCTGTGTGTGGGAGTGCCTGCTGGCAAGCTCCTGGCCAAATTCCCTTTGGAAAGATACATATGGCCTACCTATCCCCCCATCAAGTTTAAAATAAAGTCTTCTGCCCTGAACTGCCATGCAATGTTGGTGTGGATTTTAAATAGCTGCTGTGTTCCATCCCAGAGATGGATGCATCAGCCCTGTGGCTTACTCTTATCACTACTTTTTGTAGAGTAAATAAGCCCCCATGCATCCTGAGTGCTCCAATTCCTGTGTCTGGGCCTCCACATTATCCCCTCACTCTTGATTCCCACCCCCTTCACAGGCCTTAATAAAGCGGGCGAGGAGGCTGTTGTATTTTACCATTGACAAAGATCCCTGGAAACACTGCAGATCCTTTCCGGTGCAATTTATTCCATTCTTTTTACTGTGACATGAAGCCAAGATGCTATAGAAATGCCAGAAAGAGAAAAAAGCAAAAGTTGGCAACTCTCAAGGTGGCTCTGGGGTCTAGAAGATTGCTAACAAAGCAATCTCCTTGTACACACACCTATGATCTCACACTAATGGATGTGCTACCCTCGCCGTCTGAATATTGATACATGATCCCGAGGTAAGGCTTTGGGATGCAGCTGAGTGGATGGCTCCAAAGGCTCAGGGTTCTGCATCAAACATTTCTTGTTTGATTTCTCCCTTAAAAATGAGCACAGCCAATCAACAACTGCAAACGTCCAGGGCAGGGCAGCCCTGCTTAACAGCTGGCTTTGCTTCCTTTGCAAGGCCTGTTTGAATAGACCCAGTAGGACTTATTGTGAGTAACCAGGATCCTCTGGAAGCAGAGGGCTGTGCTCCTGTGGCATAAACAGGCCTCTCTCCTGCACTGGCTCTGGTCACTGCCTAGAGGGGACACACAGATAATGACCTTTAGAGACTTTTCCAATATTGCCATTGTTATCTTTGCTAATGTACAATTTTGTGATCAGTACTGGGCTTCCAGCTACAGGCTGGCAAATGTTCCCAATGAGAGTTCAGACCTAGGGATAGGGGATGCCCCCTTATCTCAGCAGCCCCAAATGTACCTTATGATAGAAATCCAGAGGGCCACAAAGACATCTCAGTTAAAAGGCGCTCTAGTCCCTGTAGGGTGACCTAGGAACTTGTAACTGTCCCTCTCTGACCACAGGCATATCACACAGTGAGTGGCCTGGAACTGTGACTGGAAAACACCTACAGCCTTGTACAAGGGGGCAGCAGGTTCTGCTAAATGAGATTGTTAAGTGTGGAGCAAATCTGACATCTAGTGGATTATTTGCATGACACAGTACTATTTGCAGATGGAAGGCAGACATTCTGATCTACTCTTATCTAGGTAGCTCTCTGTCATATAGAGTAGGAACTATCATGTATGGTATCACTTTAGTAAGCAGCATTTGTCTTTCTCCTTTTTGAATAAATTCCCATCGACAGCCCATTGCTGCCTTTGCTGGTCTATTGCACACATCATTTACGTCCCATGCAAAGATATTTCTCCTCCACTCCCCAACTGCCCCCTCTGTGCAGTTCCTGGCCTCTTGAGTTTAGGATTGTTATTCAAGAGAAGATGTGCTGCATCTACCTCCACTCTAATTCTAATTTTAACTGTATGAGATAGTAAATAGCTAGGGGAGTTAGTGGGTCAGGACTCCTGGGGTCTGATTCTCCAATACCCTTGAATCCTCATTCACACCAGAGCAGAGTAAGAGCAATGACTGCACAAGGCTCAGGGCAATGGAGAATATGACCCCTGGTTCTGCCACTGACTTGCTCTGTGACCTTGGCCAAGTCACTTGGCTGTCAAGTCTGTACTTCGATAAATCCAGCTGTATTAATGATCACGTATTAGTATTAGCTACATACACACTTCTGTAGTGGATGGAGGGTGAAGAGTTGCCATGACAATGAATTCATTAATGTTCGGAAAGGAATTTGAGATCTTTAGATCAGAAGGACAAAGTATTATTACTAATCTCTTTTCTAATTAATACAAGTTTTTGTCTCCAAATTATATATTCAGAGAGTCCTTATCACCCTGATTCCCTTTTCTGCATCTTCACTATTCTCCCTGTACTATTTTATGGATAATTTATGTAGGTTTTGGATTTCAGTGTGGGCACCTCTGCTTGGCTGAAGCTCATCACTGTGCTGGTACAAGGCATGAGACAGGGCTGAAGGGGAGGTGCCCTGTGCCTTGCCAATTTCAGGGCTACTGGGGTCAGTTTGACCCCTGGCACTAAGATGAACCCCAGCAGCAATGGCCCCTATGAGCCAGAATCACTAGGGCATAAGACCTCCATGTCCTATTTCCCCTCCCACCCTGAATGTCACCCAGCCAAAATGCCCCCTGCACAGGTGTCCCCTGTGGGGTGTGCAGAACCAGTAGCACCTGCAGGGGCTCAGAGGGTATTCGTTGGAGGACAGCATTTCTTGGCACATTGAATAAAACAACGTAAGCACACATCAATGGTCAGTATCACTGATACACTGGTAATTGACAACCTTTCTTCCCACTTCCACTGAAACATGGCTTTCCCCACCCAAGCAGCCCCCTGAGGAAATGCCTGAGAAAACAGCTGATCTTTGCAAATACCTGAAAGGTCCTCAAAGGCAGACTCTGCCACATAAAGGGGACAGGTGGCTGAGTTCCAGAGTCACCATGAACACCGTTCTACCAGCCTGCTGACATGCAAATCTATGCCCCGTCAGCTCAAGCATCCCAGCTGATCTTGACCCTCAAGCACAAGGGGCCCCAAATAACACATAGCTCTCCTTGTGGAGTCTAACAGTGCACAAAGCCATCTACCAAAGGGAATACAGGAATCGATTTTGACCTCATTGTGGGTTTGCACCAGTGTGAGAGGAGAATGAGCCCACAGACTAGTCTTATATTCACAGAGTGAACAGAAGTAGGGTTGAAGTGGAGTCTTTACCCAAGCACTTTGATTTGTAGCTACACTACAAGATTTGACAGTGTCAACCTCTGTAATGTGCAGCATGGTGGACATGCTGAAGATTTCTATGTTGCTATTTCACTGTGTACATTCCTTATCTCTAGCTCTGCTGGTTACTTAGGCAGCCACCGCAGGGTGGAATTTCTTGCTTGCCACTCAGCACAGCGGGTGGGGTTTCAATTGAAGGCCTTGTGTATGAGCCACCAAAAAGATAACGATAGCTATACATGTTTGATCACTCAGAGTTGGGAATTCTTAGAAAGATTAAAAGAAAAACAATGGAATATTCAGTAGGTTACATTCTAGAAAAGTTTAACAAGCACACTTCTGTACCTGCTTTAATGAGCTGATTTAGTTAGTGGGTGGAGATGATGCTGAAGGCTGAGAGGAGATATTCTTACTACGTATTTGTACAAACAGTACTGAAAATAACAGCCAATGGGCCAACTACATCCTGCAAATCTGCAGTAGTCAATGGAGTTATCATAGGGATGAATCTGGTCCTTTGTATGCTATTTTCCACTATTATTATTATGTTATTCCCCCACAATCATGTGTGTGTGTGAGTATGTATTACCATGTATATGTTTCAGTCTGCCTAACACTTAATATTACATAGAACTTATCTATCTAGACCAAGCTACTTACAGTATGTGACCAAGCTTACAAAGAAGAGAAAAAACAGCTTTCAATATGGGGATGCTGCTGCAAAAACATCCCAGCATGCTATACTGTCAAATACAAGCTATCAAGAGAGGGATATTATCTTAAACTTGGGAAGGAATTTATATTCTTGAGCTTACTACACAGTTTTGGGGCAAAGAGGTGACCCTCTGGCATTACTGCATGCTGGGATGTTTTTGTAGTAGCATCACCACAGAGAGCTGACATTTCTTTCTATCCTAACCTTCGAACAATTTTCATTATTTTGGCTTTTCCAGGCCCCCTCTAACATTAATCCAAAGATAAAATGGAGACAGACTTCAGAGAAACAAAGAAACTGCAATGCAATTTGTCTATGCAGCAGAAAAGTACTCACTGAAGATTTTTCCATCGCTGATGCTGAACTTCTATTTAGTCAGTACAGGCTTAAAGTTCTTTTCTCTTGGTTTGCCTTAACAGCAGTCAGGGATATAGAAGCACCTTTGGGAGAAACATAGAAAAATCAGGCCTGTGTCACAAAGTTTCAAAATTTTCTCTACACTGCATTATGTATTAGAATTGAGATATTTTACTCTTTTCATCTCACACCTTCTTTCTCAACCCTAAACTGGAGTAAAAAGATATGCAAGCCTTAAAGGGAAAAGGTCACCACCAGGAAACGCAAAATTAATGCCCAAGACTATCACAATTCACATGCCCTACCACCCAAACCCCACTATACCCAAATACAGTTATAGACTTGTCATCTGCACAATAAACCCTCTTTCAGTGCCAGCATACAAGTACCCATGATGCACACATCCAGTCCCTCCGTTACATTTAGACACTTTACCCTCTCACCCTCCACCTTTTTGGGTAGACTTTTAAAGTGACAGCATGCCTCCCAATACAGTATCTTAAATTTGCTAAGGTCAGAGTTAAGCTTGCACCCTTGAATGTGATTGTGAAGAACAGAGGCTTCAGACAGTGGCCAGTACCAGATATTTCAGAGGAAGGTGAGAAAAACCCATACGGGACAATTACAAAATAATCTGCCCGTAGGGGAAATATCTTCCTGACCCGAGACAGATAGTTGCTGGCTCTTGCCCTGAAAAGTGTTTTCTGTAGCTAGATAGAATTATGCTGCTCCTTTCAGTAACATCTAGTGCGTTTCCTTTCCACCTAATCCACAGTAACATCCATAATAGGAAAACAGGGCACATTTCCCAGTAGCGGCTTTAATCATTTTGTTAAACTCCAAAGCATTCCCATGTGCCATGCCAACATCTGTAAAAGAACAAAGGAAAACATTAAATTCACTGGAAGGGAGGGAAATGTCCCCTCTAAAGGACTAGGACCAATGTTCAAAACAATCACCAGAAGAGATATAGGTAAATTGCAAAGTTTAACAAAAATAGTTTAAAATCCCAGAGCAATAGCAAAATGTATGTGTAGTCTGGAAAGTTATCAACAAATACAAGCTCAAATGGAATCTTTGTAAATCAGTTTCCTATTTACTTACCTGCTAGGATCTGCGTTCAGGATTCTACATTGGCACTGGTGTTTCAGATGCTGATGGCACATAAAATAACAGCTCCTTGATCTGGTTTAGGTGCTTGTGGTATTAGCAACTGTTGTAGTGAAAACACAGAACCCTAGACATAGGAACTGGCAGTGAAATGGAATTTACTGCTTTCCCTTTAAAATTAACTGTACCAATCTTTAGGTTCTTCATAAAGCTTTTAGCAAAAGATTTGCAGTCCTTTGAGAAAGGCATAACCCAGAGATCTGTGCACAGGATTGAGACCCAGGAACTCAGATTCTGACACCTCCAGCAACCTTGGCAAGTCACATGGGGCCAGATTTTAAGAGGTGTTAAGCACCCACAGCTCCCATGGAATTTAAAAGGTGACAGAGGATGTTGAAAAAGTTAATGTACTCAATGCTTTTTTTGCCTCCGTCTTCCAAACAAGGTCAGCTCCCAGACTACTGCACTAGGCAGCACAGTATGGGGCGGAGGTGACTAGCCCTCTGTGGAGAAAGAAGTGGTTCAGGGCTAATTAGAAAAGCTGGATGAGCACAAGTCCATGAGGCCAGATGCACTGCATCCAAGGGTGCTAAAGGAGTTGGCCCATGTGACTGCAGAGTCATTGGCCATTACGTTTGAAAACTCATGGTGATCGGTGGAGGTCCCAGATGACTGGAAAAAGACTAATGTAGTGCCCATCTTTAAAAAAGGGAAGGAGAAGGATCTGGGGAACTACAAGCCAGTCAGCCTCACTTCAGTCCCTGGAAAAATCCTGGAAAAATCAGGTCCTCAAGGAATCAATTTTAAAACATGTAGAGGAGAGGAAAGTGATCAGAAACAGTCAGCATGGATTCACCAAGGGCAAGTCATGCCTGGCTAACCTAATTGCCTTCTGTGATGAGATAACTGGCTCTGTGGATGAGGGGAAAGCAGTGGACGTGTTATTCCTTGACTTTAGCTTTTGATATAGTCTCCCACAGTATTCTTGCCAGCAAGTTAAAGAAGTATGGGCTGGATGAATGGACTACCAGGTGGACAGAAAGCTGGCTAGATCATCAGGCTCAATGGGTAGTGATCAATGGCTCCATGTCTAGTTGGCAGCCGATATCAAGCAGAGTACCCCAAGGGTTGGTCCTTGGGCCGGTTTTGTTAAATATCTTCATAAATGATCTGGAGGATGGCATGGATTGCACCCTCAGCAAGTTTGCAGATGATACTAAACTGGGAGGAGTGGTAGATAAGCTGAAGGGTAGGGATAGGATACAGAGGGACCTAGACAAATTAGAGGATTGGGCCAGAAGAAATCTGATGAGGTTCAACAAGGACAAGTGCAGAGTCCTGCACTTTGGACAGAAGAATCCCATGCACCGCTACAGACTAGGGACTGAATGGCTAGGCAGCAGTTCTGCAGAAAAAGACCTAGGGGTTACAGTGGAAGAGAAACTGGATATGAGTCAACAGTGTGCCCTTGTTAACAAGAAGGCTAACGGCATTTTGGGCTGCTTTCCCTTTAGGAAAGTAGGAGCATTGCCAGCAGATGGAGGAACATGATCATTCCCCTCTATTCGGCACTAGTGAGGCCTCATCTGGAGTACTGTGTCCAGTTTGGGGCCCCATACGTTAAGAAGGATGTGAAAAAATTGGAGAGAGTCCAGCGGAGGGCAACAAAAATGATTAGGGGGCTAGAGCACATGACTTATGAGAAGAGGCTGAGGGAACTGGGATTATTTAGTCTACAAAAGAGAAGAATGAGGGGGGATTTGATAGCTGCTTTCAACTACCTGAAAGGGGGTTCCAAAGAGGATGGATCTAGACTGTTCTCTGTGGTAGCAGATGACAAAACGAGGAGTAATGGTTTCAAGTTGCAGTGGGGGAGGTTTAGGTTGGATATTAGGAAAAACTTTTTCACTAGGAGAGTGGTGAAGCACTGGAATGTGTTACCTAGGGAGGTGGTGGAATCTCCTTCCTTTGAGGTTTTTAAGGTCAGGCTTGACAAAGCCCTGGCTGGGATGATTTAGTTGGGGTTGGTCCTGCTTTAAGCAGGGGGTTGCACTAGATGACCTCCTGAGGTCCCTTGCAACCCTGATATTCTATGATTCAGCACTTGTTTAAATTAAGCCCTTAACCTTTGCTTCAGTATCCTCATCCATAAAAATGGGAATAATAACACCTACTTGCCAAGGTATAGAGAAAACTATAGCACTAAGTATTAAGAAGAATAATGATTAGTTCATCTTAAGAAGAAGACCCAATATGAATTTTGAAGCCTGGGGACTACAGGTATCTGGGAGCTCATAAATTACCTCAATGTACGTTACAGTTTGAAAGACTTTCTTATATTCACAGCAGGCAACAAACACAGCAAATATCAACAGGCTACTCATCTCTATGATGGACCTGAAAATAGACAGCAAACAAATTCAAACCTTCTCTTCAAAGGTGTATCTGTGCTGAATCATTAGCCCAGAGTTTAAATAATATTTGGGGCAGTTTATTATTCCATTGACAACAGATAAAAGATCCTTTTAACACAGCAAGCAAACAGTGGTGTTAAACATAAACATCTGTGTGCCGGAGATGTCAAAGTGAAGATGCCTGCCGAAGGATGATCAGTAAACTTGAATATGACAAGCATTCTGAGATGCTTTGATCCGACACATTATTGTAATCTGTTTGTCGTTAAGCAGTATTTCCTCATTTATGTTTAGTGTGCCAATACGCTTTGATCTTCTGACACTGGTTGGGTAGATGTCCCAGTTTATCCGTGTTTCTCTTCTCTTTAGTTATTTATGACCTATTTGTTGCTCCTTACTACGAGAGCCAGTCATCTTTTAATTCAGAGATGTATGTTTGTTAATGGGTAAAGCATTTGGTTAACATGAAACATTTAAAAGGAAAAAATAAATACAGAGATATCAAAATGTCAATAATATTGAACAGATGCTTCTTTGTGCAGCACAGCTGTAAAACATATTGAGTCAGGTATCATTTGTATAGTCTGAGCAATGGAAAAAAGACACACAGACAAGTACCTCCAGGTCTCAAAACTGAAGGTGTGTTGCAGTTTTTAAAAGGGGATTTTTAAAGGGTTGAGCTTGATATTTTTCAGTTACACAGGTGTAAGTCAAGAATAACATAATCAAACTCAATAGAATTACACCAGTCTAAAACTGGTATGAATGAGAGGAGAATTAAGCCCTAATCCTGAGGTCCTTACTCTGATACCCTTCCCTGCATCAGGTAGTAGCTTACACTGTGGATAGTCCCAATGAACTCCATGGGACTACTTGTGTAAATAAGAGATTATTCAAGATAAGTAAGGGTGGCAGAACTAACCCTTTATATTTACACAGACCTCGCTCAGGTAAAAGTTCCCATTGACTTCAGTGGGAGTTTGTCTTAGTAAATCCTCCACAGAAACAGAGTGAAAACTGACAGGTTTCAGAGTAGCAGCCGGGTTAGTCTGTATTAGCAAAAAGAAAAGGAGTACTTGTGGCACCTTAGAGACTAACAAATTTATTAGAGCATAAGCTTTCATGAGCCCGATGAAGTGAGCTGTAGCTCACGAAAGCTTATGCTCTAATAAATTTGTTAGTCTCTAAGGTGACACAAGTACTCCTTTTCTTTTAGAGTGAAAACTGAACACCATATCCTGAGCTGGTGTAAATGGAGCTGAGGACCTGGTCCTGAGGGAGGACTTCAGGTTTGGGCCCTAGATTAACAGATATGTGTTCTCAATTGTTTCTAATGTAAATGAAAAGATTTAATTTGGGATTGAAAACATTTCCCCTATAGCACAGGAAACCCAAACAATAGCATTGTGGTAATGCCGAGGGGTTCTATTCTTTCCCCACAGGATACAAGGAATGAGAGTTACTCATAGCAAGCCACAGGAGAACATGGTCCCATAAAATAAACCTTTAATGTGAAATCTTTGTACATGAATAAGAAAGTAACAAATGGCCAAATTCAACCCGGCTGTAAAACTTCACTGACTTCAGTTTGGCTCTTGTATGTGAATTCTTGATAGTAAAACATATGATTTCATAACTGAAGCCAAAACACTACCATTTGTCTTTACACAGCTGTATGTTCTTCATTTGTTTGTTTGAATATTTTGCTTCTTTTTCCCCTTGGAGTATCCTTGATCTGTCCTATTGTCACTGTTAAGGAGGGAGTGATCTCTCTAAACAGTCACTTAAAACTATTTTTTTTAAACAGATTTAACTTTTTCACTAAAGTTTGAGATAAACCTTCTGAATTTTATATTACTTTGTAACTACTCTACATATTACTTTCATAGCTAGAGATTTTTAAAATGTCAGCTCAGATATCAAAGTTAATGGACCATATCCTCAAATAGTACAAGTTGGCATAGCGCCTTTTGCTTCAATGAAGCTATGTCAATTTATATCAGCTGAGTCCTGGCACAATATTTAACATAGAAGAATTTGTTTTTTAATAGCTATATATTACATTCAAATACAAAGAATGAGGCTTCCACAATTCTAAAAAGGGCTGTTCTTTTATGGAGGTCCAAACTTCAGACTTAAAAATAATTCAGAACATTTAGAGACATTATATAGCCTCGGAACAAAATCAATATATAATATAGGACCTACCAATCCTGACGATAAACTTTAAAAAAAATTAAGTACATTTTCCATCTTAGAAGATCCTTTCACTTTGGACCCCTGACAATTCTTTTGCAATAGCAAAAGCCACACCAACATAGATCAAATGGCAGGTTTCAGAGTAAGTGAGCTGTAGCTCATGAAAGCTTATGCTCAAATAGATCAAATGCTATTTCTTTTCCTTAGTTGTTCTTGTGCATTATTTTCTTTAGATCTGTGCTTACTTTTGGTTGTTTTATGGTGGTGACTTGTGCTTTCAGGGCGAAGCTTTGTTAGTGCTCCCAATTCCCCACTGCCTTGCAACCTGTGGGAAGAGTTACTTTAAACTGAGTATAAAATGCTCCCCTCCTGGTTTGGAAGCATCTCACATCCCCTTTTCCTAGGTGTCAATAGTGACACAAGTTAAAAGGCAATAGAGAATCAGGCACAATAACGCTGATATAGATGCAGACGTGTGTGTTCCTGATTTGTCTATCCTCCCCCATCTGATTTCCTGGATTTCTCTATCCATCTTCTTTAAAAACAGGTTCCTTATTTAGTTCTTCTTTTCCTCTAGGTTTCTCTTTGGTCTCTCCTTCCCGTCTTACTTTTTGGTGGTTGATTTTTCAGACCTTTTTACTCTCTGCATAGCTGGCGCTACATTTTCAACCCTGGCCATTGTGCAAGTCTGTAAACTTTAACCAAATCCTATTGCAGAGCAAAAAGAAAAGGAGTACTTGTGGCACCTTAGAGACTAACAAATTTATTAGAGCATAAGCTTTCGTGAGCTACAGCTCACTTCACCGGATGCATCCGATGAAGTGAACTGTAGCTCACGAAAGCTCATGCTCTAATAAATTTGTTAGTTTCTAAGGTGCCACAAGTACTCCTTTTCTTTTTGCGAATACAGACTAACACGGCTGCTACTCTGAAACCTATTGCAGAGCAGAAACATCTATTTTTTTTTAAAGTGACATGTCCTTCTTTGCACTGCACATTTTTAAAAGCAGCAGGTTCTGAAAGACAATCCCGCTGCTCTCCCAAAACTTACAATGGGGCTGGTACCATCACAACAAACCAAACATCAAAATCCAATCTGGTGAAGATGCATTAACAACATCACTGAGTTGTGGTGCAGCACTCCAATGATGGAACAAACCCATCATTCTGACATGATGCAGAGTAGCAAAGTAGATCTGTTTCGTGGCCCCAAATAATTTTACTCCTGCTTGCATAGTGTGAGATCTGTCTGGTAAACACTTATTTATATATTCTAGCATCTGGGGCAGCCAACAGATTGGGTTAAAACCAGGCTGCATAAACCCCCCACAACTTTAATCCAGCCAAAGCCCTCCTGCTTCTCCCAGAGCAGTGGTCACCAACCCGTTGACTGCAATCGACTAGTCGATCTTGGGGACTCTCACAGTTGATTGCAATCTCTGGTGGTGTAGTGGGGCTGCCACTAAAGCAGGCTCCAGGTCTGCCAAGGCCCCACACCCCTCCTGGAAGCGGCCAGCACGCCCCACGGCCCCGGGGTGGGGAAGGAGTCAGGGATCTCTGTGCTCCGCTCTTGCTTGCAAGCATCACCCCTGCAGCTCCCACTGGCTGGGAACGGAGGACCACACTGGCTGGGGGTGTGGAGTCTGGGGTGGGACTGGGGATGAGAGGCTTGGGGTGCCGGAGGAGGCTCAGGGCTGGGAGGCAGTGTGGGATGCGGGCTCCAGAAGGGAGTTTGGATGGGGGGGCTCAGGGTTAGGGCTGGGGGTTGGAGTGTGCGGAGTATGGGAGGGAGCTCAAGGCTGGGGCAGGGAGTTGAGGTGCAGGAGTAGATTCAGAGCGCAGGCTCTGGACAGCGCTTACCTCAGGCGACTCCAGGTAGCGGCCCAAATGTCCGGCTCCTAGACAGAGGGGCCAGGTGGCTCTGTGCACTGCCCGCACCTGCAGGTGCCGCCCCCGCAGCTCCCATTGGCCTCAGTTCCCAGCCAATGGGAGCTGGGAAACTGGCGCTCAGGGCGGGGGCAGTGCGCAGAGCCCCAATGGCTGCTTCTGTGCCTAGGAGCCGGACACGCCGGGAGCCAGGGCAGGCAGGAAACCTGCCTTACCTCACTGTGCCACCGACCGGACTTTTAGCGGCCTGGTCACGGCGCTGACCAGAGCCGCCAGGGTCCCTTTTCAACTGGCCGAAAACCGGACGCCTGGCAACCCTAGATTGCGCCCCCAGTGCGCTAGGTGCTGTACACGCCTGGACCACGGCCGCAGAGGCAGTGCTAGCCCAGGGGGGCCCTAAGCAGGAACATTCCCCCCCCCCCAGTAATAGTAAGGGAAGAGGGCTGAGAGCTGGCAACGTGCACGGAGCAGCCTCACGGATTTCCCGGGGGGGCAGCGTGCCCCTGAGGGGCCGAGCCCGAGCCCCTGCCCCCCCGCACTGCGCTGCATTGTGACGCCACGGGGCGTTGCCGTGGTGACGTGCGGCCTGGGAAGGGCCCCCCCGGCTGAGCCCGGCCCAGGACCCTGGTCACCCCAGAGCGGGAGGGCGGCCCTGGCCCTGGCGGCGGGCACTGGGGGGGGATACGCTCTAGCCAGCCTTCCCTTTGCTCTCTTTGGTTCAGGCGGGGGGGGGGGGGTCGCCTTTGTTCCGGTCACTGCCGGAAGTGGGGGACGGGCGGGGCCGGTTGCCGTGGCAACGCGGGGCTGTTTACCGGCGGGGCTGGGCGCGGGCTGCCGGATGGAGCGGGGCGGAGGTGAGAGACCGGGACCAGCCGGGCGGCCCCGTGTGCGCCCGCGGGCCCTTCCCGGGAGGGGGCCCTGCACCCCGGCCCCTCCTCGCCTAGGGGGACCCCGAGACGCCCCCCCCCTTCGTCCTTTCGGGAGCCCCTCGCCCGGCCAAGCACCACCCCCCCCCGGGCTCCCTCCCGCCCCGCCCCGCCCCGCCGACCTTCGGGATAGACACTTCTCGGACTTCCCACCCGCACAAGCGCCCAGTCCTTCCCCCCTCCCCCCCCCCCCCCGCGGCCGGGCGCACAGAGCGTCCCCCCTCCCCCCCCCCCCCCGCGGCCGGGCGCACAGAGCGTCCCCCCTCCCCCCCCCCCCCCCGCGGCCGGGCGCACAGAGCGTCCCCCCCCCCCCCCCCCCCCCCCCGCGGCCGGGCGCACAGAGCGTCCCCCCCCCCCCCCCGCGGCCGGGCGCACAGAGCGTCCCCCCCCCCCCGCGGCCGGGCGCACAGAGCGTCCCCCCCCCCCACTTGAGCTCCTAAGGGAGGCAGGTGTGGCCTAGTAGCTCGAGCCCTGGACTGGGCGTCAGGGGAGACCCTGTTCCCAGCTCCGCCACTGGCCGGCTGGGTCACCTCGGGCAAGTCCCTTCCCCTCAGTTTCCCCACTGACCCTGCTTTGTAAAACGTTGGGTCCCAGTTGGTTCGGAGCTCCGCTTGGCGGTCAGCTGATGGAAAGTGCTAGCCAAGAGCCGGGAGGGGGGTGGGGGGGCGTTATCTGAAAAATGGATTTTCAGAGGCCCTGAGCCGCTCCGGATAGGAGCTCAGCGTGGCCGAAAAATCACATCCAGCCTGACTGAAGTGAGGCACCCAAAACCTGAAGGCCTCAAAATTGGTGGCCCCTTTTGAAAGCATAAGGCCTCTTAGTACCACACCCAACGTGCATCCTTTAGAGTCCTAAATGCTGACCAGTGGGCGTCCTGTCTTGTAACTGCAGCATGAGGACAAAGCAGCTCAGCTGCAGGTTTGAGTACTAGTGCACTCAAATGACAATAAGAAAAAGAGTACTTGTGGCACCTAAGGTGCCACAAGTACTCCTTTTCTTTTTGCGAATACAGACTAACACGGCTGCTACTCTGAAACCTGTCAAATGACAATGCAGCTTCTCTTCATCAGTCAAGGGGATTTGTGTATTTATTGTTGATTTAACTAACTGTAAACATATACAAAATGCATGTAGCCCTTGGGCTACTGGCTAGTTGCCAATGCTGCCCTCACCAAATTAGGGCTCCCTTGGACTAAGCTTTAGATACCACCACAATTGCACAAAGTCAAGAAAGGTCAAGTCAAGTGAGTATTGGATTGCTTGCTCAGTAATTATACCCATTTGTTCAAAAGAACTCCCTGTCCTCTCCATTGTCTATGCCCTTTGGGAAAGCAGTGACTACTGTCTTGGGTCTTCAGCTGCTTAAAATCTTATTAATACAGTGCACAGCTCTATTAATATGGGCCTCTGATTGAGAAACTCAGGTTTAAAATGTGTCTTGTTTAAAGACTTTTTGTTCAATATCTTCATAAATGATCTGGAGGATGGTGTGGATTGCACTCTCAGCAAATTTGCGGATGATACTAAACTGGGAGGAGTGGTAGATATGCTGGAGGGGAGGGATAGGATACAGAAGGACCTAGACAAATTGGAAGATTGGGCCAAAAGAAATCTAATGAGGTTCAATAAGGATAAGTGCAGGGTCCTGCACTTAGGATGGAAGAATCCAATGCACCGCTACAGACTAGGGACCGAATGGCTCGGCAGCAGTTCTGCGGAAAAGGACCTAGGGGTGACAGTGGACGAGAAGCTGGATATGAGTCAGCAGTGTGCCCTTGTTGCCAAGAAGGCCAATGGCATTTTGGGATGTATAAGTAGGGGCATAGCGAGCAGATCGAGGGACGTGATCGTTCCCCTCTATTCGACACTGGTGAGGCCTCATCTGGAGTACTGTGTCCAGTTTTGGGCCCCACACTACAAGAAGGATGTGGATAAATTGGAAAGAGTACAGCGAAGGGCAACAAAAATGATTAGGGGTCTAGAGCACATGACTTATGAGGAGAGGCTGAGGGAGCTGGGATTGTTTAGTCTGCAGAAGAGAAGAATGAGGGGGGATTTGATAGCTGCTTTCAACTACCTGAAAGGGGGTTTCAAAGAGGATGGCTCTAGACTGTTCTCAATGGTAGCAGATGACAGAACGAGGAGTAATGGTCTCAAGTTGCAATGGGGGAGGTTTAGATTGGATATTAGGAAAAACTTTTTCACTAAGAGGGTGGTGAAACACTGGAATGCGTTACCTAGGGAGGTGGTAGAATCTCCTTCCTTAGAGGTTTTTAAGGTCAGGCTTGACAAAGCCCTGGCTAGGATGATTTAACTGGGACTTGGTCCTGCTTTGAGCAGGGGGTTTGGACTAGATGACCTTCTGGGGTCCCTTCCAACCCTGATATTCTATGATTCTATGATTCTATGGTGTGACAATTTTAAATGCAAAACATTTATTTTAAAATGAAATGATGCTGTCCAGCACTCAGAAGGTGCAAACAGAATTTCTTAGAGGATTATTCATAATTTTGCTCACTGTCAGTATATTTCTAGATAGCTGGTAACTCTGATTTGCCATGTTCACAAATCCTTCTTTGAAGGGGTGTAAGAGCTTTTAGCTCTTCATATTTGCTAAACCCAGGGTTGAGGTTGAGGGGGCCATTTAGGGATCTGGGGCAAAAAAAAAAAATTGGGGATTGGTCCTGCTTTGAGCAGGGGGTTGGACTAGATGATCTCCTGAGGTCCCTTCCAACTCTGATATTCTGTGATTCTGGGATATTGATTTTGCTGCCTTCTAGTTTATTTGAAGATATTCAAAACCAAATAACACTCCTGCCCTTTTCATATACTCCTAGGAAATTATTATTGGTGACTTAGATTTTGTGTCCAAATTATTACTGTCAGTCGTCTTCGTTGTACATTTATTGTGTTGTAACTAAATTGATCACGTATTCAAGTGG
This sequence comes from Dermochelys coriacea, assembly GCF_009764565.3. Lineage (NCBI taxonomy): Eukaryota > Metazoa > Chordata > Testudines > Dermochelyidae > Dermochelys > Dermochelys coriacea. The sequence continues at coordinate 8,764,968 of NC_050085.1, forward strand.
CTGAGTGATGATCATTGTACCTTAGAACAGCTTAATAGGGAAAGCATGTCAAGGCACACCTGTACATTGAGACTGTACTTTGTCTTTGCTAGACATTGTTTAATTTACTGATCATTTCCATTTCACTGAGACAAGAGAGGAAGGCGAAGAAACAAGGTGTTAAATAACACATCACTGGCAAAAGGCCCAGGAGCATCTGGTTTTCCAACTCTTGTTAATTTGATGAATACGGTGGAACATGAATGTTGGCATCCCCCTTGGAGTAACAGACGGTTTATGCACTTGAGGAGGCATTGGATTATGAAGGTGGGTTAGATGGCGGGGGTGGGGAGGGCAGCTTTCCCTGCAGAGGAGTGTAAATCCAAATAAACCTGCCATTGCTAAAGACTGGTCATTCCCAACGTTTTGTTTGGTTTTCGGGTAGCCAGTGTGTGACAGTGGTTCAAGGTACCATTATGGCATCCAGGGATTGCCAGGTCATATGGAAAACTTGCCCCTTTTCCCTTGGCCAAAACACCCTTACCAAGCGAGCTGGTGATGTCGGCATCATTATCCTAATTCTAAGCCACTGAACAATCCTCCTATTCAGGGGTGATCTTGCTGTGGCTCTAAGGCTGCTTTGAATTGGTGGAGCAAAGTGATCTCATTGCAGCTGAGGATCAGAGCCACTGAGTAGAATTCTACTCCATCTTTATTAGAAGGCCTATATAGTAACACCCATTAAGGAGATGAGCTTCAAGGTCTTTTGACTGGTCACTTACAACAGGTTTCAGTGGATTGAATCAGCCATAGTGGCTCAAAAGACTTAAATAAGAGACTTCAACATTTTTTAAAAGCCAAAGTGCAGTCAGTCTTACCTAAAAGTCCACACTGGGAACTTAATTGACACCGCAGAAACAGCAATGATTTCATATCTGCTCCTCCACATACATTCACTTGCCACATTCAATAAGTGAATAACAACAGAATAAAAAATGTTTTTCACTAAAACCTTTGTACAAACTGACAAGTGCACAACTGGCTACACTACAGAGTTATCCTGGGATTGGGTTAGCACACGCAGGTTAGTCTAGCTTGGGTGTGAGCATTCCCACAGCAAAGCCCTGCCCTCAGAAAACGGGGAGCGGAGATTAAAGGTGCCACCCGCTAGTACTCACCCGAGGGTGCTCCAGGTCTCTGGCGGTGGGTCAGGCGGCGCTCCAGGTCTTCAGCAGCACTTCGGGGTCGGGTCCTTCACTCGCTCTGGTCTTCAGTGGCACTGAAGGACAGCCCCTCTGCCACCGCAATGCTGCCAAAGACTGGAGTGAGTGCTGCCGAAGACACTACTGCCTGCCCTCTGCATCTGTACTCCCTCGTGTGTCTGGGGGCAGAGCCCATGATTTTTTGTGTTGAGATGCTCTAGGATCCTTTCACGGTTTTGTCAGTTGCGGGAGATCTTGCCTGTCCTCCAGGGAGGAGAGAAGGGAAATTGTGGGGAGGATATAAAGGATTACATGAGTTGCATCCTTACTGCAAAATGGGCAAGTTCCAGCCAGAGCTAAAGCACTACTTGAGCTACAACTCATACCCCCAGCCATGCAAGCAAGCATGGGTTCAAAGTGCAAAATAAGCACATGCTTGATGGTTTTGTGTATGGATGGTATTGGGGTTTGGGAGCACGGGTTAAAGCTACAGTGTAGACATACCCTTAGAGAGGAAGGATTGTGGATAAAACACTGGTCTGAGACTCGAGTTCCTGGTGCTACCACAGGCTTATGTGATCTTGGTTAAGGATAATAATACTTCCTCTCATCACCCTTAGTTTGTTTGGGGCAGTTACTGTCTCATAGTGCATGGTGCCTAGCACTAGTGGGCCCCAATCCCAGCTGGTGACTCTAGACGTTACTGCAAGATAAATAATAACACCCCATTCCATTTATTAAAATAAAGGCTTCTCCTACTTTAAATCCTTGAAGACCAGTAAGAACACTTAGCACTTGATATATAATGCTGTGCAAACATTAATATACAGTGTATACTATGTAAACTGATTTAAAACCTCTCTTTTGTTATCTGGCTTTAATATTTGAACTCCCCAAGAATCATGGTTCTGATTCCAGTGGGACTGACTCACCCATTTATCATTCTGATCTTAGTGAATGGAGTACCATGCTGCATGGGGACCTCTCTCATGAGACCTGAAAAAAACCCACCAAGGTTTTATCTGCTCTGTTCTATTATTAACATTGCACTTTTCACTGCTCGGGTGTCCTTTATCAGCATTTCCCTTCCTCTGTTGTGCAGCTGACCATAGCCCTTCATCCCAGATGTGGCTGCATCATGTTGTGAGTACATAGCTTGTAAGGCACTTTGAGATCCTTCCAGATAAAACCCACTTTTGTTTGTTCCTACAAGGAACCTTGATCTGTTACAAAGCCAGCATCTGGGAATACATGCCAAAAACTTGATACTTGACACAACAACAGTGCTGTTCTGTAATCTCCCCACACACAGTGAATCAATATATGCCAGGATACCCTACTATCATGTTAAACACAGTGCAGCATAAAAACAGGGGTACTCTAGTGAAATAAAAAGCTGTAGAGATTTGACCGATTCCTGTAACTTTTTTCTTCCCTCTGTCATCCCTTCTACAGGTGTCTTGAGAAGCAATGGCCACAGTAGCACCTCTGAACATAGCACCATCTGAATGCAACACCACTTTGGGCACTGCAGAAGCTTTCATTTGGCGGTCAAACACCATCAACATGCATGTTACCCGGCCGAAATCTGCCAAGGGACGTACAAGATCAAGCTTGAATTACTCCCATAGCGTGGAGGCCTATTCTTATAGAGTGCCATCCTCCCCTCAGCCAGCAGCTCCCTATGAAGCAGCAAGCAATCAAAGAGCATCATCTACCAAACAATCTTACCAGCCTGGGCAGGTGTCTCCTGATGAAATCCCAGAGCTCCTCCAACAAGTGCCCTTGAGGACCTCCTCTTCCCTAAATAAGTACAGAGTGCTCCCGTCCATCAGCAGGAAGGGCTTGGGGAAGAGTGCTGTGGAAACAGTGATTGAACAGACCAACAAACTGAAAATGAGTAGTAGACAGGAGGAGGAGCAACCATCCAAAGCTCTTCCTGGAGAGGGAAAATCCACTGGTATGACAGAGAAAGAAGGGGCTAGAGGGGAATACTCAAAAGTCCAACCTCCCATTTCTGAGAAGAAGCTCTTAAGGAAAACAAGAGAAGAAAGCTGTTCATCATCAATTTTAAACTTGGAGGAGCCACTGAAGAAAGAACCAAGACTGCTGCTTGCCGTTAGGTCTCCTTCTGGTCAAAGATTTGAACATCACTTCAGGCCTACAGACAGCCTTCAGACGGTCCTTGCTGTGGCAGAACAAAAGCACACAACCAAATACAAACACTGTCGTGTTGAAACAATGGAAGTGCCTAGGAGGAGCTTTCCTGACCTTACAAAGTCCCTGCAAGAGTGCGGGATCCCACACAAGTCAGTGTTGTGCATCCTCCAGGAAGTGCAAGATGGAGATCTCTAAATGTACAGTGATCTTACACAACTTCCGTCACCCCTTAGCATGTAACTCTATTGGATGCCATGGACTTCCCTTTGATGAGTGGTCTAGGAACTGAACCAGCCTGATCTGTTTCAGTGGTCTACTTCTTAGTCCCGCTGTCTTCCAAGCGCTTCCCTTGAAGAAGATTTGTATATAAATGGAGTGTGCTGAAATACTTATTTTAAAGTGTATGTACACACCACATTAAGAGTATCTATTTTTTCCATGTGTACAATCACAAATCACTTTAAGAATGGGCACCAGCTTCTTGGGCTTCGTAGTATTTCTAAATGGTTTTTAGAAGAGTTTCTATTCCTCTGGGAAGACCCACTTTGCTGATGCCCTCTCTTCTGGTGGTGGGAGGCCTGTCTTGTCTTCTCTGTTTTTGCTCCAGGAATGCACCACTTCCCCAAATGAAGTCTGAGTCAGGATAATACATGGAGCTGGGAAGATACAAGCAGCACTATTTTTATTCCTATTTTGATTCCTTAAAGCTATATGAGTGATCTTCATAATAAAGTAGCTTGTTGGCTGCAAGAACAGTTACAATGGTCAATACACAGAAAATGGTCTCAAAGCAGTAACGCAAACAGTTGGTAAGAGTAAATATGTTGCTGGGATGTGTTAAAAGTACAAGGTCAAGTACATTCAAGAATCAAACCATTCCCGTATAATCTCAGTGTTTTGAGTATGCCTGCTTTGTCTTCTCATAAAAGGAAAGTCATGGTTAAGGTGGTCTGATTCCTCTATGGATACAAAGAGGACTTTTTTTTTTTTTAAACTCATTAGCTTTCTTTCTTCAGCGAGTGTGTAAGATTGTGATGCCCACCTGTTAATCAGGAAATCCAGAGCTAAGGTGGATTGTCTGCTGTAACTTGGAATTTCAGTGCTGTTTGCTACTGCAATTTAATGTTCTTTTAAATTAAACTGCATTAAGTTGAGCGATTACCTGTTGCTTTTGCGTTTTGGCTAAATACATAAAGGAAGAGTTCTGCTGGGGCTATTATCTACCGAATAGACTGTGCCTCAAACTATTGGGACTCTTCTAGAGCTATTTATTTCCTATAGTTCAGAAAAATCAACCTGTTAGAGTAGAATGGCTTGGCCCTGGGGTTTTGTATTAATGCAGCTGCTGTGCATGTGCTAAAAAGTCTCACATTTTTTAGTGGAAAATCTTCCTGTCCAGGTGCAGTCGCTGAGTTTGAACACCCAGTATAATAAAAGAATGGATCAGGCTACCCGACCAGCCAGCTTGCCAAATAACAGGCTCCTTTTGAGTATTACAGGTGAAAAATGCAGTGTTTTTGCCTCACTGTAATGGCCAACCCAACCTTTTGTAAAGGGTGGTAGAATATTTGCTCTTTACTGTGATCATATATGCTGAATTTCAGTCAAAAGTGAATATTCATAGGCCAGCAATTAAGCCCCATTGAACAAGACAGCTGCTGAAATACTAGCACTACATGATGCTGCAAGTGGTGACACTGGTCTGTTGACTTCAACAGCAGCATTTAGAGGAGTACACTAAGCTAGAAGCATTCTCACTTGCCTTCGGGGGTGTAACTGTATCAGAGGTTTCTAATAAGGATTACAACTAAGCTATCTGGGAACACGGTAAAAAGAATGTTTCACTATGAAAATTGCCAAGAGCAATGGGAAGAATGAACTAACTGTATGATTAATTTTTACATGGAAGAATACAGCCTATTCTGAACTTAGCATTGGTTGTTAGTGAGAGATGGCTGATTCAAGAGGCAGAATGGAGTGTAGTGTTGGCCAGCACACCGCAGCATAGAAGAGCCCGCAAATGCTAAAGAATGCAAACCACTTCCATAAGCAAAGTATTCAAAAAGAACTGAATAAATCTGTGCTGTTAACTGGTGGCTTCCTACCCCTTTTTAAATACTTAGTTGTGAAATGTGACCAAAGCTCTGTAAGATGTTACCACAGTCATTGCTTCCTCCTCTAGAGGGAGTCCAGATGGTTTTCAAACCTTTTCCACTGTAATGCACTTGTTCAAGTCACATCTTGGCTAGGATAAAGGGAATATCAGGATAGTGTCCTGAAGAACTTGGCTATGAAAAAATCAGTGAGCAACTTCACTGGAAATTATAGCTTGTTGCAGTCATTGTTTCAGTAACTACTGCAGATTTTATGCATTGATACAATCTCTTCCCCCCAGATCAGCTAGTCACATAACATAGGCTAAGGGAAGTGGTGGAAAACTCAGACTTAAAGCTATAAAACAAATACTGGGTAAAGTACTGTCAATTTACTGTTTGAGATGTGTGTATGATGTTACATTTAAACAATGTTAAATAAACTGATTTAAGTGTGAAGCTAAGACCAGCAAAGATTTCCTGAGTGCAACTTGATTGAAATCAATGGTTTGCATGAACTAGAGGTTTCACTTTACCACATTTCCTCATACTTTTAACAGCATGTTCAATTAGTCTGTTAGTCAATTAGTCAGCCTTTTTAGAGAAAAAAGTCAGGCTTCCACAATTCTACTCGTACATCACTGCACTCAAGCAGTCCTGCAAAAGCTTAATCCGATTTTTCTTCTGTCTTCCAGCAGGAAAGTGTTGTTAACCTGTGTTGTAGGCAGGTAGTGAACTGTTTTGGAATTCAAATTAATAGACAGGACTATATATTTCATTGGTAAAGACTATGTAAGCAGGGAGGGCTAAGCTGAAGGACAGGCCAGGCCAGGCCAGGCCAGAGAGCTGATAAAGGACAACCAATGGAGAAAATAAGTGAAGAGAAGGGGATGATCAAGGTGACTGGCTGGAAAGATCTAGCAGCAATATTTTGAGTGGCTCCCCAAGAAGAAAGAGGTAGGTGTCTTAATGGCCATACGATTTAAATTTAGCACCTACCTCATTCAAGTTTTATCCTTTAGTGCTTAGTTACCACTAAGGGCTTTGCCAGGAAAAATCCTGGCATCAATAGAGACATTAGGGAAGAATAGAATTAATCTTATATCATTCGTTATCCAATATAGTTTAATGATAAATGGCTGGTGGGATGCTGCCATAACTTGACACTGAAAGCATCTGGGAAATACAGCAGCTCAGTTACACTAATCTATTTCACAGTGGAATTCACCTGGGAGTATTCCAATAGGAAGCACTGCCAGAACTCCATCTCCATCAAGTCCTCTACACAAGACATTTGAGAACAAACAGGGATGCCAGAGTCAAAGACTAACCGAGGCACAGTTCAGTACGTGTTCTTTATTCCAATTAAAAGTACATTAGAAACAGCACACAGGACCAGCAGCAGCGTTCATGACAATTCAATCCAATGCACTGCTGTCACAAGGTCATTCAGCTGTACTATTAAAGTAGGTGATTGAAACAAGTCTTCCACTCTACACACAAGCACTCACTCACCTGCCACTTTAAATAGGTTTTCAACAGAATAAAAATAGATACACCCCAGAATACAAAAAGTTTAATTTTAACAGTTTTTTCACTAAAGACTATACAAATTGATAAAAGGGTGCACAATTTCCTAAAATTTTAGGTACATTTTAAATGAGCCTTTTTTTTTTACTTGGTAAAAGGATCAACATTCCTGTCTTTGAACAGAATATGATGGCCAAAATTGCAAAGAAAATTTATAGTTCAATTTACAATTTATACATTTGTTTTGAAGTGATTCCTGCACTGAGTAGCAGTCCGATGGCTGCTCACACATGTCCACTTTTCCCAAAAGAACTGTGCACCACAAAGTTAACGTTTAGGAGCCTACTTCTCCTGGAATCGGGGGGGGGGGGGGGTACAAAAACCCACAAACTTCCATTTGTGCACGGTAAGTGGTCCCAACTCAACTAAAAGCCCAAACTTAGAAGTTCTAAATAAAACCTTCACTGGCAAGGGTCACCTTTGGGGCAAGGTGTGTAGGGACTGATGACCTGTCTGCTTTGTGATACAAGCACAATGAAAGTGGAGTGCTTCCCATCAGTATTTTGGCTGAGCAATTTAACTCAAGACTGTGGTACTGAAACATACTGTAACAGGCAAATTTGGTGTTCTATTTAAGGGTATTTTTGGTCAATACAAGCTATTAGAATTTTTTTTTTTTTTTACCAGACAAATATTCCTGTTTCCATTATTGACTGGTAGAGTCCAACAGCTCCGTATGAGACTTCATGTGGAACTGCCCAGACAACAGCAGCATTTTAAAACTGGCACCACCTGTGTAAAGGTAACTATAACCCCCACTCCCCTATCAAGAGACACTACCATTTGTAGGAGTGAATTTATTTGGGATATTGATTAGTACAGTCCTCTTTATACTGCTGATCCCTCCCACCCACATGAACCAAGATTTGGTTTGGCAAGGTTAAATGCATCATATGACTTCTACAGTAGTTAAACAAACACTTTCAACCACTGCACTGCTTTATGAATAGTGGCCATTCTAAAAACAAACTAAAACCAAAATACTGCCCAGCAAAAGCAACACTGCACCACTATCTGAGAATATGAGCTAGTGGAGAGATCTTCTGGACAATCTACTTAAGGAAAAGCAGGGCAAATCCATCAGGAAGCCAGAAATGAACCTTTAGAGCACAAGGCAGCACCAGAAAAAGAAGTTCTATTTCATGTAAGTTTAGTTTTTGGCCAAAACCATCTGCCTTGTTCTTTAAAGTCAATGTCCATATACTTGGCTGTTGAGTTTTGTTTTACTGATCAAATATGTTAAAAAATAATATTCCAATTAACCAAATAAAGCATTTGTTTATTCTTTTTAGATATTTACGTATCGGCCACTTTTTGGCAAATCTATTTCTTAGAATTTAAAACATTTCCATTTTAAGGCTAAACTAAGAAATGTTAAAAGCTTCTGTAAACATTTCCTCTTCTTCCGCAGAGCGACAATTTTAAGTCCAACTGCAATTTTTAAAGTGAGGTAATTTCTGTATATCTTAAGAGTCCTTTTCATGACTGGCCAAAAGGTGTGCCAATCTGAACGCTGAGCCAATTGTAGTGGGAGAGCTACCACAGGAGGGCGTACATCAGTTCCAGCAGCTGCGTTTCAGTTGGCTATTTTCTCAATTTCATCCAAGTCGTCAGTATCCAGTTTTTCTATCTTTTTGTCTGCAAGAGAAGATTAGAAGGGAATCGGAACTCGTGCACTCTATACAATGAGAACACAGAAGATGAGGCAAGGTCCCGCTACTGTTCTTGTTACAAGATGAATCTATCCCAATCCATGACAGACACAATAGAATTAAGTTTTATAAATCAAGTCTCAACAATGTAGTGACACGAAGTGGGAATTTTGGAAACATGATTCTTATGCGTGCCTCAGTTTCCCTCTGTGCTTTGCATTGCTATGCGTAGAATGTAAAGGGTTAAAAAGCTGCTCTTGGGACAGAGCAAGAGACATGAGGTGTTGTATCACAACTATCTGGAGTGGTATGAAGACTAGGTCATTTAAAGAATGGGCTGAAACAGATCCAAATCAGGGGAGGATCCAGAAAGGCAATGGGAAACCCAACAGCCAAGAGGTTCAAACCCAGCAACCAACAGAGGAAGGAGATTTTCCCCCACCTCTCAGCAGGGAAGCTGAGCAAAAGCCCCAGCTAGAGAATAAAGGCATCAGGTGGCAGGGTTAAGAGCTGGCCTTTGGAGAGACAGACACTCCTGGGACTAAGGACAGGAGGGACAAAGATGGGGAGAGCACGCCAAGATGACTCCTCAGCAGCATGGCTCAAGGGAGCCCTGACCCTACACTGGCCATTGTGAACTTTATCTGAATCTTTGCCTCTCTATTCTGACCCAAGGACTTTCAGAATCCGTACGTCAGGAGTTGTTACCTTGTTTTGGAAAAGCTGTCTGGGCTTAAGGCAAATACGAGCATTATGCCCTGAAGAAGTACAGTACAAACCTCCTGTAGGAGTCTGGCTTGGCTGGATTCGCTGCAGGGAGCCAGAGAGGGTTCACTAGTGCCCAAAGGCCCAGCGTCAGGCCTTGTCTATACTACCACGGTAAGTTGACCTAAGTTACACTACTTCAGTTACATGAATAACATAACTGGAATCAATGTGGCTTAGGCTGACTTACCGCGGTGTCTATACTGCGCTCTCCCGTCAACTTCCCTTACTCTTCTCGTAGTGGTGGATTACCGGAGTCGAGCGGAGAGTGCTCTTCCATCAATTTAGCGGATCTTCACTAGACCTGCTAAATTGACACCCGCTGCATTGATTGCAGCAGCACCAATCTACCGGTAAGCGTAGACAAGCCCTTAGAGGCCAGTGGCCTCCCACAGGGGAACCGTGTGGGTACCTAGGGCTCAGTCCACTAAATCAGTCAATTCCAAGGGACTGGCTACAGGCTGAGGCACACACCACACCCTCTGGATCTGTGACTTCCAGATCACTGGGTCACTCAAGTTTCAGACTGGAAGCAATTTCTTGGGTGTGGGGGGGAAGAAAGAGGAGGAGAAATGTCTATCGTAAGTGGAGGGGCAGTCAAAAAACATTATGGTTTGTGGAATATCATTTTTAGTAATGATGCCAGCTAGCCAATGAGAACTGGATTGACATGGCAGGACACAAGCAAGATCTCCCAGGCACGTCTGTCATGCATCACTTTGGAAGTTTACTGTCTTATGACAGATGTAGAAGTTATTCATGTGTATCAAAATGGGCTATCAGACCTGCCCTTTAAACAGTACTCACTGTTCTACTCTAAAATAAAGACAGTTACATCAGAAGTTCTGCCCATTCGAATGTATACAAATAACTGGCTATTCCCCTAGTTTTCTCAATGTTATTTTTGAAACAAGGTGCTACAAAAAGGGCAGTGGTACCCTTGACAGACTGTATGCAGCAAAGCAAAACTCTGTTAAGCCTAATCAAAGACCAAGACCACAGGCGCCTGGAAAATCTGAATTGGAGTCAGGGTTATCTGAAACACAGTTGCTCAAAAGTCTGTAGAAATAATGCTGTACCTACGCAAAAGAAATGAAGCTTAAGGGAACTTACTGAAATGTTCCTGAATTCTGGTCAGGATATTCATGCTGTGCTTGCTGTCTACCATGTTAACAGCCAGTCCTCGCTTGCCAAAACGACCTGTACGCCCAATCCGATGCAGGTAAGTCTCATTATCTGGGTTGCCATCTTTATCCACAGGAAGGTCAAAGTTGATAACAACAGAGACCTGCTCTACATCAATCCCTGAGGAGGAAAGCAGAGATATTACAACTCTCCCTTTAGCCCATTTTAAGCCAGCGTACCTTTAGTCCAGGATTGTTTCAGTGTTTTGATCCCAGAATCTAGGGCTTACCGAGAGCCATTAGTTTCAACTCCTTTCACAAAGCTGTAGTATTACTGCAGCCAAGTTTCGTGGAAAGTTAAGCTACCTGCCATGATGAAGCCTGCAGCGATGTCAAGAGTGAGTGCTCAGCAAAAATTACAGGGATAACTGGAAACGTATGTTTCCATAACGTATAGAGGAACCTTTAAGATATCACAGTGAGAAGATGCTATCAAATGGAGGATGAATAATATACTTAAACTGAGCACCTTTGCATTACCTAATGGTTTCATACCAGAACTACATCTTGATGTTTATGGGTGCCTAGAAAGGCTAATAAAATTGCAATAACTTCTAAAATATAGTCAAATGCCCCTCCTACTTCTCAACAGCCAGACTAGGAAAGCCATTCAACTTATTTCGTTTAAGTGTTCAGCAGTGTCCAGAATGCCCCTTTTAGCTGTAACTTGCAGTACAGACTGTTACTGGCGTTTATTCCTTTGCCTGACCTCTAGAGAAAATGAAGTTGTTGAGAAAATTCTGGGCACACATTTGTTTGCCCGCAAGGCAAGGCAAGGCAGAGCCATAGGATGCCTCAACGAGCCCCAAGGACAGAAAGAAATGAGACTCTGGTGGAAGGGAAGATTCTTCACCCTACTTCAGGTCACCTTTAAGGAAATCCTGTGTTAAGCCATTCTAGAAGAGACTGACCTAACCCAACTCACACACATCAAGGACCATCCAGAAGTTTTGGGAGACAGCACATCTGTCAGTCTCCCCTGGAATGGCTTTGTGAGGGACTTTCTTGTACAAATCTAGCACACAGATTATAAATTCTTCTCTAGGAGGTACAGCAATATTTTGTATTCTGTCACCAGATTGCATAGTTCTGTCTCAAGTACAAGTACCCGCTTCGCTTCCCCAAGATGCAGTGACAAGGTATTCTACCTCTGGCACAGACATTTGTGGTCACCAGCACTTTCTCTTTGCCCTCTCTGAAACGCTCGATCACCGCAGCTCTTTGTTCCACCATCATCTCGCCACTTAGCAGTGCCACCTGGTGACCTTCTTTTGACAGCTCTCCTGCCAGCCAGCCCGCTGTTTTACGAGTCTGAAATGTAAAGCAAGAGCAATTAAGCTTTTTCTGGGAAAACACTTTTTGAACTTCAAACAGGAACAGGCCTCTCTTAACAGAAGGGAATGCTCAGGTCTCTAACTCTGCTCGTTCCAGGATTCTAGCATCATAGTTTAAAAGGAACAAAGAACAAAAAACATTTCAATTTCTGTTTGAAAGCCTAAACATTACAATAAAACTTAGAGACATGTTTTCTATTTCCTTTTATATAGGACAGCTCTTTGTGTGTAGTCAGAAGGCTCCACTGCTTGTCTGGGTCGCTCAGCAACAAGGAAAAGACTTAATAGGAAACTTAGCGTAAGACCACATGCCTTGCACCAAGAAGACTGGGACAAGTGTAGTATGTTGTAACACTAACTATTCATTTTTGGAAATTGGCTAGATTTCAAGTTGAAAACATCCCCTTAAGACCATCCAGTGAGAATCTCTGCTGAAGGGTTGAGTCAAGCAGTTATAAAAATTAACTAGCATCTTGAATTTTAAAGTCCTGACTATGTCAAACATTGCATTTTAAAACTGCAGGAAATGGCTCTTTGCTTTAGTGGACACTTGGGTACAGAACATGTGCCTTAACAAACCAGTCTTCTTCCTATCTAGGGCTAAGCTTTGCTAGTGTGATCACCATTGGCCTCAATTAAAATTTGCAATTACAGCAGCTTCCATACAAGAATCTCAGAGTGCCACAACACACCTGTGATGTATCATCACCATTTTACAGAGAGGGAAGCTGAAGTCCAGCAGGGTCACAAGCCAGTGGCAGACCTATTACCTACAAGACTTATTTTTCCATCCCATTAAAGCCTTTTTGCTTTTATTTTTATCGTTTTGTTGTACACTTTGTTTAAAGACATATTTTACGGGTTTACAGAACCCCAAATGCTTTTTATTTTTAAAGCAGTCTTCCAAAATCAAGTGAGCCACATAGCCACACGATGGCTAGAACTATGCAAGCAACAAACATGTTTAAGACCAGCTGGGGCTAGATGGCTCCAGCATGGTTGCCATGACTCTCATGGGGCAGAGTTTGGCTATCACAATTTTAAGAAACTCCCTGTTCACAAGAGTAAGCGAAACTACACTAGGAATATTGTTTTTAATAACTGTTAGTAGGGTTTCAGCCTCAGCAGAGATAGGACCAACAGGCAACTAGTATTAGAGACAACCCAAGAAGGCCGATTCTTCCAGCCACCCTCCTGCATTTTATCATTTCCAAGACAAGATGAGGAATGGCTTGTTCCTCATTTGTGCTCCTAGAATGATCATGCCCTCAATCTTCTTGCAAGGAGTCTGTGTCACTAGGATTCTTGGCATTTGCAGATGCTATTTCAGAATGGGGCTGTTTTTAATGAGAGCTCCCTTCTGTTTAGGGTGTGGCAGAGGTCACTCCATTCTCCAGAACGACTCACATGACAGAAGATCATGGCCTGGGCGATGGTGATGGCTCCATATATATTACATAGAGCATGGAACTTCTCATCTCGATTATTACATAGAACATAGTATTGCTTAATGGTGTCCAGTGTCTCCTCCTCTCGCTTCAGTTTGATGATGTTGGGGTCAGGAACAACTTTTTGGGCAAATTTCCATACAGAATCTTCAAATGTGGCAGAAAATAGGAGCATCTGACAATCTCTGGGGAGCATTCTGCAAGGCAAGGCAAGGCAAACAAGTTAGGGTTTCCCTATTAGAAACCATCAGCCCACTGGAACCTATGGTAGCCCAGCAACAAAGCATGGCTCACAGTCACTTACAAGCCTTTGGAACCAGCCTTTTAAATCTGTTAGGCTTTCTAAACATTAGCCTATGTGTATCTAATCACATCCCAACTCAATCTGCCAGTGGCATCTAGGTAATTTGGACATTTTAAGCAATGAATCCTCCTCAGGGGATAGGGAGGGCGGTTCTCGTTCCTTGAAATAATTAAATGTCTGTCTTTGATGAAATTCTAGCTTTATGAACTGCCTGGATTAGAGTTAAATGTATTTCTATTGTAGCCTGTGGCCTTAGTGGTTAAGTCACCAACAAATAATCACGTCCTGCCATTTGGAAGACAGCCCTTCCTGCAACCATGAAGAGGAAATGGGACATTAAATAGGCCAATGAGAGAAACCAACTGGCTGTGGTGGAAGTGAACTAGAATCTTTCCCTTTCCTCAAACAGCGCAGATGACAGCATAGGGTTGGTCCTTACCTCTGAATGCGGATGCTCTGATCTTGATGGCCCTGGGTTGCTATCATTACATCAGCCTCATCCAGGACAAACACTTTAATCTTCTTGGGGTCTATGAATTTCAGTTTGGAGCACCAGTCCAGGACAGTACCAGGAGTGCCAATTACAATCTGCTCAGAGATCTTCTGACCTCTCTCCACTGTTAGTAGACAGAAAGGCTTTCATGAGATTTGTGTGCACAGTGCTTCCATGAGAAGGTGAAAGCTGTATCATTGTGTATGTTACTCCACACCCTACTCTCTTGCTCAGAGTCCTTCCCCTACTCTGGAGACTGCTATTAAAATAAAAAATAAAATAAAATAAATAAATACACACTGACGCACACAGAGTTCTATTAGTGCCAGAGCAACAGATGTCAATACATCCTCTTTAGGGCAGTTTTGCAGCATCCAACCTTGCTTTCCCAGTCTTATCCTCCTCTTAGTAAGGGAGGTAATCTGTCAGGACATTAACCCCTTCTGAAGCGCACAAGATCCACTACTTCTCCCCAACTTCATGAATTTAGCAGTTTAGAGAGTGCCTACATCTCAAACAAGTAATATCTATAATTATCTGCTATGCAGATTGCACCAGCAACCCACAATATGAAAGATCCACTTGGACAAAACAGATCAGCCACCAATAAAGCTCGACAGCCATTGCCATTTCACACATAGTTACAAAGTTCAGTTATTTTCTGAGGAGATGGAGGAAGAAACTCAAGTAAAAAACACAGAGCATGAACTGTCCAATTCCCACTCGATGCCCAGTTTACGGCTTCCAAGAGTGAAGTCCCATTACACCAGCTCATGTTCTATACAGCACTCAGACCTGACAGGCCAACTGTGCTAGGAGTATCTGCTGTCAAACTCAGTGTAATCATTTGCAAATGTTAAGAGAAAATAATGCATTAAATTCCCATAACCACACCTCACTAGAAAAAGGGGTAAGTCTCCCTGGTTAGATCTGGAAAAAGGGGGCGTATTTCCCCTCACACTCACATTTATTGCCTCGGACAGCATATGCAAGTCTTAGCTCCGGATGAAACTTTCCCATCTGTTCAATTACTTTTCCTGTTTGAAGTGCCAGCTCATATGTTGGGGAAAGGCACAAACACTGGAAGGAAAGCAGATAAGAGTATATTAGATTGCCAAATAGAAGATCGTCACACTTTCCTGTGAAATACATTTAGTTGTGAAACTTCACCTCTGTGCAAATAGATGAAAAATAGATGACCAATATTTTAGGATAAAACATTTACTGTTTTAGGCAAATTTCATTAACACTCATCAGCTGAACAGTGTTTTTAGTAATTCTCCCAATTAAAGGAAGTTAGTTTGGATGTGTAGCATCATGTACCGGTTAGTTTTGTACGGCTTGCATGTTTTGTATTGCCCACATAAGCATGTAAACAGAACACCCTGCTAAGAACGTCGATGCTCAGTACTATAGCCAAACAAAGTGCCATATTAACAAAGACATATGTTTTTATAAGGGACATTTCTAATAATATAGCTCGAAGTGAACATAACACAGCATCCTTAGCAAGGAAGCTCTTGCCTTGGTAAAACTGCCAAGTCCATTTCTGCAGAACAGCTAACTGACATGAAACCTAGGCTGCTGCCCATTCCCTGAAAGGGGGAACTCTACTCTGCATTGCTTCGGAGCAGTGGTTAGAAACATCAGCTAGCTTCCTAAACTGAATTTGCCCAACTCCTGTGCAAAAAGCCCTGTTACCTTTGTGTTAGGGTGCTGGACTGGGTATCAATGTAAACTGGACGAGGCAAGCAGCAAACCATTCAACACCCCATCTACTCTCCACTTCTCAGGGCTCCTCAACCACAGGTGGTTCGTCAGTACAGATCCTCTCCCTTCCAGTCCAAACCCTGCTCCCGCCCCCACACCCCACCATATTCCCCATCCCAACACAGCTGCTCACTGTAACTCCAGTTTGGCTGTTACAGGTACAGAAGGACAGAGGGGGCAGAGAAGCAGGGAGGACAGGAACTGGGCTGGTCAGGGGAGCTGGGAGAACCTAGTACCTCTGCACAAAAGAATCAGCATTTTCAACTCTGCTGCCTCTGCTCCCCAGTGCTCAGACTCCACAGCACACTGGGAAGTTGAAGCTTTGTAGCTGCCACCAGTGTCATATTAAAGGAATATAGCTTCTCTCCACTAGATGGCACTGCACTACAACTAAAAACCAGCACAACCATTAGATTCCAGAAGCCACTACCTGTGGATACTTGTTCCCGGGTTCAACTCGACTGAGCATGGCCAAGACGAAGGCAGCTGTCTTACCAGTACCAGACTGAGACTGTGCAATCAGGTTCTGTGGGCTGGATCAACACATAAGGGGACATTTTAAACCCTTTGGCACAAGGTTAAATATAATCCATTATTTATATGACCAGCTAATACGAGATACGCAGTTGTGAGATTTGGCAACATGGCTAACATTAACTGAATGGCAGCCACAGATGAGGGATTTTAATACGTTCTGGATTAATCTGGCCCTGCATCTTGGTGACATAAGTTTGGATGTGGCCATCTAGTTTCATAAGGGCAGGCTTACACAAGGAGGAGGACACGAGTGAATTTTCTGCAGGGCGCTTGCAGCTTGGCACAAGCAGCTTCTATGGGCTATGGAGATTTGAAGGGAAAGCTGCTGTGATGTTTTCCATATTGCTCATCTCCCCCTAGTGTTAGCTGCACTTTTATGCTCAAATAAATTTGTTAGTCTCTAAGGTGCCACAAGTCCTCCTTTTCTTATTGTCTTCAGTGTAGCTGAGTATGCAGTGCAAGCCCTAGGAAAAGGGTGCTTATGGGGACCTATGGAAGTTTGCTGGGTAGCCAGGCAGCATTCTAAAGAATTTCAGCAGTACAGTCCCATGGAAAGGGAGCCCCTTCAGCACAGCACATACAGCCACTGGTGTGTCTCAATGCCACTTCAGGAAGGCCGTCCCCTAGCCAGAGAGTGTTTACAGTTTAGTAGTAATGGTACACAAGGCTCTCCCATCCTCCCCACTTCCCAGGGGAAGTGGAAAGCAAGGATACGTACGGTTCAGCAAGCATCATGGGCAGAGCATTCTCCTGTATTTTCGATGGTCGGTTGAAGCCCATGGCATAGACACCCTGCAGGAGCTGCGGTTTCCTGGAAAGAGAAAGAGTAAAGTGTTTCTGAACTAGTAAAAAAACAGCACTAGAACCAGGAACTATAGTCAACGGGGGATTTTTTGATTGCAAGTGAAGGGCAGGGGCCTGAAAAGCAAACCCTAACAGCCAGTAGGCCTGGGGCAATGCCTCTATTACTACATTTACCAATAGTAAACTACTGTGGCAAGCCATTTCTTCTCCACATTGCTAACAAAGTGGTTCATCTGTGACCCAATCACTATTAGCTTGTGGACACCCTAAAAAAAGAGAAATACCGTAGAACCCCATTTATCTGGTCTAATTGGGAAGAGGGCCAGTTCAGATAATCAAAACTCAGGATAAATCAGAGAATGGGAAAAGGTGATGCTGCAGCACCATCTAGCGGCCACAGGAGAGATCGCCCGCTTCTGGCCCTGGAGTTGTTTGGTAACTGCAAAGAGCCACAGAACGGAGGGTCAGATAAACAGGGTTCCCCATCCACAGCACAGCTTTGTACACATGAAACTCTGGACAGCAATCCTCCAATAGGAACAGAAAAACTAGATCAAACATTAGCATCTAAACAGATTGGGAAGCGAAGAGACACTATTTCAAGATTATGTGCCTCCTTGTTTTATCAATGAATAAACTAGTTACTTTTAAGAGCAAAATACAGTACTTAGTAGCCTATCAAAGGATCATTTACATACTGTGATTAACATCTGTGAACCCAATATTTATTTGAACCAAGAAGATACAACAAGACCCTATTTTTTACCTTAAGGAATATTAAACACTGGAAGGAGTCATTTGGCTACAATATGCACTCCTGGGTTCTAAATTAACTACCACTCAAGAAAGAGCTCTAAGTATCAATGCAGACAGCTCAATTAAAATCTCTGCTCAGTATGTAGCAGTGATCAAGAAAGGCAAATGTGTCAGGATGTACAAAGAATAGAACAGAAAACAATACTAGAAGTAATGACAGGTTTCAGAGTAGCAGCCGTGTTAGTCTGTATTCGCAAAAAGAAAAGGAATACTTGTGGCACCTTAGAGACTAACAAATTTATTAGAGCATAAGCTTTCGTGAGCTACAGCTCACTTCATCGGATGCATTCGATGAAGTGAGCTGTAGCTCACGAAAGCTTATGCTCACATAAATTTGTTAGTCTCCAAGGTGCCACAAGTATTCCTTTTCTTTTTGCGAATACTAGAAGCGTGATCGTGCCTCGCTATACAACAGTAGTGCGCCCACATCTGGAACACTGTGTGCAGGTCAGGTCACCTGGTGTCTAAGATAGCCAAAATAGGGAGTGTTTGGAGACATACACAAAAAGGATTAGAGGACTGAAGAAATTTCTTTATGAGGAGAGATTAAATAGACGGGGACAATAAGGTTAGAGGAGACCCAAGGGCCTGGGCTCAGTGAATGAAAGGGCTAGAGAAGGTAAGTCTGGTGCTTTTATAGACCCTCTCAATACAAGAGCAAGGAAACAGTAAATAAAAAGACAAGAAATTTAACCCACTGATAAAAGACAACATTTTTTACAACACAATTAACATGTGGAACTCTGTCACAAGGTAGCATTGAGACTAAGACCTTAATGAATTAAACATGTATATGAACGAGAACATTGTGTTCATTATATAGGATGAAAACAATTTTATAAAGGATATAAACCTTCATGATTTGGGACTTAAGCCAGCTGCCAAGGGTACGTCTACCCTGCAAAAGATGACCACGGCAGCAAGTCTCAGAGCTTGGGTCAACTGACTCATCTGGCAGGACTTGCACTACAGGGCTAAAAATAGTAGTGAAACCTGGCCCGGGGGGTGGGTGTCTCAGAGCCCCAGCCTAAGGGCCTACCATTGCTATTTTTAGCTCCATAGCGTAAACCCCATAAGCCCGAGTCGGTTAACCTGGGCTCAGACACTTGCTGCCGCAGATTTTTTTTTGCAGTGTAGACATACCCAAACTAATGGAGTTGGGAAGGAACTTCCCCTATGAGCAGGATGTCTCCGTTCGTGGGCTAACTGCACCTCTGGCCCCTCCTGGTCTCCTCAAGGGCACCCCTCGCAGATTCAGGACATCAGCAGTCACCTTCCCTGAGATGGAATCATGTCATTCTCCTGCTCTCAGCCCAGGCCCTGGGCTGCAGTCCCATGTATCAACTGTGATAACCACAGCAAAGTCTGACTTATGTTCAGTATCTGCAGTTTTCTGTTCGCTCTGGGAGCAATGACAGTGGCAATCAATGACCACACATCTTCCATGCAGCCAAGTATTATTTATTTAGAACAAAAGCATTTAATGGAAAACGGATCGTAAAACCAAACCGGACTAAACTTGCGTTCCTGTTTCCTGGGAGCAGAGAAGACCTCATTTGTTTTCAGGCACTCCTGCAGGACCAGTCTGTTCTCATCAGGAACAGCACCTGACAAATGACCCACTGCCCCTTCCTCTCCTGAGAGGAGTTTAACTGATTACTGTCCTTTTAAGCTCTAGTTCCCAGCCTGGCAAAACAACTGTGTCACTTTGGACTGGTGCCTGGAAGTATGCCATTGTCTTGTAATTGGCTCCCACGATAAGCAACATCTGACCAAACGCTTGGGGTGGCACTGTTTTGCCTTTATATTTGTTCTTCTCCTAGCCCCCTATTACGCTAGTGCATTCACACAGGAAGTCTTATAACCCAATATACAATAACTTCCCCTCACTGACAAGGTCTCTCAGTGTTCATAAATTACATAGTAACTCCACTTCAGTCACACTTATTATTCCACTACTGTCCATTATGGGGTTCCTGGCACCTTCCTCTAAAGCAGTGGTTCTCAACACAGCGGTGGCCCATCACCTTCTCAGGGCCATACAGATACTGTATATATATATTGTGTAGATGCAGCCCACATAACACAGAGAGCTGCATATGCAGCCCACAATGGTAAATAGGTTGAGAACCGCTAGCTGTGTAGGCACGCCTACCAGACACTGAACTAGACAGACTACTGTTCCAATCCAGTATGGAAATTCCCATGTCGCCATGAAGCCCTATCAGCAGCGTCTTAACACCACAGTTATCAGCCCTGCCAGACTCACTAGTCCAAAAGGAGGTACCAGAACAGGAAGAAGTCTGACATGATTGCAAAGGCCATTTAACATTAAAGTTTTGCAAAAGTCACTTTTAAGATTTTGTATTCTTGATGTTCAACCTCTAAGAATGAGAATAAATACTGATTGATGTGAGAAAGAGGCAAGTTATGGCAAGCCTAGCTCAGCAGGATTCAGGCTATTGATTTGTACACTGCTATACGATGGCACTCATTTTAAGTGCAGTGGCGACACCCACAGTATTAAATTGCCAAAGTTACTATCTATTTGCTTCTATTAACAAGGCATCTATAATTGTTAAAAAAAGCTTTCAAGTCAGAGCAGACACTTGTGTATGTAAAGAAACTCAAGAGCAATCTAAAATTAAAGTTAAAATTAAAGTTAAGATATTTGTATTTGTAAACTCTTAACTGATGACCTGTTTAACTGCTTCTTGTAGGTGTTAATGTTGCTTAGCAGCAATTTCCAAAAAGCAAATTACAGTTTTCCTGCCCACACTTTTCCTGCTTGTTAAACCACTCTACTAGATTCAACATCCTTTTTAAGAAGGATGTATTAGTTACAGTCTGTGGCTCAAATAAAAGCTCTTTGAATACGCAACCTTGTGTTAGTTCAAAAGCAAGGATCTACAAAGCCCAATTCTCTGCAACAGTTGCCAAGGATACAACTAGTTGCAGAACCAAGACTCAATTAGTCTGAGAGCTCCCATCATTAATTTTCTTTGATTGTTAGATCAATTCTCATCTTTCAAAAGCCAGACAAGCAAGGTATATGATCTAAGAAGCCTGTTTGCAGTCATTCAACTACAAAGCGGTAGCTTAGAAAGGCAAAGCTGTAATGTTTCAAGGTGAAAAGTCTGTCAGGGTGGTTTCCTTTTGGGACCCATTTCCAAAAAAGGGACAAAAACAAGATCACCAAAGCAATTAAGAATAGAACCTCAAGAGTAGAACTTCCTAGCCCAGTTTTAAAAGTGTATCATTATACACCGTATCTTCAGCTGATGCACAAAGAACTCCATGAACAACTGGGGCAGGCATTTAATGGGAAGATGGAGGCAGGAAGAACAGTAAAGGTATCAGACTATTGTTTTGGGACTGATGTCGCTGGCAGAGGAAGAATGGGGTTGGTTTCCTCCTGACATTTGTATTTTCACAAGGAATTTTAAAGGTGAATTGTAATAAATAAGTCTGAGCTCTTTACCTTCTGATACACAAAAACAGAACTGCTTCAGCTTTCAGGAAGTGTTCTGGTTGCTTTTTAATGTAGACATTATACGGAATACACGGTCTGATCTTCCCTCAATTTATGGAAGGCACTTGGGGGCGGGGCAGGAGGGGAAGAGAGGAATGGAGACTTTTATACAAAATGTTTTTGCTTTTGCATTTACTGTTAGTGACCAGATCAGTCATGGAGCTCATCTAAATATCCCTTCCCATCCCTCCCCCATCAGTTCAGCACATGCTGTTAAAGGCAAGCTCTACTGTGCAATCTAAGACAACAAACCTTGCCATTCTGCCATTCATACAAGTTTGTATAAGATTTAGGGGGGGAGGGGGGAAATCTTCCAAACCATTAGATTGTCAGCACAGAGAACACTTGCAGTGAGTTGGGATGAAGGCTAAAGCAGAGCATGAAGAAGCTGCTCAAAATAAGCTAATTTCAGGCATAAAAGACCAAAGACCTGTAAGACAAGCAATTCTTCCTGTTTCTTGTGTTTAAACTAAGCAAAATGCATAATAAATATGCTAATTTACTAACTGTCTAAAAGCTAATTTGCAGTTATCTGAAATGGAAACCTATGCACTTCTCAGATACAATGAAAACCTCTAACAGGCCATCAACAGAGCAAGACTGCTTTTGCCTCAGCAGCTGGAATTTGAAGTCTCTCTGCTGTTGTAGGCCACTTAAAAGCAGCTAAAGCAGGGTGGCCAACCTGAGCCTGAGAAGGAGCCAGAATTTGCCAACGTACATTGCCAGAGAGCCACAGTAATATGTCAGCAGCCCACTATTAGGTTCCCCCCCACACTCCCAGTGCCTCCTGCCCACTGGCAGCCCTGCCGATCAGCGCCTCCCCATCCCTCCACACACCTCCCAATCAGCTATTTCATGGCATGAAGGAGGCTTGGGGTGGGGGAGGGGGAAGCAAAGGCACTCCAGGCTCAGGGGAGGGGGCGGGAATGGGTCGAGTGGGGGCAGGGCCTGTGGCAGAGCAGGGGTTGAGCAGCGAGCACCCTGGCACGCTGGAAAGTTGGCGCTTCTAGCTCCAGCCCCAGAGTTGGTGCCTATACAAGGAGCTGCATATTAACTTCTGAAGAGCCGCATGTGGCTCCGGAGCCACAGGTTGGCCTCCCCGGAGCTAATGCAATAATGATCAGATATTATTTATTCAAGTAAATCTGTCCTGTTCACAATGGAATCAGAACTATACTAGCTACAACTATGTTGGCCCAATAGTACATTGCAAAACAAACCCAAAGTCATTTCTCCTCTGAAGGCTTTTTCCATTAATCTCCAAGCTAAATACTTAATTAGGAATCTGTTAAGTTCTAGAGTAACAGCCGTGTTAGTCTGTATTCGCAAAAGAAAAAGATCACTTGTGGCACCTTAGAGACTAACAAATTTATTTGAGCATAAGCTTTTGTGAGCTACAGCTCACTTCATCGGATGCACTTCATGAAAGCTTATGCTCAAATAAATTTGTTAGTCTCTAAGAAGCCACAAGTACTCCTTTTCTTTTTGTTAAGTTCTAATTAGCTACCAAATCAAGAGCTGTAAAGCAGACTGCTGGTGGGGAGGAGTGCTAATGAAACAGTGACTAAGAGCAGAAGCTAGACATTTAAGTGGTTGTTCCAGATTCTTGGTAAAGTTGAAACAGGTCTTCCTCAGTGAAAGTTGGGACCATTTTATTCCACATGTATGGTTCCAAATGGAGACATCTCCCATTTTGGAGTCTGTCAGAGGGGGAGTTTCCAGCTATAGCTGCTTGATGGTAAGTTTACCATTTTATTCCAGAGTTGCAGAATTCCAAAACCTTATTTGAGTCCCCTTACAAGAACCTTGAAGGGGCAAATAGTAAAAGAAAGCCACCCCAAGCATGGATAAGGGGATAAGGATTCTTACTTAGGAAGCATGTCCATTTGTGAACTATGGCTTATTTTAAAAGGCAGTTTTAATATCAAAAGGGATGTGTAACTACAAAATACTTACCTATTTCATAAAACATCTTAGAGTAACTGATGTTTTAAAAAAAACTTAATTTACTATATATGCTGTTTATTTTTTGCATCTCTCAGCTCAGACAACAAAACTCCAACTAGCGAGTTTCAGTTTTGTTCCTAGTCAGTTTAATTTTCATCTTACCACGCACTAGCACAATGCAGGAATGTTTGGATTGTAAATATTACAGGAGAATATTTATTTAAAACACTAAAAAAAAATCAGTTTAGAAGAATAAGCTTTCAAAAAGACCTACATTGAGACAAGATTTATCTGACAACATGAAGATTCTATGGGCAGGGAAAGATTTCATAGATCTTCTAATTTTAGGCTTTTAACCATTTTTGCTGTATTTCTTCAATATCTAAGTTTAAATATAATTTACTTTCTGGCCCATTCTGCTGCAGAGTCTTCACAAGTTGAGGTCTTTTTGCCACAAACCCTTCATGAAGAGTCTCCATTCAATACTAGCAAAGATATGGACTCATCCCTCCTCCACTCTGTTTAACTGAGGTGTTTGAGAGTCATTTCTATAGGCAATCTAAAAGTTAGACCAGCTGCAGTTGATAACACTATCTTGACCCTGTTCTCCAACCCTCTTTTCCCAGGCTAGGATTTCTGTATTTGCGTTCTCTAAGGAAACTTCCTTGGCACACTTAGGGCTCTCTTCCCTCTTCAGCCCTGGAATTTTCCCCTTTGGTTTCCCTGAACCTTCTCCCGAAACAATTTCTGATGGAGGATGGCACATCGCTGATTTTGAAAGTGCTAGCAAAATACAGATGGGGTGCTGTGGAGTCATGCAGCCTGCATTTCACCTTAGACTTGCTGATAATGGGAGACCTTTGCAATGTCCAGTCTTATTTGTAATAAGTACAAATTAGGTCAGTTTTCAAATACTATAACTTTTTTCCAAAGTACAAATGGTGTAAACAATCCATTTTCAACAGCAGGAGTCTAGAATCTGGTAGAAAAGTGTTGAATAGACCACTGTACATACTTTGCAGAAGTCACAGGAACATGGCCACACAGAAATACAGAATGCAGATCTCAGTTTGGCTTCTTCTCCTTTGTTGCCTGAGACAGCTACAAATCTTTCCTGAGCTCATTTCTGCTCAAGTGTAGACACTGTAAAGGATTGTAGGTGTCATTGTAGACACTGTAAGAGATTACAAGAGTGACCACACAATACACTGCAATAAGTGCAATGCTCAGCACTGGAAAACTGGCATTTCCCTGACAATGTCCTGGCTGCGCCTAGAGGTCACACCTAGAAATTTAGTCACCAGAAGACTAGAACTTTTCAGAAGAGTCAGTCATCTTTGATTTAATGTTTTTATGTTTAATGTATTTAAAGTTTAATGTGGCATGACGAATTTGGCTGAATGATTGGAGTTCTGTCTTTTGTTGCTATAACACTTCTCTGGGTACCCAACATCTGTAAATATCCTAAATCTTTCATAGCATCACTCTTGGGTGAATCCAAGATATTCAGCACCAACAGGAAGAGTTCTGCATCACGGCATTGCAAGAGACTATAATTAGCAGAAGAACAGGGACTTACAGTCTCAGCTCCTCAAAAGACTTCACAGAGTAGAGAGGTGATGTAGGATCCCTCTGCAGCACCTCCACTTGGTTTGTTGTGTCCACCAGATTACTGCGAATCAGCTTGTTTAATAAGGATTGGGCAGCTCTGTCCTCTGTGGGGAAAGAAGCAAAAAACGAAGCGTTGTTTATATTTACAGAAGAGCAGAAGGCTCAAGAACCAGCCATTCAGCTAAGAAGTTTTGGCTGAGCTCTGACAGTTACAGGATAAACTGTCACTCCCACTATGATGTTGCACAATTAAGAGATATTGTAAGAAGACTAATTAAAAACAAACACCAAAACAAAAGCTGCATTATTAAAAGAGGGGATTCAACTCAATGACCAACTGTCACGGAGATAAACAGGAAATACCTCAAACTAGCAGAGGGAGTCTTTACATGTGGGAGAGATGGATTAATGCAGAGGCCCATGGGGAGGGATGCCACAGGCTAAGGACCACCTTAGCAAATCTACAGAAGTCTGCTTTTCTAAGATATCTCTACCTGGATAGTGAAGGTGGTACAGGAGTACTGATCACCTTAAATATTGCTGTGGTGAGTCTCAAGTGTGGACAGGTGATTCTCTACTAAGGGTTTTAACACGAATGGCATGCTCTCAGTGTTAAGAGTGCCCAGTCTAGTATCTCTGCCTCTAGCGAGCATAGCCATTGCATCCTTGAGTTTCCCCATACAAGATAAACCTACTTTGGACAAGTTAAGCTGTCCTCTACAATGGAGCCAGAATACCCACCCCCTTGCTAACTGACTATGAACAGTTTGTTTAATAAGAAAAAAGCAATACATTCCAGAAGCCCCAAAGGCTAAGGAGCGCTGGTTGTGAAGGCAATTCAGGTAGTGTTATCAAACAAACTGCTCCTGTATCTCACTACTGCAGACAGATACAGACAATCACCTTATTTCTCTCTCCCTCATCACCATATAGCAATCCCGAGTCAATATGGAGTAATGTATTTTCACACCTCTTGCACAGAGGCCCCTCATCAGAATGAGCTCCTTTGTGCAGATGCCAAGACTGTCCATCCTCTGAAATGAAGTAGACTAGCTTTAAAAAGGTTCAAAATGAACTGTTTTCCCACTGTCCCTTGTCAGAGTGCTTCTCAGCCGTGCTTACCTTTTTCCTCATCTTCTGTCTTCTCTGCATTGTTCTCCGTCTTGACAACAGCACCTACATTTGGAGAGACAGTGCGGTACTGGGGCAATCTCAAATGGAATGGGACCAAACAAGCTCACATATCTCAGGTTCATCTAAAGAGGCAATGTTACTGCTACAGCTAGGTAAAAAACAAAGCTGTAAACCAAATCAGTAATAGGAGCAGTTTTGCTCCAGCTACAAAGGAAAGACTAAGCCAGGTTATAACATGAGAATGTTGGCAGTGTAGTTTGCTCCCAACTCGGTCAAATATGCCATAACATTTGAATTAAATAGCAACCTGAATCCATCCGTTCTGGTCACTATAGTAATCCCTGAACCACTTTAATATTAAACAGCACTGAACAGTGAAAGTACAGTTTAAAAAGCTAACCACAAAAAAATAAGCGCTCAAGCCAGACATTTAGTTAAGGCTAGTAGTTCCTTAGCCTTATGCTTCTGGAAGGTGGATGCTAAACTGGATTTCCCACCTTTCAAAAGCCATAAAGTCCAGACCAAACACCCATGAAATAGTGTTCTTTTCTAACCCAGCATTAGTTGCTATAAACTCACCATTGGAGTCTGGCTTAGTTTTCTCCTCCTTCAGGTGCAAGTTACTCAACTGTAAGTGTGGAAAAACAAGGAAATTGCAGTTGTTACGCTCAGGAATCCTTCATTTGGCAAAAAAGCCCTCAGTGGAACCTTCCTCAAGGTTGACAATTTCAGACTCGCTATCAGTAAAAGTGTAACATGAGCTGTGGTAAAATTTTTGAACTCTAAACATAGTAGGAAGTGAAACAATCCACCCTCAAATTAGCAAGAGCGGGGAGGCTTACAGAATATCCAGTGCAAGGACAGACAGACAGACAATGATATGAGATAACGCTATGCTTTATTTTTCAATCGGAGAAGTCAGAGCCAAAGTGTCACCAGAACCTTTACTAAGATGTTGCTGTTTTCTGTTCATGCATCACCCATCTGAAATTTGGGCTTCAAGATATTAATTTGAGCTGACAGCAGGCACAGAACTACTGACAGAAAATGGTTAACTAAGTATTACAAATTAGAGACCACCATCTAACGTAGCTGAAGGGTTGTTTATTTTATCAGGAATAGAGAACGCTGTGGGGACAGGATCGGAGAACCCCTCAGTCTGAGGAGAGTGTTCTGTAATCATCTAACACTGGTTTGGAGAACAGCCACCTTCCCAAAGAATTATACTTTGTAAATTTGTAGCAGAATAAAATTCTGAAGAGTACAAATCTTCATGTCTTGTCATCAAAAAGTTTGTATTCCCTAGAGCTAAAGAAACTTTCTTTAAATACTCTGTAACATATTAACCAGCTGTATGTCCTTGAAGAGACCCAATTGTATCACAGGAGCAACAAAAGGAACACGTCAAATTCAGAATTGCAATTTCTAGCAAAAGAGTTGGGCACTGACATGGAAACCTGGGTTTGAGTCTCTCTTGCTTGTTTTTGGGCTGGTAGAGGCTGAGTATTGCAGAGTCAGTGTGCTCAGCACTCTGGTAGATTAAGTAGTAATGCTAACTAAATGACACCCACAAAGCTGTGCTCAATTAACAGGATTGTGATTGAGACCCAGATATTAAAAATGAAAAAGTGGTGAATCCTGCAATTTTGATGAGTCATTGAAGTGATTACCATATACCATTGAAGTGATATACCATATATACTGATTACCATATATTGATAAGAGGTAAACACAACAATGGAATTCTCTGTAATAAGCATATGCACTGATGATGTGTTTGGATTCAACAACCAAGTAACCCCAAGAACAAATAATTGGTGCTCCATTATCCTGGAACTATAAAAATCAGCATGTACTTCATGCTTCTACACACACTAAATACATCAGAGTTGCTGTCTCAACCCTGCCTCAGACCCCAAAGAAATACACTCCCTGGATGCAGACATAACAGGAATAGCCATTGTGGTGTCTTCCGATTCCTAATATAACAGGAGAATGCATATATTCATGTGGCTTGACTGTCACATTGAGAACTCCAATTGTGTCAATCATCTCTCTTTTACCCTCTCTTGGGAGAGGCAAATTGAGGAGAGTATCACATGGAAGGCGCACACGCTCATGTTAATCCAAGCTAGTAACTGCGAAGCAGCCTAACAAAAGCCAGTGTTTACCCACAGATCAAGGGGCCTCACCTAAAGTAAATCAATCTGAAATATTTTAAATTTCTGTTCATTTAGCAGTTAAGGGACTACACTTATACACAGTTGCTAGAAAAGCTTCTGCATGGTTTTACTAATGCATTCCTGTAAAACTCATAAAACCCTGCCTGCCCACCTTTAATGGCGATAATAAAAACATCAGTATTCACCCTAAAATAAAGGAGGGGTTAGAACTTTGCAATGGTGAACTAATATAACTCCATCAGGACATCCCAAATCACTGCTATCCTAACTTCCACCAAGAGACGATTGTCCAATAAAAGATATCACTTCACTCATCCGGTCTCTCTCATATCCTGGGACCCACAGGGCTGCAGGAACACTGCGCCTTCTAACCACAGGCATCTCAAACAGCAGGTGCCATTTGTTCCTTGTGTATGGGGAAACCTGAAACTGGGAAGCCAATGTCACTTCACACTTATAGCACCCAACGTTAATTTTCACTTGCGAGCAGCCGGAGGCTTCCACTTCAAGACGCCAGCAGGGTGAAATAAATTCATTCACAGCCCTGCCCTTCCCAGCCTGCTGGCCCAGGCTGAAAAGGTCGCATTTTCCTTTGTGGGGCTCATCTTTAGGACTCTACCCAACCTGGAGGCGCCATTCCGAGGGACTTGGCGGCAACGCGGCGGGCACTGGCAGCAGAGACGGGTTTTACCCTCTCGCCGGGCCAAAGCCTTGGACACAGGCCAGCGACCTGCCGAGCGGAGCCGGGCTGCCAGGGGGTCCCGCCGCCCCAGCCTGGGGCAGAGGCCATTTCACTTCGCCGCCCACGGCGACCCCGCTCTAGGGCAGGGCCCCAACCTGCCCCCCCCGGCTACGGCTCCGATTTCCAAAGGGGGCCGCGCCCCCGGTTAACGTTTTTTTAGGGGTCGGCAAACGAAAAGCGGCTGATCTGGAGCGTCCGGCCGCTCCCCCAGTTCCCAGCCCCGGGCCCGCTGAGTGGGGGGCAGCCCCAGGCCAGGCCCCCGCCCGCCCGGCTCGGCGGGGGCCGACGCCACGGTGCGAGGCGGCGCCTGCTCCCCCCGCCGGGCTCAGCCTAGCCCCGGGCTCCCGACGGGCCGGGCCGGGCCTGGCCCCCGCTCCGCTCCCCGAGGGGCCGCGGCCTCCCCCCGGCCCTTCCCGCCTCTCATCCCGGCCCCGTTTCCTCCCCCGGACCCACCGACTCGGCGGCCGCTTCCTGCTCGTCCACCGCCAGAGCCCAGGAGTCGGTGGCCATGGTCCGGGGTGATGGCGGCCGGGGCGGAAGCTCGGCGGGCTCGCAGGGCTCGGGACCAGGAGCCGCAATGGCGCCGCCGAGGGAAAGGAGACATGCGCGGGGGAAGGGAGGGGGGGGTGGCCCGGGGCTCGCTTTGTACCCGGCCGGCGGGAAACTCAGGCCGCGGCCCTTCAGTTCCGGGAGCGCCCCGGGCAGGGACCTGGCTGCCGCTCCCCGCGGGGCCGCTCGTTCTCGCCTGCCTCAGCCCCCGCCCCCCCCCCATCTGCCATGATCCCCTCCCTCATCTCCTCTCCCCCAGCCCCCCTCTCACCTCCCCCAAACCCCTCTCCCCAGCCCCCCTCTAATCTCCTCTATAACCACCCCAACCCCTCCTCTCCCCAGCCCCCCTCTAACCTCCCCCAAACCCCTCTCCCCAGCCCCCCTCTAATCTCCTCTATAACCACCCCAAACCCCTCTCCCCCACCCCATCCTCTCTCCAGCCCGCCTCTAATCTCCTCTATAAACTCCCCCAAACCCCTCTCCCGCCCCTCTCTATAACCTCCCCCAAATCCCACTCCCCCACCCCATCCTCTCACTCTTCTCCCCAGCCCCCCCAATCTCCTCTATAACCTCCCCCAAACCCCTCTCCTTCACCCCCTCCTCTCCCTCTTCTCCCAAGCCCCCCTCTTATCTCTTCTATAACCTCCCCCAAACCCCTCTCCCCCACCCCATCCTCTCCCCAGCCCCGTCTAATCTCCTCTATAACCACCCCCAAACCCCTTCCCTCACCCCATCCTCTCCCTCTTCTCCCCAGCCCCCTCTAATCTCCTCTATAACCACCCCCAAACCCCTTCCCTCACCCCATCCTCTCCCTCTTCCCCCCAGCCCCCTCTTATCTCCTCTGTAACCTCCCACAACCCCTCTCCCTCCACCCCATCCTCTCTCTCTTCTCCCCAGCCCCCTCTAATTTCCTCTATAACCTTCCCCAAACCCCTTTCCCCCCACCCTCATCCTCTCCCTCTTCTGCCCCCTCAACCTCAGTCTCTCTCTTATCTCCTCTATAACCTCCCTGTCCCCCTCCATCCCCTTCCTCTTCTCCCCCAAACCCTTTTCACTGTCTCTCTCCTTTTACTCAACACCCCTCATTATCTCCTCTAATCTACCCCTCCTCTCTTCCCTTCCCCCAAAACCCTTATTGTCTCCCTCCTCTCCCCCAGCCCCCCTCATTATCTCCTCTGTAGCCTACCTGTCCCCCAAACCTCTCTCCTCCAAACCCTTCTCACTGTCTCCCTCCTTTTACCCAACACTCCTCATTATCTCCTCTATAACCTACCCCTCCTCTCCCCCAGTCCTCATCCCTCTTCTCCCACCCTCATCCCCACAACCCTTCTCACTGTTTCCTTCTTTCCCCCAACCCCCTCTTATCTCCTTTCTAATCTACCCCTCTCCCACAACCTCTTCCATCTCTCCTCTCTAACCTTCCTCTCACTTCCCCTGGGCCCTCTCACTCTCTCCCCACTTTGCCTCTCCTCACTCCCCTCCACCCCGGGTCTTTCCTCCTCTTCCCCTCCCCTCCTCCTTTCTCTTTTTTGTGGGGTGTTGGTTTTGTCCGTGGAAGGCGCTGTACACTGATGGGACCATCAGACGGGCTAATTGTGCTGGTGGTTTGTGATGATGGCTGTCAATCAGGAGTTGGACTGAGACCCAGCAAACTTGTTGCATATAGGCTCCTGAAAACTTGCCATCCACTAACTTTTGGTGTTTAGCCAGCTGGGGCAAAGGCTGAAGTTGAACCAGTGACCTAGCAGTGAGGGCCTGTTACTAATACCCTAGCCACCTTCTCCCTCTTTCAATAGAAAAGATGGTCCTGTCTAAATGGGGAACACATCCACAATGAACAAGACCCGTTTCCTTTAAATTGTGTTCATTGTCCTAAAGTGCACAAGATGTCATCATTGATTTTATGCTCCTCACCGCTTTTGTATTAATCATTACCTTTAATTTTAGCCACCAGTGCCTTAACAAAAATAAACTAAAAATAATTATTTTATGTAATGAATGTGCCCTGCAACACCCCAGGGTGTTCGGAGAATGGCACCATTAAATAAATAATGACAAAATATGGAATCTAATAATTAAAATAAAATCATACAAACTGAAGTGTGTGGTATCAGTCAAAACAACTTAAACCACTTGGCAATTACTAGCTGTGCATGCCACTAAACATCATACAGGAACACATTTAGGAGGGGCTGGAGAAATGAGGAACAACTAACATGTACTGGAAACAAAAGATGACCAAAAAGAATGATAAAAAAAAAAGTGTGAAGCCACATAGTGAAACCTGCACTAGGACCTGCACATGCTCTAGGCACAGCAGTTTCATGCGACTTCTTCAACATCTCAAACTTTCCACTTTTGTTTTGCTTGACCAATGTTAGCTCACTGGGGTCTGTGTGGTTGCTGAATCCAGGTTTTGTTATTACGCTGTCATCTAGCCAGGTCACTATTGTCACCCTTAGGCATTCAGAAATCCTGCACCAAGCTGCTAAAATCATGAGATTGGCTTAAGAATAATGAGATTTTAAATATAAAAGATCTGGGTTTTAATAGTTTTAGGGTCTTTTTATTTACCTGCAGGTTTTTGAGCCTTTATGGATCACATTTTTAAGCTTTTCTCTGTAACCATGAGGGCTAGACACATACAGTTTTAATTAAAATGGTGATTCCCATATAATTATATGACTTCAGGAGCTGGGGCTTTAAAAAATACCAAATATCTTGAGATCTGTGATCAAGATACTAACATTGCCAGGTGGCAGATCAAGATACAGGTGAAGAAAAAAGAAGCAATAGAAAACTAACAAAACCACCCCCCAAACAAGAACCTTCTAGCGAATCACAGGTTTGGGAGTGCCCAAATTGCTGTCCCCTGGCACAATGTTAGCAACCTTCGACCCTAATTCTGTAGCGAGCTACCCATGTGATCAGGGTCTTAAGAGGTGTTTGCAGCATGTAAATACTGCTGTTATAAGCATGTCAGGACGATATATCAGGGTTTATACAATGCTCATCTCCATAGTGTCTGAGCACCTAAAACAGAAAAGGACGTTGTACAGATATGAAAAGACACAATGTGTCAGAAGCTTCCAGCCTCCCAAACTGTACATAGGCTTGTAAAACTGAATGACAAAGGCACAGTCTGACAGAGGATGCAAAGGGGTGGGGGGTTGAACATATATAATGTGACATTACAGTTCTTGTACTGTTGACCATCTGTGCAGTGAAGCTGAAATTCCCCCCTGGGCAGAGAGCTATAAGTGGTGCATGGCTTTGGGCAGGCTCTCTGCAGAGGAGTTAATTTCACCCAAGGGTGTGGAAGATCCCTGGTTATAGAGGCTTTGGAGATGGAAAGGTACTTGTAAGGCGTGGTGAGACAATCACACCCGTGTGGTATCTTGTGTACCAGTCCATGACTACGACCAAATGGTGCTGCCACTCTGCCCTATAGGGTAACTGTTGGGAACATCCAACTGACAGCTTGTGGAACGTTCAAGGTTGTCCTCGGCCTAGGAAGACGGTAACTGGCTGCAGTTGAAGAGAACCAGGCAGCTCAGCCAATCAGATGCAAGAGTGAGGTACGACGCACTGTAGGAGAGCGGGAAGAAAAAGTCAGTTATCTCTTCCCAGTTGTTGTTACCACGGTGAACATTACGACGCTGCCGAAGGACTGTGCATGGTTCCATGTCCTCCTTACGTCTGTAGTGGGATGATGAAGGCAGGGCATAGAGGCTTGTGCTGGTGCTCTGTGCTGGGCTGAACTGGATTCCCAGTGTGGAGTGGAAAAGGGGAAATAACAGAAGCATGAGGGAAATGCCTCAGGGAAAGTAAGTGACCTCCCCAGAGGCTCTTGCTGTTGGGGGGCGATGTGGCTCCTTCTGCTTTTTAAAGTCAAAGGGCTCTCTGGTGGCCTGCACTATCTGTCTGCTCTGCTGGTGGGTTAGCCTCATCATGGGACTTATTTGGAGTCTTTCTTTGCTGGGTCCAGCTTCTCCAGTTTTCTTGAAATAGTCCTTTCCAGGCTGACCTATTTGAAAATGAGGCATGTCAACATCCTGGGTTTTGCTTTTGAGTCAAGCATATTGAGGAATTTCCTCACTGTAGACTGAGGCACCCATCCTCTGTTACCTTCACTTGCCTTTTTCCCTAGGTGCCTCTCCTTCTCTGGTCTGACTAGCCAACTTTGCATTCATCTACAGTGCTTCACTTTTCTGTACCAAGGGGAAAGTTCAAGCAAGCCAGAGGCAGGTACGGTTGCCAACTTTCTAACTGCAGAAAACTGAACACCCTTGCCCCTCCCCCTGCCCCACCCCTTCTCACTCCATCCTCTCTCCCTCTGTCTTTCACTCTCCCTCATCCTTGCTCACTTGTTCATTTTCACCGGGCTAAGGCAAGGGGTTGGGATGTGGGAAGAAGTGAGAGGCTCTGGCTGGGAGTGTGGGTTCTGGGGTTCAGAAATGAGAGGTTCAGGGTGTGGGACAGGGTGTGGGACAGGGCTCCAGGCAGGGGTACAAGCTCTGGGGTGGGGCCAGGGATGAGGGGTTTGAGATGCAGGAGGGGGCTCTGGGCTGGGGCAAGGGGTTAGAGTGCACGAGGAGGTTTGGGGTGCGGGCTCCGGGTGGCGCTGATCTCAGGTGGCTCCCGGGAAGTGGCGGCATGTCCCTCAGGCTCCTAGGCGGAGGGATGGCGCCAGGGGGCTCCGTGCACTGCCTCTGCAGCTCCCACTGGTCACAGTTCCTGGCCAATGGGAACTGCGGAGCTGACACTCAGGGCGGTGCCTGCAGGTGGGAGCAGTGTGCAGAGCCCCCTGGCTGCCCCTCCACGTAGGAGCCAGAGGAACATGCCACCGCTTCTCAGGAGCTGTGCAGAGCTGGGCATGGAGCCTGCCTGCCCTGCTGTCGCTGCAGCCAACCAGACTTTTAGCGGCCTGGTCAGCTGAGCTGACCGGAGCTGTCAGGGTCCCTTTTTGACTGGGTGTTCCAGTCGAAAACCAGACTTCTGGCAACCCTAGAGGCAGGTAATTTTTGGTAACAGACGGTCACCTCTGTAATTCATCCCTGCTAGAAATATGCCTAACACTGAGTGTGGCCAAATTTAGAATGCATTGTAAGAAAAACTGCTTTGTGTACTCTGAAATCCCCTTGCATCTAACTCCTTGGCGAGGCTGTTTCCATCTCTGTTCCTTAATGTTGCAATGCAGTGGCAGATTGTAATGTATTTACTCCCTGTTTTAGGATAAATGTTAGCTGCTCCTAATCCAACCCATGTAAAACATCTTGGTGCTGGGTACTAAATGAATGTGATCATAATAGGCTGTAAATTGACAAAAAGAAAACGAGTACTTGTGGCACCTTACAGACTAACAAATTTATTTGAGCATAAGCTTTCGATAAAGTGAGCTGTAGCTCACGAAAGCTTATGCTCTAATAAATTTGTTAGTCTCTAAGGTGCCACAAGTACTCCTTTTCTTTTTGCGAATACAGACTAACATGGCTGCTACTCTGAAACCTGTAAATTGACAGCCTTCCTTACAAGTCTGGGGAATTGTCAGCCATGCCCAAATCACTCTTTAGCCCTTGCTTCCAAGCTCCATTTATTGTCCATACATCCAACCAACCAACAAACTCACTAAAGGAAAATAAAACTTTCAGCTGGGGCTTTCTACACAACCATGACTCCCAGGGCTTTCTACCTGGAATCTCCCTTTTCCAAAAACTACTGCAAGAGACTGTTCCTTCCTGTGTCTTCTCTCTGCAATCCCCATGTCCTTTCCTGCAGCTCTTTACAGCTGGTTTATCAATCCTTTTCCTAATAGTTCCTAATATTCTGTGAGGTTTTTTGACTGCCACTGCACATCGAGTGCATGTTTTTGGGGAACTATCCCTGATGACTCCCAGCTCTCTTTCTTGAGTGGTAATAGCTAATTTAGACACATCATTTTGTATGTATAGTTGGGGTATTTTTGCCAAAGTGTATTACTTTGCACATATCAACATTGAATTCCATCTGCTATTTTACCACCCAGTCACCCAGTTTTGTAAGATCCTTTTGTAACTCTTCTGAGTCAGCTTTGGACCTAACTATCTTGAATAATTTTGTATTGGCTACAAATTTTGCCACCTCACTGTTCACCCCTTTTTCTGGATCATTTATGTATATGTTGAACAGCACAAGTCCCCATATAGATCCTTGGAGGTCCCCACTATTTACCTCTCTCCATTGTGAAAACTGACCGTTTATTTCTGTTTCCTGTCTTTTAATCAGTTACTGTTCCATGAGAGGACCTTCCCTCTTATCTCAGGACTGTTTAGTTTGCTTAAGAGCCTTTGGTGAGAAACCATGTCAAAAGCTTTCTGAAAGTCCAAGTACAGTATATTGAACGGATCGCACTTGTCCACATGCTTGTTGACTCCGTCAAAGAATTCTAATAGATTGGTGAGGCATGATTTCCCTTTACAAAAGCTGTGTTGACTCTTCCCCAAATATCATGTTAATTTATGGGTCTGATAATTCTGTTCTTTTCAACCAGTTTCCCTGGTACTGAAGCAAGACATACTGGCCTGTAATTGCCAGAATTGCCTCTGGATCATTTTTTTAAAATAGGCATTACATTAGCTACCTTCCAGTCATCTGGTACAGAGGCTGATTTAAGTGATAGGTTGCATACCACAGTTAGCAGTTCTACAGTTTCATATCTGAGTTTCTTTAGAATGCTTGGGTGAATATCCTCTGGTCCTGGTGGTTTATTACTGTTTAATTTATCAATTTGTTCAAAAACCTTCTCTATTGACATGTTAATCGGGGACAGTTCCTCAGATTTGTAACCTAAAAAGAATGGTTCCGGTATGTGGATCTCCCCCATATCCTCTGCAGTGAAGACTGATGCAAAGAATTAATTTAGCTTCTCTAAAACAGCCTTGTCTTCCTCGAGTGCTCCTTTAGTGACTTGATTGTCTAGTGGCCCACTGACTGTTTGGCAGGCTTCCAGCTTCTGATGTACTTAAAAGTATTTTTGCTATTAGTTTTTGTGTCCTTAGCTACTTGCTCTTCAAATTCTCTCTTGGCCTGCCTTATTATACTTTTACACTTGACTTGCCAGAGATTATAAGCCTTTCTATTTTCCTCAGTAGGATTTGACTTCCAATTTTTAAAGGATGTCTTTTTGTCTCAAACAGCCTCTTTTACTCTGCTGTTTAACCATGGTGGCATTTTTTGGTCCTCTTACTGTTTTTTTTTCCTTTGGGTATACATTTAGTTTGAGCCTCTGTTATGGTGTCTTTAAATAGTCTCCATGCAGTTTGCAGGCATTTCAACCTTGTGATTGTTCCTTTTAATTTCTGTTTAACTAGCTTCCTCATTTTTGTGTAGTTCCCCTTTTTGAAGTTAAATGCTACTGTGGTGGGTTTTTTTGTATTTCCCCCCTAAAAGGATGTTACATTATTTAATGTAATTATATTATGCTCGCTATTACCGAGTGGGTCAGATCCTGTGTTGCACTTAGAACTACATCAAGAATTGCCTCTCCCCTTGTGGATTCCAGGACAAGCTGCTCCAAGAAGCAGTCATTAATGTGTCTAGAAAATTTCTCTCTGACTTTCTTCCTGAGGTGCACTAGACCCAGTCAATAGGAGGATAGTTGAAGCCCACTGTTATTATTATTATTGTGTTTTCTGCCATTGTAGCTTCTGTAATCTCCCTGAGCATATCACAACTCACCACCATTTTAGTCAGGTGGTTGGTAGTATACTCCTACTGCTGTACATTTATTGTTCAGACATGGAATTTCTATTGATAGAGATTTGATGTTCCAGTTTGATCCATTTAAGATTTTTACTTTATGTGACTCTATGCTTTCTTTCACATATAGTGCCACTCTCCTACCAATCACTGTTATTCCTGTATATTTTGTCTCCTAGTATTACTGAATCCCACTGATTATCTTCATTCCACCAAATTTCCATGATGCCCATTATATCAATATCCTCATTTCACGCCAGGCACTCTAGTTCACCCATCTTAGTATTTAGACTTCTCTCATTCTTCCTTCGTTGTAACTAGGTAGTAGGAATACCTATTTCAGGGGTTCTCAAGAGGGGGGTCAGGACCCCTCAGAGGGTCATGAGGTTATTATATGGGGGGTCGCAAGCTGTCAGCCTCCACCCCAAACCCCACTTTGCCTCCAGCATTTATAATGGTGTTAAATATGTAAAAAGGGTTTAATTTTAAAAGGGAGGTCGCACACAAGAGGCTTGTTATGTGAAAGGGGTCACCAGTACAAAAGTTTGAGAACCACTGACCTATTTGCATCAGTAGCGCCTAATCCTGAGAGGTGCTGAGCTTGGGCAGTGCCCATTGATGTCAATAGGCATTTGATGGCATTCAGCACTTATCAAGATCAGATCCGGTCCCTACTCTTTTAAATTTCAGCTTTCCTTTCATTCCCTCCATTTGTCACTTTCCCCTTCTCTGCCTGTTGGAGAATCGCTCTCCCTAGCTGTCAATTACCCTCCCAGTCTCTCTCTGCAAGGCAACATTTGCCACCTGGAATGAGGAGAGCTCTGTGACCACTGAGAGCATTATATTCTAACCAACTCTCCCTCACCTAATTAAGTTTCCTTCTTTAAGCAAACCACCCCCCTGTGTCTCCCGGGCTTCTGAATCTCTGCCTAGTTGCACAAGTGAACTTGGGGGGCTTTCAAATTTATTTGTCGATGTGACTTCATGGTCCTTTCCATGGCAACACATCGCAATGCCTGAGAGGATGCTAAAGAGCAGCGCACAAGGAGATTTTCAATTGGAACCGAATCGTTTATAGGGTAAATGAGCAAACAGTCAAAGGAGAGGCCAAAAATAATAATATTAATAAATTAAAAATGAAAAAAGAAGAAAGGAAATGTTAGAAAGGTAGGAAACCACAGATGAGATCTTACCTTTGTAATCAGAAAGCTTCTGGTGTTGCATGGACCCTTTGCAACTTCCTTTGCCTTTCACATGCAAAATCTCATCTCGCATTGTATTTTCTCCTCTGCCATTTGCATATTAATCCTGCTCCATCTCCTAGACCTTTCTAAGTTGCTTTGAAGGTGAAGGGCAGAACTCTTAAAATATAAAAGGAGGTTGGGATATATTAATAGCACCTTTCATTTAAATATTCAATAACTAAGACTCACATCTCCCCATGAGGTAGGTAAAGGTTGTTATTCTTATTTGACAAGTGGGGAAATTGAGGCATGAGATGTGAAGTGACTTACCTGAGGTCATGTGGTGTTCATGGCAGAGCTGGGACCAGACCCCAGGAGCCCTGATCCCCAATATTCTGCAAGAGCTATAGCTACTGGCTGAGATTTTCAACCTTCTGCAGGGGCTTTAAATGCATGATACCTGTTCGTTTCAGTGGGAATTGTATATCTAAATGCCCTAGACAGCTTTTGGTCTGTGTTCTCTCCTGCCATCTCAAAATCTTATGTAATTGTTGGACACACTGATCAGCTCATTGCTTTTGAATGAATGCCCAAACAACATCTCTTCACAAAAGAGTAGCATAGAGGGAAAATTCACAAGTACAGCCTCTGGAGTCCATTGGCATTGCAGCAGCTATCTGATGTCATATCTTTGATCTGCTGCATCTCACAGCAAAGCCAGGGCCTTCGAGGCCACGGGCACATCCTACTCTGGCAATCCCTTGACAATAACCTTCACCCTAGGGCTTCTGATACTTCGTTCCTACCTGAAACTTACAATTGCATGGAAATGTGCAATAAAAATAATTTATCCATATATAGGAAAAAAAGTTAGCTGAAACTTTTCTGAATGGCCAAAAGTTCTCTCCTGGGTATGTTAACACTGCAAGTGAAGATGTGATTGTAGCCCAGGTAGGCGTACCTGTGCTAGCTTTAATCTAACTAGCAGGGTAACAATAGCAATGTAGATACGGTGGCATGGGCTCCACTGAAGCTAGCCACCCAAGTAGAAGCCCCCTAAGGAATCTGGATATGTACTTGGGTGGCTAGCCTGTGCTGAAGCCCATCTATTGTTACCCATGCTAGCTATGGTACAATCATACCTTTGCTTGCAGTGTAGACACACTCACTGATACAGACTGCTTACCTTCCCTTGTGCTGACACGCTCCCCCTGGCCCAAGTCAGGTTTGCAGCTGGTGGTGGAGGTCTGGGTATCATGGAAGTGAAAAAATTGGTAATGTGGCTCATTGCATTCAGGGGGTCCCTCAATATGGAACAGTTAGGTGACCCCCAAATACAGGACACAAGGTGAAATTCACCCCGAGGTCTTATACACCAATTCAGTGCCATATAAGCCCTCAACATGGAGATTAAGAGGTGCTGGCTCTTTGCACAGGGGTGAATTTCATCCTCAGCGCACAACTCAGGCCCACAACGCGGGTCTGAAGAGAATCACTGCTGCAGAGAGCTGAACCTGTGGCAGGACCATTAGTTCCTTTGCCATAAGTAACACTGTCCATAAGCCCCAGTCATGATTCTGCAAATTCCTGATGTTGATAGTTACAGCAATAAAAGTGCAGTGTCACCATATTTGCGAAAGAGAGGAACGTCACTTTGAGTCTAAAGTGAGAGAGAATGGGAGAGATCCCTGCTAATGAGGGAAGGTCAAGGAAGAGGAGTCCCAGAGGTGACTGGTGGTGGGTTCAGTTGGGTTTGCAAATAGTTTTGTAAAAATGGTCTCTTCCTTTTTTGGTAGGTATTTTCTTTGACAGTGAATTTACGTTTGTGAAAGGTACCAGACTGGCAGCCCTGGACACCTATCTTTGGACCTGACTCAGCAAGGTGCTTAAAGTATATGCCCCTCTAAACATCCCCAACTAATACCAAACCATTGACTTCAATACTTAAGTAGCTTGCTGAATCCTGAACCCTTTATGAATGTAACAAGCACACCATTGGCAACAGCAGAACACCGCTTCACCAATGGACTACCTCTAGGGGGGAGAAGATAGGTAGGTCTCCACTTGTACACTCAGCAGTTAGCCTCTCTGCAGAGATTGTCAACAAGAGTGACAATTAGTGGTTATTTTTGGGATTTATGCTGTTATGTCTGTTAGAAAATGAACTGAGACTTATTCCACAAGGACAATTGGGGGCAAAGATGGTTGTCTTGCTATTTTGTGCAGTGCCTATCACAATGGAAGCCTGATCTCCTCATTTGCAGATGTGTCAAATCTGGGGGAGAAGGGAAACGAAGGTTATCTAGTTGCTGCCCCTGACCACCACCACTGCCTCTTGCAGACGGTGATTTTTTAGAGCATTCCGAGACTAGAAAAACTGCATTACATACAAACCAGAAATACTGTTGATCAGAATTACTGATTGCTTGTCTATCCAGCAAGAGCCAGGACATTTTTTTTAATACCCCAAACCACCCAGCAATCTGACACAGATTGTGTTTGGAATATACAAACATTAGGGACCTATACGGCTTATACATGAAACAGTAAAGCATGATTTAATTAAATGAGCACTGGGCAGGGAGCCAGGAAAGTCTGCATTCTAATTCTGGCTCTGCCACTGACTCACTGTGTATCCTTGAGACAGTCATGTAACATCTCCATCCCCCAGTCTGTAAAATGGAGCTGGAAATGCTTTTCTACAAGGGGGAGAGTCAGGGCTTGATTTTCAGAGATGCTGCACACTCACAACTGCAGGGGGAAGGCAAATGGTGAACTAATAATAATAATCCCTAATCTCTAATTTAGAGCTTTACATCAGTAGATCTCAAAGAGCTTTGCAAAGGAGGTCAGTATCATTATCTCCATTTCACAGGTGGGGAAACTGAGGCACAGAGAAGTGACGTGACTTGTCCAAGGTCAGCCAACAGGCCATGGCCAATCCACTCTGTTAGTTCTTCTGAGTCCCAGTCCAGTGCACTATCCACTTGGCCACACTGTCTCCCCTATGACTTTTGTTTTTATGCTAAACTCTGTCCATTGTATTATTACCTCATTCTCCCAATCCATCTCTACCCCATTTGGCCACCTATTGTGACCTCTCTGATACCGAGAGTATATACTCTCTGGAACAGGACTGTCTTCTTTGTTGTTTGTTTGTACAGTGCCTAGCACAAGGGGGCCTTTATCCTTGACTGGGATTCTGTGGCAATAGAAATAAACAATAGCAGTAATAAGCGCCTAATAGGTCCAGGTGAGCAATAGATGCTCAGTGCTTCTGAAAATAAGGACATGAATGTTTGTCCAGAGCTTTGAAAGTACAAAGTGCTAAGAATCAGGATTGATTATTATCCCTCATTATGAAATGTCTGCTAAATGTCCCGAAAATAATTTGTTTAACCCATTCCAGGTATATGAATCAAGTGCTTTTACCAGCTGGATTTCATACATAAGGAGGTTCAGCAGCAAGCATCAGAAATGCACCCCCTCCATTGTCTCTCTGACACCAGCACATGCTAACGCACAATGTTCTTCTAGTAACAGAAGAAGGAGGAGAGCAAACAACAACATCCCAGCAAAAGAAGGAGGGAGCCCCCACATCAAACTCCAATCTGTTTTATAAATAAATATGGTGCGGGTGTCAGCTTTGTTGGTATGGATCCCAGTGATTTTCTTCTGACATATGTTAGTTCCTCTGTTTGAGCCAAAAGACTTAGTAAGCAAATATTTAGCAAGCATTTGGAACATGTGACTTGGGCTATCTCAAGGAGATTACTTATTTATCTAATAAGGGACATCAACTCTCACGCTTCAGGGCATAAGCCAGCCTCTAATGGATGGGAGCTCAGAAGAAAACTTCCTCTAAGGGCAGTTTATTCCATAATTGCCCACTACAACATTTGTTGCATTTTCCTCTGAATCATATTGTTCTGGCCACTGTCAGAGACCAGATGTTGGATTAGACACACCACAGTTGTGATCCATTATGACAGTTCCTGTTTTCCTGTGATACAGGCACAGACACACACCTGGAAACGGAGGGGGAGAAATCGAGAGCGCCCTAGAATCAGGGAGAGACAAGGAGTGCTGAGAAACAGAGACATGAGGACATCGCCCCAGAGAGATGATCGTGTGCACAGAGAACACCATGGTGCATGAAGAATCTATCCTAGAAAGGCCCAATCAGTTAAATGGTCAGTAAGTGGCAAAGTGTTTTTATTTGCAAGGATTGTCACATGCCAGGAGATATAAACTGGTCAATTTTATCAGGAAAATCCATGTTTTCATTATAGTGTAAGCAGCATCCATTTAAATTTGAAAGTTCTGAAGAACAGCATCTCATTGACCATTTGT
Source organism: Dermochelys coriacea (assembly GCF_009764565.3). NCBI lineage: Eukaryota > Metazoa > Chordata > Testudines > Dermochelyidae > Dermochelys > Dermochelys coriacea. The sequence goes on from NC_050085.1 coordinate 8,808,071, forward strand.
TCCTACTCCTTCCAGGGTAGCTCCAGCAATAGCCCCATGAAACCCCAGGTGGATTGGAGAATCTAGGCTTGACCCAGGGCTCACTTACAGCCTGATCTGAAGCCCATTGGAGTTAGTGGAACAACTTCCATTGATGTCAGCAGGCTATTGATCAGACCCGTACACTTTTTTCTCCCCTGATTTTAACAGAAGTACTCCTGATTTACACAGGTATTAAGAGAAAAAAACCAGCCCTTTCATATATCTCTGTTGCATTTGAGACTTTTTAGTCCAGAAGGAAACACAGGGATGTTGAGGTAACATCGTCAGTGATACTAAACTTCCTTTCAACTTCCATACTATTTTATTGATATTACAGTTCCACCTAGGTTCTATAGAGACACATTGTAAGAGGCCTTCCCTGCCCTGATGAGCTTGCAGTCGAAATAGTCAAGACATGCAAAAGGTGGGAAGGGAAATAGAAGCAGGGGTACTGGAACAATTTATACAGTGGGGGGTCCTGAGAGCCATAGAACCAAGCTGTAAACCTTGTATAAGATGGAAACCACTTCAAGCCAAGGGTGCAGCCGCACTCCCCAGCACCCCTAGTTCCAGCACCTATGAATAGAAGCACAGAGAGGTGAAGTGACTTGCCTAAGATCAAACAGCAGGGCCATGGCAGAACTGGGACTAGCATCCAGGTCCTCTAACTCCCAGGTGGGCGGACTATTAAATGGATCACCATTTTGGGCATCAGGAGAAAAGGGTTCTAGGCGCTGTATCACTGATCTGCTGTGTGATCATGGGTAAGTTGCTTCCCCTCTCTGTGTCTGTTTCACCTCCTCTCCTTTGTCTGGTTTGCCCTGTCATCTCTTCAGGGCAGGGACAGCCTGTTTATACAGCACCCAGCACAGCTGGGGCTGTTACCCGGGGTTCTTTCAACCCAAAACTCTTGGTAACTTTTACTCTGTGCGAGGTGGTGCCGGGAAATAACTCAGGGGAGACACGGCCATCCGACGGATAGATGGCCGGCACAAACAGGACAACACAAGAGGGCTTTCCCTTAAAGCTAAACTTTACTTAGTCTCAAGCACTTACACCCCCAAACCTTGATAATTACCAGAGCTGAGTGTGGCTCTTGAGTGACACAGCGGCAGTCTTCTGGTGGCCAAATCTTCTGTCTGCCGGTGGGGACCGCAAGATGTATCCAGAGGGAGAGTCCAAAAGAGTCCAACTACCTCAAACTTTCCCCTCTTATTTATACATTAGTAATAGAATGCCATGTCCCTTAAAGACAGGTTTCAGAGTAGCAGCCGTGTTAGTCTGTATCCGCAAAAAGAAAAGAAGGACTTGTGGCACCTTAGAGACTAACAAATTTATTTGAGCATCACTTCTTCGGATGCAGCTGTAGCTCAGAAAAGCTTATGCTCAAATACATTTGTTAGTCTCTAAGGTGCCACAAGTCCTCCTTTTCTTTTTGTGAATACAGACTAACACGGCTGCTACTCTGAAACCTGTCGGTCTCATCTCCTCTGGCTACAGAGATGTGTGAATGCTGCAGAGAGAGACTGGCCATTTTTCAGAGTAGCAGCCGTGTTAGTCTGTATTAGCAAAAAGAAAAGCAGTACTTGTGGCACCTTAGAGACTAACAAATTTATTAGAGCATAAGCTTTCGAGAGCTACAGCTCACTTCATCGGATGCATCCGATGAAGTGAGCTGTAGCTCACGAAAGCTTATGCTCTAATAAATTTGTTAGTCTCTAAGGTGCCACAAGTACTGCTTTTCTACTGGCCATTTTGACATCCAGATGAGTGTTAGCTACTTGTCCCTTGCAGCGGCTGAGCTAAACGCTCCCAAACAAAGCAGAGAGAAACGATGCAAACTGGAGACTTGTTCCATGCCCTGAAGAGATGGGGCAGGGGGGGGGAAGGTGCTGAGAAAGACAGTGGTGTGTGTACAGGATGATTGTCATGGTTACCTCTCTGACAAAACAAATGGCACCACTTAATGATGGTCACCCAAAGAGCTATGGAAAAGTGTGTGTTAATCAGCTGGGAGGCAGCGGAGCTAGGTCCCTGCTGTGTGAAGCAGAAGCCTTCACAGGATCACAGACAGCCCCCAGGCGCGGGAGGGGAACGGTAGAGCTTTGGCAGAGGGACACATGTTGCTGCAGCTTGCAGGGTAAGGAAGCCCCGGCATCCGGAGGACGTAGCCTGTGGTGTGAAGGTAGCAATGAAGCCAGGGCCCCCCTGGGTGCGCCCGGGGCGGTGTGGGGGGGGTGGAGAGCGAGCTTGCTGGGATAGCTAAATGCCACATGTTGCTGAGGTTTCTTCGCCTGCAGAGATCGCCCCCCCACCCCCCGCCGCCTGCCTCCCGAGCTGTCGGTCTCGGCCTGCCAGCGGCAAAAGGAGGGTGAAGCGGTGCCTGCCGCCGCCTCCCGGCTTGTCCGGGCTCTCGGTGCAGCCGCTCGCCCCAGCGGCCGGGCTTGGGCCGGGGCAGGAGCCGGCCGGGGCGTGTGAAGTTGATCCCGGCCTCCCCGCCCCCTCCTCCCTCCAGCCAAGGTAGGCGAAGCAGCCGGCTGCTCTCCGCGGCTCCCGCCCGCGCCCGCGCCCGCACCGCGCTGGCCGCCGCGCAGGGCCGCGGGGAGCGGGGCCGCATTTCCCAGGCGCTGCGCGTTAAAAATCCCGGTCGCGATATTTCTGCGCGCGCGAGCCCGGCTGCCCCCCCCCCCCGGCAAAGTGCCGCTCCCCTCTCCCCGCTGCAGGGCACCGACGTGCCCCCAGCCCGGGGGCAGAACAGGCGCGGAGGGGGGCAAGAGCGGGAGGGGGCAGGAAAAGCCCAACTGTGTGTGTGTGTGTGTGGGGGGGATTAGATTCACTAGCCCCTGCCGTGGGGGCGTGTGTGTGGGGGGGGGGATTAGATTCACTAGCCCCTGCCGTGGGGGCGTGTGGGGGGGATTAGATTCACTAGCCCCTGCCGTGGGGGGGGGAGTTACATTCACTAGCCCCAGCCGGGGTGTGTGTCTGTGTGTGCGGGGGTAGATGGGGAGCCCCCGGGCGCTGTGCAGGGCACCGCTTGCGCTCCCCGCGGCGCGCAATGACCTTGCCAGAGCGCATCGCGCAGCGCAGCGGTGGGTTTGCATTACGCAGCGCTGGGGACAAGCCCTGGGAGCCAGCCCAGGGCTGCGGAGCGGGGCCGGGCTAAGGGAGGGAAGGCAGCCCAGCCCCATCGTACGGAGCTGCTAGGCTTGGCTCCTGCAGCACTTGGCCACCGGCTCACCCTGGCCAGGGACAAGGGCTTTACTTGCAAGGGGGTGGGCTTGATTTGCTCCCTCCTCCCTCGGGAATCCTCTCCCCCACCAGCTGCTGCTGGGGCCAAGAGCTGGCTTCCCTCTGCAGTGGCTAGGGCCTTGCTTCTGCCCAAGTGTGCCAGCACCCTGAGGCCAGCCAGCGTGGCATGGGAATGCTGTCCTGCATTCCCGCCCCCCGTGGCAAGCTTACTTGGCAGCCCTGAAAACTGAACCCAGGGCCTAGGCAGGATAGGCACAGCCCACAGGCAACGGCTGATGGAGCTGCTCACCCCTAGCTAAGGGGCCTCACCTCTGTCCTGAAAAGACCCCCCCCACACACACACAAGTGTGAGAACACAAGCCTATCTCCTGGGCCGCATGCCCTGAGCGCTTTGCTTAGACTAGCCTTCCAGGGGCCCAATTAGCACCAATGTTGGTGGCCTCTGCTCCGGGGGGACGAGTGGCTCCATCCTTGGTGCTAAGCGATGGTTTTAGGGGCAGTCTCCTGTGGATTTGAGGCCCGGGGCTTTCCGCTTGCATCCCCGAGGAGCTGGCTGCACAGAGGGCAGGGACACACCTACCTTTGTTCCTGCAGGATTGTGGGCAGGCGCCTGGCTCTGGGAACCAGGAGCTCCCAGCACTAGACTGGCCCTGCAGGACAGAGATGAATGACACCCTCTGTGCTCGCAGAGAGCATGTTGCAGCCCGGTTGCTTGCAGGGATGGCTAGCGGGTGGCAGCAGCCTAGAACCCTCCTGCTAGGTCCTGGCAGGGCTGCTAGAGGATTGGGATTGGAGAGCAGGGGCTCCTGGGGAGACTGCAGGTTGCTCCTGAAAATCTGCTGTCAAAGACTCGCTTTCCCACCTACAGTCTCAGGCCACTTGGGGCAGGGCTGGCAATGAAGGGCCAGACCCCACCCCCCCACCCGCATGGGCTCTAGTGCCTTATGGGTATACAAGTGTGTGTGAGCCCCCCCCCTCCTCCTGCCAGCTTGTAAGTGACATTAGAGACCTGGCTCTTGGCTCAGCCCAGGGCAGCCTTCCAGCAGGGTGTATGTCTGCAGTGGGGCTTCTGCCCTGGAAGAGAGACACAAGCCAGCCAGGAATCATGTCTGCTGGGCTCTTCCTAGGGATGTTTCTGTGAGATACAGACCAGCAATGACCCTTCCCAGGGAGCGCAGTGCTTTTCACTATGAAGCAAGGCCTGGGATAGATCTAGGGGAGAAGGTGCCTAGGGTTAAATAATCCACTGCTTCAAGTACCTCTTCCACCAACCATCATCACCTCTGGCTTGCAGCGCATGGGAAACAAAGCGCAGAGTCCTGGCCCTGTCACTTCCACCATGTCCAGCAGCTTGAGGAGAGGGGGCCAAGCTGCCATGGCACTGCCCTGGCTCTGCCCATAAGCGCCTGCCTGTCTACCCCACCCCACCTTGGAAGTTGAAGAATCAGTATTGGGAAAGAACCTGAAGCACGTGCCGCTTCTGACCTCAGTCAGTGGCGATCCACTCCCCAGATCAGGCAGGGGACCATTGCCAGGCCAGCCAGCCCAGCCAGCACCATAGGGGACAACATGCAGCACCACCTGATCCAGAAAACTTTTAAGGGAGCCCTGTGTTACTGTTTTGCCAGCAGGTCACTCTATTACAAGACCTACCACTAGGATGCAGCCGCTGCTGGGGAGGTGAAAAACAGCAGCTGTTTCTAACAGCACACGGCAACACAGAGATACCATATCCAACCAAAACTACAAGGCGAGTCTATGGCTACGTCTACACTGCAAGCACAAGTAGGCAGATCCGTGCTAGCTCTAAGCCAGCTAGGCTGGGTAATAAGAGTAGTGAAGGTAGGGCAGCAGGGGCTAACAACAAGCTCAGCCAGACATGCTCTGGTATCTAGCCTGTGCTGGAGTGGAGCCCCTGCTGGTGCCTGCACACTACCATTACCCATGCTAGCAAGATTGAAGCTAGCCTGGGTGTACCTACCCTTCTGCAATCACATCTTCCCGTGCATTGCAGGCCTACCCTAAGGGTAGGTCTACATTGGAGCTGGAGATGTAGTTTCCAGTTGAGGTAGATATTAGCAAGCACGGATTGAGCTAGTGTGCTAAAAAGAGCAGTGGAATAGAGGCTGCACAGATGGCAGAACAAGCAATCCGCCCCTGGGGCAATCCCCAGGTATGTACTAGGGTGCTAGCTCACCCTGCCACCCCTATGGCCAGGGCTGCACTGCTATTTTTAGCATGCTAGCTGGATCAGAGCAAGCATGGGTGTGTCTACCTGAACTGGAAATTAGACTTCCAGCTCCACTTTTCACTGGATGTCCTGACCTTGCTTAACTCTGACTTCTGACAAGGCCAAATGGTTGAAGGGAACATCCTGTGCTATATAGCAAAGGCACCATTTGGCACCCGTGCTGGTGGCTGCAAGGGTCTGAGTGGGCCTTGGAGACTAAACTTCTCTCTCATCCCTAGGGGGTGAGCTTTCCAAAAGAGGGTTGAGGTGCATTGGTCTGGCAGCGTTGGGAAGCTTATGCAATTATTGCCTATGTTTTACTGGTTCTGCAGATGAACAGGGCTTCTTTTTCCAGTTCCATCCCGTGGGAACAGCCGCTGAATTCACTTGGACAGGATAGTAATAATGAATGGCCATAATGCATCAGGTCCGTTCTGTCTTTAGTCTAGACAACAGAACCCAGGAGAGATGCTCATAGATTACAATCGGGCATTTCTTGTGATCATCCTGACAAGCCACTGGATGTCAGTGTTGATTGATACAAATGAAGCTGAAGGAATGTTTACCCAGCAGAAGAAAACCTGTCTCTCTCTTCCTCAAAGCAGCTTGAATGTGGAGGAGATCTGGAGATGTGATCTCCTTACATCAGACTTCTGAGGAAACCCATATGGTACAGTTAATGAAGCCACTATTCCCTTAGTCAGTATCGATCCAGTACCCCAACCTGGCATTAGGGAGGTGCTGTGCTGTTGTGGGGCTTATCTTTCTGAATAGATTTACAACGGCAGTCCCGAGTGCTTGTGGTCATTAAACATCCCAAGGCACTTTTTGCAACAGTAGGAGCGATAGCCTTGGTATCTTGGCCTATCTCTGGCTGGGTAATTACACTCCACCTGGCTAAAATTTCCCTTGCCATTTCAATTGGATGCAGTATTTTTCACTGACAGCCCTAAACTGTTGCATAGCGTTTTTATGTGCTGTTAAAGAGTTTCTGGGTTCCACTGTCGAAAGGGCTGCAGTTCTGTGATGGGGCACACAATCCTTCTCTGTTTAATTCCAACTGGGGGGTTCCGTTGAAATAGTTAATCCCGAGAGCAGAACTCCGGTTCCCAGAGCTCAGCGGCTGTAGCAGTGTGTGGGTCCAAGAAAAGAAGAAAAAAAAACCACAGAGGCGTGGCAATGTAGTGGCTCGTGGCTGGGGCCAGTGGGGCATTGTGTGGCTTAGTTCATGCACAGAGACTGTTTAATATCAGATCCGCTCTTTACTGGAAGCCAAGAGCCTGGTGTTCACTCTTTGACCTTATTATTACCTATATTACAGTAGCACTGAGGAGTCAATCAGGGTCAGGCTGCATTGTGCTAGGTGCTGGATAAGTATACATCAAGACAGGGCCCTTGTCCTATCAGGTCTTTTCCATCTTTGCCTCTCTGATGCTGAAGGCTGGTGGCAGCAGTGAGGAAATGCTGAAGGGAGCAGGATGCATTTTTGGAAGGGGGATTGATTTAGGGCCTAAAAAGTCCCTTCCCATCCCATCATCCCGAGCTCAGACTAGCAGAATAGGGCTCACTTTAAATGCTAGCTCCGTTGCAAATATTAAAGTTATCAACTGACCATTAACACTGCCGTTCCAAAGCTGAGAGGTCAGCCTGGATGCAGTTACAACCAACCCTCAACTCCTGACTCAGTTCTCCCTGCCATTCCTAAATTCTGGATCCTCCCCGACCACCTCCTTTCAGCTGCTGCCCTCAGTTAGGGGGGCAGGACCCAGACTGGGGTACACAGTGGCTGGCTTAGCCTGCAAGCAGGACCAGCCATTCAGAAAGCAACATGGCAAAAGCATAAGGGAATGTTCCTGCAAGCAATCCCAAATTGTCTGCCTGAGGTATCACACTGCATTGTATCTATTGGCCCATTCACTAGGCTGTGGCATCTAAGAGGCATCATTATTAACAACTGTATTGCAGTAGTGTCTAGGACCCTTGCACAAACATAGAAACAAAAAAGAGACTAAATTCTTTTGTGCAAGGACCAAGTGCTCTTGTCTACCTGCAGTCACAATCCAGTCTGTCTTTCTGTTGACATTTAATGCAAGCAAACAAGCTCTAAAGAGATTTATCTACCCTCTCTCTTTAATAGAGTAGACATTTAGGAGCAGATTTTTAAAGGCTTAAAGATGCAGATGGGATTTTCAAAAGTGCACCCATCTGCATCTGTAAGCAACTAACCTTTAAAAATCTGGCCCTTAGAACCTGACCCAAAGCTCACTGCAGTCACTAGAAAGACTTCAGTGACTGGAAAAAGCCCTCACTGCAGTGCAAAGTGGGCGTAAAACGCTACTTTCAAGCTTGTTAGTGTGTAATAAAGTTTATTCTTGAAAACAAGGCTCTGTACTTTGCACATCACTGCTGCCCTTTTCGCATATCAATCCATCAAGTCACACTCCCATAAAACTCCCCCACCTGGGGAACATCCATCCACCATAAAACCATCCAGAGTGTCACCCTGCCACATGACAAGCACAATAATTCACGCCTCCATAAAACTCCCTCACCATCATGTATGCAGAGGATCATCATTAACAATACAGGAAAATGCTCTTCAGCGACATCACTGCATCCAGGAGTTTGACTGACAAACTACAAGTTGAATATTCACTTCACTGCCCCACTGGCAGTTCCTCACCATCAGTTTGAAAGCAGATCCATGGAACATGCCTGATGCATGGAGCATGCTGGCTGCAAACTAAGCTAGCAGCCTCAGGCATAGCCGTTTATCTGTCCAGCCTTGTATAGAGAATACCTGTCCAGCTGCTGGAGCACTGTAATCTTCATTGAGCTTTCCCCTTAACTTTCTGTTATGCAAAATGTAGCAGGTAGATATGAGGATCCCTGCTTTAATCAATGGACAGTCATTGCAGATCAGACATCCCTACTTTATGTTTGGTTACAGCTGTGCCAATAACTGATCTTTCAGTTAGTTCACTGGCTGAACTGGAAAGTTGCGGGGGGGGGGGGGGAGAAGAAGTTTCTGGCAAACAAAAAAAATGTTTTGGGGCAAATGCAATGTTTTGGATGTTTCTGATCTTTTTAAACAAAAAAAATTGAAATAAATTTCAAGACAGATATTGCATATTGAAAAATTTTGCTTAGAAAATGTCAAAACAAGATTTTTTTAAATAATTGTGTTTGTTTTGACTGAAACAAATCAGTGAATTTGATCCCAATTCATAACATTTTGCAGTTGACTGAAATCTGCATTTTTGGCCCCCCTCCCCCTCAAAACCAAATTTGACTGAAACTTTTCCCCCAGCTCTACACTCAGTCTTCTCCATGCACCCTGCTGCGCCCGCTGAGTGCATATTTGAATCTGTCTCTCCTGGTGGATATGTAATTAGGGGAACACGGTAAAAGGGAGCGTACAGGGACACAACCAGCTCAGTGTTTTTGGGTGGAACTGGGCTGCCTTTTGCTCTCTTGGGGGAAGGTCGGCGATCATGCCAGCTCAGTGTCTGTAGTGTAGACGAGGACAGGAAGGTACCAATCGTAGGGCTCAGATAGCAAAGTGCAGAGCAAGTAGAGTGCAGACGCGGAGAGCACGGTGGGAAGCATGGTAAGCAGAGTTTCTAGCTAGCAGAGAGCAGGGTGGAGAGGGCAGTTTCTCATCCACTGCTCCTAACCAAGTCACTACCAAATCCCGTGCAGCGCTGTCTGACTGAGGACTCAGAGGTTAGAAGCATCTTTCCCATCATTTTCCTCGATAAAAATTCTCCCTCTTTCAGTCCTCCCAGTCTCCCCCTTTCTCCTCTCTGGTGCATACACTGGATGGCGTGCTTGACACAGTCTGCAGCTGTTCCATTCAGATGTGATCAGCTGCACAATGCCTCAGAGAGCAGCTTTTGGCATATTCTCTTTGCTGCCTTAAGGGCCTTTGAAGGTGAAGCAGCAGAAAGAGTCGTTGGAGCAATTCCTTGGTTACGTTGCAGTGTTTGTGCTGCTGGAGCCCTCACGCAGGTCTGATGAGGGGCCCCTCACGCAGGTCTGATGAGGGGCCCCTCACGCAGGTCTGATGAGGGGCCCCTCACGCAGGTCTGATGAGGGGCCCCTCACGCAGGTCTGATGAGGGCAGCTTGAGGCAGATAATAACCAGTCCCATCCTAGACTGGTTACGGAGGCAGCGTGGCCTAGTGGATCGGGCATTAGACTGCGAGGCCTTGTCTTCACATACAGTGCTACAGTGGTGCAGCTAGTGAAGATACTACTCCGCCGATAGGAGAGCTTCTCCTGTTGGCGTAGTTAATCTCCCTCCCCAAGAGGTCTAACTATGAGCTCAGGGGTGTGGATATCTTCTTGTTAGACCCATGTAGCTCTGCAGTGCAGACTTGGCCTGAATCAAGAGACCTGTGTTCTAAAACTGGTTCTGCTGTGTGCCCTTGTGGGAGTCACTTTCCCACTCTATGGTCTGTTCAGCTGGTGAACTCTTTGGGGCAGGAGCTGTCTCTCGCCATGAGTTTGTGCAGCACCTAGCACACAGGGGGTTTCTAACAACAAGGCTGCAATGGACAGGAGGGGAAATGGTCAAACACAGAGGTGGTGGGGCCAGGGCTGGTGTTCATGCTTGGTAGCACAGGGATCTGCTGCCCCGTGCAGCAGGGACGACTCTTTGTTTTCCCCAAGATCCTAAATGCTTCATCCGGGTTGGGAGGAGAGGGGCCACAGACCGAACCTATTCAAAACGCATTAACAGCCCCTTCCCTTGAACACATAACAGAAGGTTTGAATGTGTTTGCAGGTGGATTTGGCACCTCTTTCCAAGGAGAGCTTTAAATAGCTGGTAATCTGCAGCCCTAGTATGCCATCGCCTTCCTGCAGGCAGTGGACATAAACAGCCATGTATGCAGCAGGGATGGAGGCTTGGTTTGAATAACTGCCCATAGCTAGTTCCGGTGTCTCTGGAGCGCCATCTCCAGGGTTCTGCCAATGGACCCTGACTCTCTTCCCCCTGTTTGCAACCTTCTCATTGCCCCCAGCTCTCCCCACACCTCTCCAGTAGGTTCCCAGCTTCCTTACAGCAACCAGATTCTCCAAGTGACAAACCAGGACTGTTGCTGCAGGGGAAAAGGGATGTGCAGAGTCAGACAGGGGGGTTTTGGCTGGGGGAGGGGGAACCATTGGGCTCATGGGGGAGGTGGAAGAAATGCAGGTTGGCTCCCAGTGCCAAGTCAATCTGAATACTTGCACCTGTCGCTCCCAAACTGGTGCTCACAATTCAGACCTGGCTGCAGTTTGAGCATCCCCCTCGTAAGAGGCAAGACTTGGCTGTCATGCCTAGAAAGGGGTTTCTTTAGTGAGGCTGTTGGACACAGACAGACGTTGTGGTTCTCTCTGGTTCCCTAGCTCGCAGGCTGGGCCTGGGGAAAGGAGGCCCGTGTTGTGGGCCTGAGGAATTGCCTGTTCCAAGCCCCTCGGGCCTGGCTAGTAAAACTCGTTCATGTTTCAGTTCTGGTAACAGCCACAAAGAGGGCTCATCCCCTGGAAGAACAAAGCTCCTTGTAGCTACTGGTGTGACCTGGGAGGGAGGGGGATGGGCCGAGGAATGGGAAGCCAGTAGAAGCCTAATGAAAGACACTGATTGGGAACGACTAATGGGGCGCACAGGTTTGAAGCCAGCTACGGGAATGCTGTCGCCGCTGCCCACTTGACTGCGAATGAGCCCAGGAGCGTTTTGCTCTGCTGGGCCCCGGGGGATGAGACGTCCTTCTCTACTGAGAGCCATCGAGTGCGTGTCAATGGCACTGAGCGCTAGGAGCACTTCGTTAGCACTCAGCCGCCCACAGCCACAGCGGGGAACAGAGCCACTGCAGGCAGGCAGAGTCGTGTCTGCTCCGGGGGTCTTAGATCTCCAGGGTAGTAGGAGTCACCAGCCCCCGTGGCCACCAGGAAAGATTGGGAAAACCAGCAAGGCAGCTTGGAAGCCTTTTCATGCCTTTCATCATCTCTCAGCAATGGGCGTGCAGGGAGGGCAAGGGGAATATAGGTGGAGCTAGGAGGACCCCTGCCCCCACAAACACTTCTCATCTCCTTCTCCCCTTTCTTCAGGGGGAAACCCTGTGGTGAAGGCAGTGGCCGGGAATGCAGGAGCTCAGCTTGGCCACTGACTCGCCACGTGTGAGAGTCACTTGCGTTCTAATCGCAGTTTAGATGCGCCCTGAGACATCCATGGCTGGCCCGTGCCAGCTGACTGGGGCTCGAGGGTCCCAGAGCTCACGCTGCAGCCCGAGCTCACATATCTAGGCCCACATTAAATGGCCCCGTAAGCCCATGTCACCTGGCATGTGCCAGCCTCCGCGTCTAACTGCAGTGTAGACATCCCCTCAGTTCCCCATCCATAAAGCAAGGAGGAGGAGGAACTGGAGCTGCTCTTGTGGAGGGGTCGCTCACCAGCCAGTCCACCCCCCCATGGCCAGCATGACACAGCAGTCTCATCTACAGTGGCACCTCCTGTCAGAGACCCCTGTGGCCATTTGCCCCTTCTCAGGACTCACCCTCCAGCCAGGTCACTTACAGTCCCCCCCACAGAGTCCAATAACCAGACAGGCTAATGACCTTATGCCAAGTCTTCAGGCCCACCCTGGACCCAGCAGCCCATAACCCCTTGCAAGAGGAGGGCTTTTACACCCATTTTCCTGCTGGCAGGGAGGCAAGCACAGACCCACCCTCTCCTATGGGCTCCAGCCCAGGGACCCTGTACTAAGCAGGTCTACTGCCTCAGATTCATTGCTGCTTTCCTAGGCCCCTTCCTACCTTCATCAGCCCTTGGCCCATTTCCCAGAGTGACTCCTTCCAGTGCTTTGTGAGGAGTGGGATAGGGATACTAGCTACTTCCTGCCCACTTCACAGCTGATGCAGAGTCCTTTTCAGGCTCCCTGGCCACCACTTTGTGCTCCGTCTGCAGCTCTTACCTCAGCTGTTGCTGGTCTGCCAATTAGCCACAGCTGAGAAGGTCTCTTAACCCTTCATTAGCAGTTGCAGGGTGGGGTTTATAGATCCCATCACACCTCTCTTTCTCCCAGGCTTGTCTATATGGATTGTGAGCACCTACCCCAATGGGGCCCTGATGCAGCATGTGGCTCCTAAGTCCTGCCATACTACACATAATAATAATTACAGCCACCAGTCTTCTCCCCCGATGGGATTGTTATTGTTTGTGTCACCATAGTGCCTAGGAACCCACGTCCTGACTCGGGGCCCCATTGCGCTAGGCGCTGTGCAAACACAGAACAAAAGAGACAGTCCCAGCCCCAAAGAACTGACAATCTACATGTGCCCTTGAGAACCCATCTGTACTTCACCCTCAGCAGGAGAACCACAACTGTCCTGCTTCTCTGAGGCAGCTGGGGACAGTGTTCCTTGCAGACCCTCATGTACCTCCACTCTGGCCAGAGAACATTGATTACTGCTCTCAGGGACTGTGAATCAGCAAACCCTGGCACTAGAAGTTGTGATGGATGCAGCTAATATAAATGATCTCATCCTCTTCTAATCCCCTGCACTTGTTGTTGTCTCACGTCCTCTGTCTGGCCCTTTGGGAGGATGAGAGACAAGGCTGCTATGGAGACAAGGCTGCTACGGAGTCTTCTTGACTCTCTAACACAGCGTGTCCTGCCTCCTATCACCTCACCACACAGGGCCCCTTTGGGCTAGCGGGGGTTCAGCAGGCCCAGAAAACACTGTTGGCTATGCTACAGCTGCTCCTTCCTAGGGGCAAGCTCCTCCCCAGCTTCCACCTGGTCAGACAAGAAGGCCAGGCACTTGATTCTGACCTCACGTGGCCTAGTGTAAATCCAGGAGTGGCTTTGCAGAAGCCAGTGAACCTGCACTTGTATAAGTGATGGGGGAATCAGGTCTCAGGAATGGAGACTGAACCCACCTCTCCAATGTGTACAGCAGAGAAATCCCGTCAGCCAGGCCTGGCTTACTCCTCTGTCCTTTCTAACCTGTCTCCTTCCATTTTTCTTTTTCACTCAGTTCTTTCCTCCATTTTCCTCCCTTACGGCAGGTGATTCAGCCTTCTGCCTCCCCGAACTGGCAGATCTCACTTCCCCAATGTCCTGACTGGCCTTTGCTATCTGGAGATGGTGTGTCTGGGTAGCTAGATTATCTTCAGTATCCTAGCACAACTATTCTGGCTTTTCCCCCTGCCACACTGCTGGCTTTACAGCATCCAGCAGGATCCTTGCGCACAGCAGGCTCCTGGGTTTCTTAGGGTATATTCTCACTGAAGTCCGGGGTGTGATTGCAGCCCATGTAGACACACCCAAGCTAGCTGTAATCTGACTAGCTGGGGTACTGGTCGCAGTGAAGCCATGGTAGTGCATGCTTCAGTATGGGCTGTACAAACAGATCCAGAACCCTGGGAAATGACTCAGATGGCTAGCCCATGCTGCCACAGCTTCATGAGCTAGCTAGATTGTGCAGACATCCACCAGAGGGTCTGGCTTGGGGCACCATGACTACCATGACATGCATTGGTGCTGAGAAGGAAAACAAACAACCCAGATGGCTGAACTGTGCATTAGGGAGCAGCCAGGCTGGAATAATCATGGTCCTATTGAGCACCCAGCACCTGGTGACTGGAGGCTCCTTTGCACCAATGCCACTGACTTTCCAGTCTCTGGTTCGCTCTCTCACACACGCAGGCACAAGCAAAGTTTTCTTTCCAAGCAGAGACATCGATCTGCAGCTTCTCTGGCAGGTTAGGCACCAGGGGAGCACCTATGCTTCCCAATACAAATTTTCCATGGAAAGTGGGAGATAGTGGGTACAGCAGGGCCCTGGCAATCAAAACTGGGTTTTAGTTCCAGGTGTGACACGGACTACTTGGGTAAGTCTCTGAACCTCTGTCGCCCGGGGATAATAGAACCTGCATCCCAGCAAGGTTCTGAGGCATACTACAGTCTGAGTTTGAGATCCTCAAATGGGAGGTGCCCTTATTGTTACTATTAATTTCTCATTATATTTTCAGAGTCTTGCTGTCCCTTAACAGTCCTCATTTCAAAAAAGAACTAGATACATTCATGGAGGCTAGGTCCATCAATGGCTATTAGCCAGGATGCGCAGGGATGGTGTCCCTAGCCTCTGTTTGCCAGAAGCTGGGATTGGGCAACAGGGGATGGATCCCTTGATGATTCCTGTTCTGTTTATTCCCTCTGGGGCACCTGGCATTGGCAACTGTCGGAAGACAGGATACTGGGCTAGATGGACCTTTGGTCTGACCCAGAATGGCTGTTCTTATGTTCTTATTAAGTAGCCCCATCCTGGCAAAGTCCTTATTAACCCCATGGTTCCCATAGCTCCATCTTGCTGGCCTCATTTGTTCTGTACCCCATCTTGGTTAGCCCTCGCTAGTACTTAAAGTCCCATATCCTCATCTCAGTCACTCCCGGTTAGTCCTCTATGTCCCACCCTAGTTGGCCCAGCTTAGCTCTGCTGCGTTTCCACTGAAAGGCACGGGTGAGCTCCTGGTCCTAATGGCTTGTTGTGTTTGCCTTTCGGGACATTTGCATCAAAAGGTGCATTTAATAACACAGAATTGGCCAGGAAATGAGAGGTAAATCGATGTCTTTCACTGCGGCTGGCTCCCCCTTGGTCACACAGAGGGTTGCATAAAGCATCCAGAGCCAGCCAAGGAGCAGTCAGGCTGCAGCTGTCCCTGGGAATTCTTGACAGAGAGCGAGTGTGGTGAGTTCTGGACGGAAAGGTACCCGCAAGATCCTTATCTGAATTCCTCAGGCTGACAGACATACTGGGAGAAGATTAGCTAAAGCGGAGATTGGGCTGGCAGCAAGAACAGTTGCAAGGAAAATTTAATTAACAGAAGCATTAGAGGCAACAACTTTACGTATGAACAGCTCTGCTAAGGAGGCAATGAACTGAGTCACACTTTGCAGGAGTGAGGTGGAGACCTGGGGAGTGGGGAAGAGGAGTCATTGCATTTGCCCTGAAATGCAGGGGAAAAAGGTGAATTAATATAGCCAGCATTGTGTTGCTGTCTGGTAATGGGCAAAGAAATGATAGGCCAAAAAGAATATCTGTCTATCTCCATACATTTCTTTCTTTCATGAGAATTTTCATGGTTGTAGTTTGTTATCACGGAGACACTTTACACTTTAAAAGAAAACAAAAACCAGAGTGGGTGTGTGTGAGAAAGTTACCCAGTTCTGCACAATATAAAGCTATAAGCAGAAGCACAGCAGCTGGAAGGAGGTTTGATCCTGCCCCTGAAATATCAGCATGTCCTTGGTACAGTCCATGCAGATTTAACTTTACAATGTTCCCAGGTATTGTAGTGCATGTCCAGGAATGGGTGTCTTTTCCATCATGCTGGGAATGGTTTACTCATCTCCATGCCATGGGCTGACTTGGTCATTCACCCTCACCGGTTAGGAAATGAATTCCACATTATCAAGCGGGAACAAAGTTGTTCTCTAGTACCCAAGTGTACAGGTGAAGAACCATCACCATTTTCTACCCCCACCAGATCCACGAGATGCATGCCACTGTTGGCACAGCATCAGTGCCAAATCCAGGACCATCCTCTACCCAGAGTTATCCCTACAAGCCTTCCTCTCCCATTAGAAAAGATAACGTTACAGGTGCAGCTTAGGGCAGAAGGGTCCCATGGGGGGCATTTTACTAGCACCCGTCCCACTTGGCGCTGCTGTGGCCCATCCTCACTGTGCAAAGGGAAGAGAGGGAAGCTCAGCAGAATGCAATTAGGAACCAGTGGTGTTTGTTGCCTGGATTCCTGTCATCAGCCCCGAGGCTTCTTCAGTTCCACCTTTTGCTATCAACTCTGTACAGGCCCCCGGAGGAAGGTCCTGCTGGGGAAGGTGCAGGCTGCCCTGCACGTTGGCTTCTGGGACAGTCATGTACCTGCAGAGCCCTTGAGGTTGCAGACACTGCTGGGAGTGGGAGGCCCCAGATTGTTAATGCTGCCAAGGGCCTGTATCCGAGCTGCAGCTCTGCTATCTGTCCCCGAGGCTGTCTGAGGCGCTGGGAGTGTTTTGGGCTCCAGCAGTCAGGGCTCTTTAAGGTGTCTCATGTCCTCCCCCCTCTCTCCAGGCTGCTGCAGGTCCTGACACCCAAGCTACTCCAGAGCCCATAAGCAGGATGCCAGGGCTCATTAACTGGACAAGCAGTTCCCCCCTCCCCCTCACAGCCTCCGAGGTCACCTCTTGTGTCAGCGGCTATGCCTTTGGGATGACTGCCTCCCTGACCTACGGCAACCCAGAGGCCCATCCTTTTGAAGGTAGGGCTCTGTTCCTTGGGGCGCAGGCAGCATGGATGGGGCTCAGGGGTCAGTATGGGAGACTGGTCACTGCTGGTGTTAATGGCAGCCTCTTGAGTCCGGCTCGGCAGCCTCCCCTTTACGGACAGGGTACAATACTTGCTACTGGTGCAATCATAGGGCCAGATTCTCTCCTGAATTGAGAACCGCTTGGCATAGTGGGGGGCATTGGGGAATCAGTTACCGCCACCTGATTCTCAAGACATGGCAGCTCCAGCCCCGGCCCCAGCCCTGGCATAGGTTAGAGCAGCCTAAAGGCTCTTCTAACTTACAACTGCTGGCTATGGTCCCTAAGGGACCCTGTGCCTGCTGAGAATGTGTGAAGCAGAGCTGCACTCCAGCCTGCCCCTTTCCCAGCCCACATCCCAGCCCTCCTCTGACATGGGCCAAAGTGCATGAGGCATGCTTGGGGTAGGAGGCAGCTGAGCTCTCCTCCACGACAGCTCAGCAGAGTTGCTGTGGCCAAATTTGGGCCTCTTTGAACAGCAAAGGTGCTGGAGGTGGGAGAGGATTGGGCCCCTAGTGTTTTTCTCTTACAGTTCCAGGCTTCTTGCCTCTCCCAGTGTTTGCTCCTGCGGCTGGTGGTGCCAGAGGAGGGAACCTTTAACAGGGTGTGTCTCCTCTTGGCCACCACACCAGAGCACGGGACCATTGGTGGGGAGTGGTTGGAAACCTCACCCCTAGGGTGGCTGTTCTAAGAGCCTTCCCTTTGGCAGGTCTCTTTGTCTACCCACTGGATGAGTACACCACCGTGGTTGGGTTCGAAGCTGTCGTTTCCAGGCGGGCTGTGACCGTGCAGGTCAAAGACAAAGCCAAACTAGACGACTGTTACTTGGACTGCAGCAGCCTCCCCAATGGAAGAGCTCAGGATGGCAGTGGTAAGGAGTCCTTTGTGGTTTGAATGGTCCAGGGGAGGAGTGGGCAGGGGAAGAGGAATCTCAGAGAGGCTGTCCGTTATGCAGGCTTGTGATGTGGTGTCAGGAGCACGCGTATTGAACAGAAGTGGCATGGTCCCTTTGGGGACAGGAAAAGTCATTGCATGCACATACCACTGGCAGCAAAAGATCTGAAAATCAGAGCTGGTTCTAATTGCTTTTAAAGGCTCCATTAGTTCTGGAAGCACCAGCATATGAGTCTAGAAAGACTCATTAACTTCAGGGGGGTTTGGATCAGGCCCTTTCTGAGTCGCGACAAACAGACAAGCAAGTCTCCTTCCCTGATCTCAGCCCAGAGCAGGATGGCTGCGGAAGCCCTTCTAATGCACCTGATGATACTGGGATGTTGCTGTGGGTTGTCTAGTATTTGATTAACAAATACCAGGGGCTGGTGCAGGAGGAGGGAGACCTGGACAGTGACATGGCCTCAGAGAGGAGCATCTCTCCCGTGTGACCTCTCTGTGCAGGAAGGATTGCGCTGGATGAGGATTTGGAGCGAATCGTTTTTGTGGCTAACCTGGGTGTGATCCCTCCACTGGAAAGCGTGTCCGTCTTCATCAGCACCTCCTCGGAGCTGCAGACTCTTCCGAGCGGTGCCGTGAGGGTCCTTCTCCCAGCCGTGTGCGTCCCCAAGGTGCCCCAGTGTGGCATGGAAAGCACCAACCTCTCTGGATACCAGCTCCGAGTGTAAGGGGGAGCCAGAGTCTCCGAACGGGTTTGCTTTTGTCCCCATCCCTCCAGCAGCCTTCTCTGGAGTAGCCCTGGCCCCTCCTATATCTGCAGGGGGCTGCATGGCTGGAGGGTTGGGCTTGAATTCCTGCTAGATTATGAGGAGCTGAAGGTCAGGCCACGTGCCATTGGAACGTTTCTATGAAAGCCCATTTCCCCAGCTCAGTGGGACCCACCATTTCTTATCAGCAGCCTCCCTTGCAACAGACTGGCTGATTGGCACACCGCAGCTCCCCAGTTCTGCTCTCAGCTCCCCTCTTGTGCCCCAGCTGCCACTCTTTAGCCATCTCCCTGTCTGTCTCTCCTTTCCCAACTCTCATCTTCATCTGATCTGCCTTGCTCTCTTGCTTTGTGCCCCGCTGGTGCATCCTGCCCCAGCCTCCTGCTCACCCAACATGCTCCTGGGGCTGAGTCCAAGGGGCTGAGATGTATGAGCTGCTGGGGTTGAGCTGGAGAGGAGAGGAGAGGAGAGGAGCCCACAACCCTGCAGAAACGAGCTGTTGGCTGCATTGGGAGCTGCTGCGGGAGGCAGGGAAGCTGCCAGTTGCTTTACCCCCAGCCATGGGGCTGTGTTTGCAGTGCAGGGCACGGGGCAGGCCCAGAGTTTGCAGCTTTGACTTGGTGTTGTCTCCTCAGCAGAGATCGACATTCCTGTGGAGCTGGGAGCCTGGATCCAGCTAACAAGTTCTGTCTGGCCCAGCTGCTGGAGAGGGAGGCCACCAACCCCACCGAATACGAGTTCAGCTTCCACCTGGAGATCCGGGGGCCCTGCGTACTTGCAGGTGAGAGCACCAGGGCTGCCCCTTGAAGCCGAGTCCGCTTGACAACCCCCTCTAAACATTGACAACAGCCCCCCAGACAGAGTCAGTTTCAGCATGTTAACCCTGCCATGGCACCAGCTGTTTTTCTGCCAGCTGCAACGCTGATGAGCGGGTGATACCATCTCCCTTCCGGCACTGATTGCTATTTCTTCCTGGGGCTGCACTTCTGCAAATGATGCTTCAGCACCCTGCACTGTCACGTGGTACACTGGGCACCTGAGTGTAGACAGGAGACCAGACACATAGACACACACGCATCCTTATTCAACCTTCCCGGTTCCTTTATGCCGTACCCCCTCCCCCATCTCCGCACAGCAACTGTTTCTGCTTTCCCCCTCTGGCCCTCTGAGCCCCAGCTCCCCCCCGAATTCCAGCTTCACTGAACAGCTTCTCCACCCACCACATACCCGCGTCGCATCTCTCTTTCCTGCTCAGGAGTGGAAAGCCCCACACACGAGATCCGAGCTGACGCTGACCCCTCTGCCCGCTCCGCCAAGAGCATCATGATCACGCTGGCCAACAAACACACTTTTGACAGACCGGTGGAAATATTAATCCATCCAAGCGGTAGGTGGCCTGTGCTTTCTGTCTGCCATTCGCCCCCTTTCTGGGGGTCCCTCCCATTCCGTTGTCTGGGCAGCAGGTGCCATTAGCTCTGTCTTTGCATGTTGGAGGTAAATATCCCTTTTGTGTGGTAAATGTTGGGCCAGCTATGTGAACTAAATCTCTGAACGTACTGGGACGTGCATGTTGCTGTCCCAGAGTCCCCAGGTGCCAGTGTAACCCACACACCTCCTGGGTGTGGTGTTCTGTCCCATCTAGTGGCACCAAGACCACTTAGAGAGAGAGATTAATGAGTTTGTTCTACAGCCTTAGCTAGCAGCCATGTGGCTTTTAGCTCATGCAGTAAAGGCTCATGCACTAAGCTCCAAAGGCCCCAGATTTGATCCCGCCTGCTGCCCACTGTGGTCTGTCGGCGTTACACCAGCTCGAATGCTGCAGTCTCCCACTTCTGCCCCTCGGCGTCTCTTGCAAGCACTCTAAGGCTGTTCTCTGCTTGTCCTTCTGATCTTCCAGAGCCCCATATGCCTCACGTCTTGATGGAAGAGGGCGACATGACCCCTACAGCGTATGAGCAACACCTGAAGGGGAGAAATGATTTCATTAAAGGGACCAAGAAGGACCCGAGTGCCGAGAAAAAGGTGAGAAGGAAAAGGGGTTTGCCAGTAGCTGCGGTTTTATCCAGGACTGGAGGGGACCTTGCCATGTGGGGTTAGAAGAGACAGCAGCAGCATGGGGTTCCTCTGGGAATGGACCACAGAGCTCTGCTTACATATGTTCATCCCAACACATATCACATGGGATCAGCAATCCCTGCAGTCCAGTAACCTGCCTCCGAGGGTGCAGAGTTAGCCCAGTGGGTCTCAGTGTCTGGGTTAGCCTAGCCCGGGTGTGAGCAGCCCCACAGTAAAGCCCTGCCCAAGTGACTATGTTCTCCCAGTTTCTGCACTCAGCATGCATGTCTGGGGACAGAGCCCATGGCGCCTTGTGCTGAGATGCTCTAGGATTTTTTCCCAGACAGTTGTGTCAATTGCGGGGAACTTTACCCTTCGTGGGGGGAACTGTGGGAAGGCACCGGAGGACTCTCAAGCCAGATCAGCTAGCCAGGGGTTAAAGCACCTCCTAACCTGGGTAGAAGCTTTTTGTGTTTGGACTGTAGAGAGCTTTCGCCCGGGATAAAAACCAGGTAAGTGCTTGGTTTAACTCTGTTGTGAAGACATATCCTAACAGGGGCTTAAGGCTGATGAAGGCAGAAAAGTTCTGTAGTATTGCTGCTTAACTGAACATGGGGTAAAACTCAGTCACAGAATTAGTGTTTTTAATCATTAGTATAGTATTATAATATATTATAGTTAGTGTTATATTATTATAGTATTAATTCCATTACTTACAATAATTATCATAACAATTTAGTTATATGACAAACACCTTAGATTGCTAAATAAATATTCACTGTATCTGCATAGGTGGTCGGTTCCAGTGCGGACTCATGCAGAATGGGTAACAGCATGCACAAAGGGCTACTTAATGCAATTACTTGATTTGCATACACAGTGGTGGCACATTGACATGCAATGGAGCTGTGCAGGGGGTGTCCATTGGAACTGGGGGTACTCAGTGCTTCTGAAAATCAGCTTCCAGGTGCCTCAAGTCAGACACCTAACTCGGAGGCGTTCAAAAATCCAGTGGCCACTTTTAAAAATTGCAGCCCAAGGTCACACAGGGAGACACTATCAGCACTAGCGATGTAATCTATCCTAGCGCCCAGTTCCACGTGCCCTGTGTCTCCTCAGGCTGTCACAACGACAGGTTTCTGGGTTGTTGTTGTGATTGTTCATTACAGGTGAGACATGTTGACAGTTTTCTTGTAGTTCTTTTCTTTCCTGTGCAATTAGATGCAATGATTAGAGCCTTGTCTGTGTTACGCTGCAGGCTTCTCCTGTAATTCCGTTCTGAGTGCGGCAAGTGGAAAGATACGAACTTCCCATGCTGCTGCTCAGATGCCTGCCTGATTATTCTGTGTCTTAAGCTTGTCAAATTATCCGGCGGGTGTCTGACTCCAGAACCATTTTCCAATATGAATCCCACCTGCATGCCTGGGGGGACTGGAGGCGTGATCACACTGGGAACAGAGCAGCTAAGTATGGATGGTGCCATGGCAAAATTATGGCTACACAGGGCTTTCCATCCCCTGTATACATGACTCTAACAGAGGAGCCATTGAGTCGAGTGTCCTGGTAGATTACAGGCTAGACTTGCCGCTCCTGAGAGCATGACTTTGAGCACCTCTTTGCTTAAATGAATTAACATGGATACTTCAGCAGTAAATGGTAATTAATTTCCCTTCTTCATTTTGTTATGCAAATGGTTTGAATGCTCATTAGCTAGCAGGATTATGAGACAACTGCTCTGGAATTAACTGGCAGCTGAGGAGATCTGATGAGTTTATTGTAATTGGATAAGGGTGAAGGGAGTGGGGAGAAGGTATGGGACAGATGAAATATCTTCCCCAGCTGAGGCAGAGCAACTCTGACTGAGGGGGTGTCTATACTGCAACGTAAACCTGGGCTCTGTCTCAGGCTCAAGTCCTAACCCCCCTTCTGTCTACACACAAATCTCTTGGACTTGGGCTCAGACCCAGGGTCCTATGACCCCTCAAGGGTGGAAGGTTTGAGTCAAGTCAAGGTGGGATCCAGGTTTCAAGCCCTATTGTTTTGCAGTGTAGATACAGTCCCCCCTCTAGGCTCGGGTCCCTGGAGTCTGCCAAAAGTATCCCACAATTCAGTGGGCCGACTTCCTTTGTCCTCTCTGTCCCATGACTTGCCAGTCAACTCCAGGGAAATGGAAGCTCCCCACCCTTGCTCTAGTACAGCAGCTCGGCATTTAACCCTTCCATTTTATTCTGACCTCTGAGCTGCAAACACACCTTAGGAGATCCTTGGGCATTTGCAATGGATCCCGACCAGAAGTCCTTCACAAAGCGCACTGCACCCGTTGTCGCGGGAACACCGCCAGATTTCGGTTAGTCTCTGGAGTGAGGCCAGCAAAACAACTGATTTTAGTCAAAATACCAGGAATGACCGTTCATACCCCCAAAGAGCGAAGAAGCTGACAAGGCTGGAAATTTACTGGATCAGTGACCAGTGCAGGGAATGGAGTAACTGGCTGAAGACGAAGTACCTGAAAACCAGGGACCACAACTGCACCTCTGGCAGCTCGCTGACCCTGTGCCTGTTTTGTGATGAGTTTGACCAAATGCTGTGGACTGCGTCGAGCACCAAAGCCACTGGTGGGGCATGATCACCTGGTCAGTTGGGATGGCACCTGCGAGCCCCAGAAGTCAGCATGGAAATTGATGGGCGCCAGCAGCAGGTGTTGAATGAGGCAAATGAAGTGACTCTGCTGATGAAACTGATCCCAGAGGAGGCTTTGCCACAGGAGCAGCTGCAGCACATCCCGGGGCCATTCTCAGTGGAGCTTTGTCATACCTGCCCCCCCTCCCCCCCGAGAGGAACAGCCCGCCGCAGAACCGGCAGCCCAAATGGGAGAGAGCGAGAAACTGCCCCAGAGTCTGGTAAGTTTCTGGCTCCATTTTTGTGTTTACTAATATAGGAATGGGAGGGATTTCCCTTCTGTGAACCAATGCAAAAGACATTATACGCCCCGGGGTAGCAACGTGCATCCACTAATGTTGGATTGCATGCCAGTGCCCTGGCATCCTTCCCCTCCCGCCCCCACCGCTACATGGAATTCAAACTGGAGACCGGGAAATGCAAACAGTAAAACAAGCACATAGAAGTGATGTTTTCCTGGGAAGGTGCACATTTTTGCTAGTTCATTCTGGTTTGTTAAAATAAGAACCTTGTATTACCTCCCCTGTATGTACGCCGCTTGGCCCAACCCACGAGATGACGAGCCACCTGAAGAGAGGGAACTGAACAAGTGGCGAGGGGGATGGGCAGAGGTTCAAATGTAGTCCAGTTCTATAAAATGGAGTCCATGCAGTCCCTGGGTGACAAAACCATTCGTTCCAAATCTGCCTGCGGAGGGCGGGGGGGGGGTGGAATTCAGCCAAGTGGAAAGGGGATGGCAGAAGAGCTGTCTGTGTGTTTGCACGCAGTTCTATCAGGCTGCACTGGAGGTTGTGGGGAAGCACTAAACCATGTGGATACAAATGCAGCATCCTGTTGATTCCCCCGTGAATTCTGACCCAGTCCGGGATGCTGATAGCCGCAAACTTTTCCCAAAGCAGGACTCCAGAGAAGCAGTCCCATTTCATGGATGTATTTTTCAGGGTCGCCTTGGTAGCTCACTGGCCCACTCCACTCATAGCTGTGCAGTTCATTCACCCTGTGTGTGACTATTTCAGTGGCATCTGTGCTCAGTGTTCCACCATCAGCTTTGAAGAACATCTGACTTTGCCAGTCGGGCACCACAAGGACTGTTCTGTCCTCCAAAATATGTAATATCTGAAATGTTAGAGAAGCGCTGTCACCAATCTCCCCCAAATTCCATTTTTTTTTAAAAATTGTGGTTTCGAATTTCCCATTCTCTCAGCACTGCTTTCACTGCAATGAATCCGGCTGGGTGCTGGAAGCTTTTGTGGTCTGAGCAGCCCTCTGCCAAGGTAATGAAGTTCAGTCTCAAAAAGTATCATTTTCTGTTCTGGAAATTCCAAACTGATTTTTTTCTCTGCTCCTGCACAGAGCTATTCAGGACAATAACCGCGTGTGTCTTGTCTTATTCTAGGCTCCTTGTCATCTCCAGCTTGCAATATCTCCACAGCTCGCCCCCATGCAGAAGCCTGGCTCACTGGACCTTCGCGGATTGTTCCAAGAGGAAGCTTTTCCGGGATTAATTTATGGTTGGAGTTCTGGACAGAGAGAATTGTTTGAGCAGCTACTGTCTCTAATGGCTTCAAGGTTGCCAGCTACTGCTGTGCCTATACCATGGGCTGCATCCCCTCTGTGGTACCCTGCCCTGCACTCCAGGAGCAGCTTGGACAACTCCATGGCTAGGTGGCCCACGCAGTAGGGCCCTATGAGTGGCTGAATAGGGCAAATGTGCCCCATGCAGTCCTCACTGCTGAACCCCTCTCCTGTGGATGCTTCCCCCACTGCATGGCAAACAGGGAAAGGAGAATAGGAGGCTCTCGGGAGCTGCAGTAGCAGGTGGGGTTGTCTTGTACCTAGTTGCATTGTTTGCATGTGTTTATGCACTTTATTCTTGGTAACTTTTAAAGGTTTGGGTGTTGCTGTTGCTTTGGGGTGTTAAGGGCAACTGGCCTGCCCCGCAACGGTTTCATATTGTACTTGTCCAATAAATGTGTCAAAATAAAAGTTTTGATTTCATAAAGAAATCTTATTGCCACCACTGCAACCCAGCATGTAATGTGTATTTCAAATAATAAAGACAAACACATGATCAGGGACAACAGGGAAGTGGCATGCAAAACCCATGTCTCAATCCAGCTATGTACATCAATCCTTACATCGGTTATTTACATCAATCCATACTGTCCCCCCATCCCCTTTCATGAGTGGTCACGTCATTTAAGAATATAATGCATGACAATCAACCCCCCTGTAACAGGTGACACTCATCTCCTGAGTGCCTCCTAGTGGCTGGGAGAAGTACTGTGATCCTTTCCCCCACTCCTGACACCCCTTGTAGGTGGCTGACCTTGCTAGGCGGGTCTTCAGTGACTCAGTCCTCTGGCCAAGTCACACACTCAAAAATGAACCCCTTCCCAGCTATCGATGAGTCAACAAACTGGCTGCCTGCCCTCAGCAGGGTCTTCAGCCCCATGTCTGGGTCCTTTAAATCCAGCCGTTCATTCTGGCTTCTAACGCCTTGTCCCGCCCACTACTCCGGGTTCCAACCTTGGGACCCTATAAACAGCAGCAACGTATGGCGCCCTTCAGTTAGATGCTGCTGCATTCCCTGGACCTCTTCCCGCCTGCTCCCTTGACCTCCACCTGCTATCTTTGGGTTAGAGTTCTTAGGCACTCGCTCTCCCAGGTCCAATAACAGCCAGTTGCGTGTCTGTGGCCAGAGGGGAGCCCCCTTCTTTCCTTCCTCCCTCTGGTCTCAGCCAAGAACTGACCCCCGAAGGCCCTGCAGCTCCTTTTAGCTGAGCCTGCTGGGCTCTGATTGGCTGCTTCCATGCAGCCTTTCTAGGCAGACCTGGAGGGCCCACCTCCACTGCTCCTTCCTGGGATGGGGTGTAGTAGGAGCATTGCGCCTCCAGCGGGGAGCCAAGAAGGCTTGGTACACCCTGTCTCACCCCACAGCCTACACAAGCAATCAACACCCCCCCCACTCCCCGCCACAAGCACATTCATAAAGGTACTGTTCTCTCTCTTCCATTGGCCCATGCAAGTCCATAAGGTGGGAGCACAAAGCATCCCTGACTTCTGTTTCCTGGGTGCATCCAGCTGCAGCTGTGGCAGGTGCACTTTCTGGCTGAGTGTAATGGGTCAGTGGCCCCTCGCTGCCATAGGCCCATTCAGGGGGAAATGGTTCACCTCTGGCTTCACAAAGACTGTGACGAGCAAAACAAGCCACAGTGAGGCGGACAGCACTGGTGTGACCGGAATCCAAATGGTTCCGTAGACATCTCCAACGAGATTTCAGCCTGCCAAACTCATTCAACCACCATTCTCCATCTGCTGGGAGTGGAATTAAACCCTCTTTTGCCTCCGAGATCAGGGGCTGGTTTCAAAAGCCAACACAGAAGGGGGCACATGGGGTCCTCCAGAATAGCAGTGGGGACAGTGACGCTGTTTATGACAATGTCACGTGGCAGGAATCATGGCTCAGTGTGTCCATGAATGTAGACTCCCAATTGCCAAAATACCCCCAAACCCTGGCATCATGAACTTTTCCAGTGCAGCCAACCCTTACATTCATAAATCGCCCTCTGTTGTCCACGAGGGCTTGCATAACAATGGAGAAGCACCGTTTGTGGTTTCTGTACTTGTGCTCCTTGAGAAGGGAAAAGTATGGGCACTTGGATCCCATCAATGGCCCCGGCGCAGTCTGGAAACAAGCCAGCAATTACTTCAAGAGTATCTTTTATGCCTGCCATCTTGGAGTCAACCACACCCCTAACTGCCTCAGAAATCTCTGCCACCATTTTACCCACCATCGACTTTTCAAGCTCAAACTGGTTGGCAATGGACCTGTAGCAGCGTGGGATAGCCAGCTTCCAGATGGTGATAGCAACACCCTTCTGGACCAGCCAGGCCACCCTCATGTGAGTGTCTTTATGCTGGAGGGTTGGATCTGTTCACAGAGCTGCAGAAATACAGCTTTCTTCAGGCAATAGTTCTGGACCCACAGCTGGTCACTGCAGGTCTGCAGGATGATGTGATCCCATCAGCCTGTTCTTACGGCCCTGCTCCAGAAGCGCCGGTCTACATAGGGGGCGTGAATGGCTGTACCAAGTGACCAGCATCAGCAAGTTCAAGTCTGACATGTCTGCATCCTTCCGCTCCTGCTCCATCATTAGATCTGTCCGGTGGCTTCCGTGGGTCAGAAAACGCTGCCGAAATGCCCACCAGTGTCTCATGGAAGCTCTGCCTGCATCGTGAAATGGGAGTGAAAGCCCAAGCAAGAGAAGTGCTTGAAATAGCACCTTCTCCATGTTGCTGGCTCTGGCTGCCAGAAGTGCACAGACCAAAACGACGGCTCGGCAGGCTGTCTTGGCGGACAGCTCAAACTTCCTGTAACATGCACCGTTGGCAGTCAAGCTTTCCCACACTGTGCCACCCACAAAGAGTGATAGTGGTCACATTTTGGGAGGGTGCTAGGAAATCTGGGATACAATTGGTAGGACTCGGGTCTGCCTACTGCAGTGTAGGCCCCAGAACCCCGAGTTTGGGCCCACGTTAAAATATTCTTTACCTGGGGTTGGCAATCAGTTTATATGCTCAAGCCCTGGGGTCTCAAACCCAGCGTCTGCTGTCTCGAGTGCCATTAACCCTGGCCTTGCATTGAAATGTAGATCTACTCTCAGTGTCCTGTTTACCAAGACTTTCCTTGCAAAACTCCCTCTGAAGTCATTGGGAGTCCCATGCTTATTGGGCTGCCAGGATTGGGCTCTGCTCGGCTGAGGCTCCTTTAACTTTGTGAGGTTCTGAATGCCTCCTAGCATCCTCACCTGCAGAACAGCCTAGTGCACCAGGCACTGGATTTAGACTCAGGGGACCCTGGTTCAGTCCCCCCATTCAAACCTAGGCTTTTATGTGACCATGGGCAAGTCACTTACCCTACCCCCTGCCTGATTTCCCCATCTGCAGAATAGGAGTGATGCTTGCGTATGGAACAGGGTGCTGTGAAGAGAAGTGTGACAGGATCTGCTTTTACAGTGGCCCAACGGGGCACTACTCACCCTGTCCTGGAGTCTGGGACGCTTGGTTGTGGGTCCAGTGCAGTGGTGCTTTAGCTCTCTGGCCCCCTCAGTCCCACCCCTTTCAGGGTATTAAAGTCCAAAGACAAGGGAATCTGTCATGAATGGATTCAGCCACAACAAATCTTGCATCTTAGGAGGGGTTAGGCAAGATGACCCTTGCAGTCCCATTTAAGCCTATGGTTCTATGCATACAATGAACTCAAAAACATCTTCAGCAGGCCCCACCCTTCTGCTCAGGGCTTGTCTTCATGCAGCCCGTCCTTCTATTCAATTTTCCTAGGGCAGGTCATCCCATCCACAGGGGACTCATCCAGGCAGCAAGCTGTCTCCATCTCTTGGCTGACACCAGGCTTCCCTTGTGAATCCAAAGGTGTTATTACAGTCTGTATACAGCTGAATAGTAATTACGATGCTGGAAGACACCAATGGCCCCTTTAATCTGCTTTCTGACAGAGGCCAATGCTGAATGCTTCTGAGGAAGGGGTGAAACAATGTGACGTTATATGGGGAGGGGGGAGCGAAATGACTTCCCAACCCCTGCAACTGGTGAGCAATTTAGATGCTGAAGCATGCGAGTCGATAGTCCTTGTCATTTGTAGCCAGGCTAATGTAACTACAGGGTTCTGTACTTATTCCTATAAATGTGATATACATTTCCACAGGGGGCAGGGGGAAGAGAAATTCTGGCTGTGTTGCTGACAAATAAAGCCTCTGTGTGCAGATCAACCCAATGGGGCTGAGCTGGGGAGAGATCAGCGGTATGTTCAGACCAATACAGAAAAGGAAGGGTTTGTAATGATGTTATAGAGGGCTCTGGGGATGGAAGCCTCACTGGCTGTATAAAATAAGACCAATCATTCAGGCAGAAGGTTTGTAAACTTCCCATGAAATCAGAGAGAATCGGCAGCTTTGGGTTTTTTTTTTCTTTTTTTCAGACAAATTGTTGACTTAAGAGTGTGTTTCAGTACTGCTGAGCTGGGACAAGGGGCCAGATGTGCAGCTGGTATAAATCGGTGTTGCTCCATATGTCAATGGAGCTCTGTTGATTCACGTCAGCTTAGGCTTTGTCGGCTTTTTGTTCTGTTATTGTACAGCGCCTAACACTGTGGGGTATAAGTCCATGAATGGGGCTCTGGGCGTTATGGTAATATAAATAAATAATCCTAATACACATAACAAAGAGGAGTCTAAAAGCATCATGGGCCCTCTTTTTTTTTTTAAAGTTCAATGTTATTGATTTTTTAAAATGACGATTGATACGTAGAGTAAAATGCAAAAATGCAAAAAGCCAATAGGTCGGAGGTCTGATGTGTAGTGAAGAAACTATGTATCATGCAGTTTTCTACTGCAATTATATCTGGAGTGGTAGGCCCGGTATTTTAATGTATGTGATAAAATATGATAAAAAGAACATGTAGAAAAAATCAGAATCAGCAGGAAATAACAGAGCCGGACATTGTGCCCCATTTAGATGTGGAACAAAGCTTGAGGCTGTCATGTGTTCTGTTCCTAGCTCTGCCATTTAATTCCTGTATGACCTTGAGCAAGTCACTTAATGGCATGGGGCCTCAGTTTCCCCATAAGTAAAATGCACATGCTAATAATATGTACCGACTTCATACAGAGAGGCTAATTTAATAAAGCATTTGAAGATCCTCTGCCATAAGGCGGTTATCCCAAGATGTAGATTGGTTGTGTTCTCACTGTGCATTCATGCAGGCAGTCAATATGTAGATATTCTCGGATTGGGGGTCTCATGCAGCATTTGCCCTCCAGAATGCATCTTCCCTAAAATCAGACATGTAATTGAGCACTGGAGCCACTCCACAGGGGGTAGGAATGGGGAAGCTGTAGCATAGACAGGGCTCAGGTGTTTTTACCACTGTGTTTTTTACACTGCTCTGATTCATGCCTAGAGTTAAAAGGTGGGGTGGGGGGAAAGGGACAATACATGGAGGGGTTTTACAGATAAGCAGCCACACTGGTGCTCTTCCTCTCAAGTTCATTTCTTGCTTGTTGCAGACGGAAATCATCAGGAAACGCCTGAACAAGGACATCCCTCACCACCCCGTGATCATGCTGAACTTCTGCCCTGACCTGAGAACCAGCCAGCCAGACCTCAGGGAAACCCAGGGAGAGTTTATATTTCTGATAGACCGCAGTGGAAGCATGAGCGGCACAAACATCAACCGCGTCAAGGTACCACAGAGGGTAAAACGCGACTCCTAGGGATCTGCAGTTGCGGAGAATTGGCTGAACATTAAACTCTGGTTAAATATTAGCTAGCAAAAAAGTTTCTTTAAGTGTTGATGAAGCATCTCTGCCCATCTTTCTCGGCTCTTTGGGGGTCATGGGGTGTTCTTTCTGTGGATGGAACAAATCCAAAGCAGTTTTGTTTTCAGCATCTCACTGGTTTGCATATAATGTGTTCTTAAGTCATTCTAACCTTTGTCTGGTCAAATTTCACAGCCTAGACAGAGGGTTGGGACAGGTCAGTACTTTGATGGAAGACCCCCAAAGAAACTCAAAACACCGCAGGAAGTGGTTGGTGCCAGTCACTCTGTAGGTGGCATTCTGCCACTGACCTGCTCTGTGACCCTGGGCAAGTTATTTCACCAGTCAGTGCCTCTGTTTTCCTAGTTGTAAAAGCAAAATAATAACATTTACCTACCTCTGTGGAATGTGTGAAGGACGTTGAGCTCTTTGGATAGAAGGTGCCATTATAAATAATAGTCAATAATGTACCTGTTTAAATTTCCTTTGCAGCTTTGACTGGTAAAGGAATTCTTTGTGGCCTGTGCTAAACTGTCTTGTGGTTTTGCTGTGCAGTGTTAAAGAGCTGCTGCATTGCACAATGACTATATCAGCAGTGGGTGACATTGAGCTGTCGAGGTAGATAGGTATAAGTGCATATGCCAGAGGATGTGCCGTATGCGCTATAATCCGTAGGTACAAAGGAATAGGGGCTTACCAAATACACAGTCCATTTTGGTCAATTTCACTGTCACAGGATTTTAAAAATCAGAAATGTCATGATTTCAGCTATTTAAATCTGAAATGTCACGGTGTTGTAATTGTAGGAGTCCTGACCCAAAAAGGAGTTGGGGGGGTGTTGCAAGGTTATTGTAGGGGGCGGGTTACGGTACTGCTACCCTTATTTCTGCACTGCTGATGGTGGTGTCGCTGCCTTCAGCGCTGGGCAGCTGGAGAGTGGCGGCTGCTGGCCGGGAGCCCAGCTCTGAAGGCAGGGCCATTGCCAGCAGCAGCACAGAGTAAGGGTGGCACAGTCTGGTATTGCCACCCTTACTTCTGCAGTGCTGCTGGTGGGGCGCTCTCCGCTCTGAAGGCAGTGGAGAAGTAAGGGTGGCAATACTGCACCCCCCCCAAAATAACCTTGCGACCCCCCCTGCAACTCCCTTCTGAGCCAGGACCCCCAATTTGAGAATGCGGTTCTCCCTCTTGAAATCTATATAGTATAGGATAAAAGCATACAAATGACCAGATTTCATGGGGGGAGACCAGATTTCATGGTCTGTGATGAGTTTTTCATGGCTGTGAATTTGGTAGGGCCCTACATATGAACTATAACCCTATATAAACATGTCATATTGTTTTGATGACATTATGGTAACTGGGCTTTGGCCAAGGCCCCTAGAAGTCAGTGGGAGCCTTTCCATTGTTTTCGGTGCGTTTTGGATCAGTCCTATAGGCTCAGTCCTGCAAACCTTACTCACATGAGGAGACTCAGTGAGTTCAGTGGGGCTATTTATATGAATACAGCTCACAGGATTGGGCCCTATGAGAGCCAAGGTGACTATTTAGTTCTTGGAGGTCCCATTAAGTGCTTTGCTGAATGGGGGTCTTAGAGATGACCCACTCAGGAGTGAAATAATAGAAGATGGGCAGTAAGACAGGGGGCTTGGGTATGGCTGGCAAATATTCTTCCTGTGGGATGGATTCAGTGTCA
Source organism: Dermochelys coriacea (assembly GCF_009764565.3). NCBI lineage: Eukaryota > Metazoa > Chordata > Testudines > Dermochelyidae > Dermochelys > Dermochelys coriacea. The sequence continues at coordinate 8,840,347 of NC_050085.1, forward strand.
GCTTCCCCCAGTGACTTCAGGGACATCTACCCTGTGGGAATGGCAGTTTGGATAGACAAACCTGTGCTAGATGTACTCTAGTTAATTGATAACAATAGAAGTGAGAATGCCACACTGCAGGTTTCAGCACCAGCTGTACAAGCAAGTACAGACCTGGGGGTGAGGGTTGGGGGGGTCAGATGGTTGGTACAGCCCACGCTGAAGCCTGAGGTTTCTATCTTTAGCAAGCTAGCTGGAGTACAGCTAGTACGGGTATGTCCGCACAAACTGCCATTCACCCACCCTAGCTGCAATGCAGACATACCCTGAAAAGGATGTAAATCAGGACAGAGTCTGGCTGTGCACCACTGCCTGGTATAACTGTACAGGCCTGGACTTAGCCAAATTTCCCTCCTTGAAACTCCTACAGCCATCGACGGAGAAATCTCTCTAGTCACTATTTAATGATTCTTGTCTATGCCTATTGCACTTCACAGGCCAGGTCTTTGTTTGCCAGCTGGCCCTGGCAGGTCTCAGTAAGCAGCTGCAGTTTGGGGAGGGGCAGCCCTGAAAAGATTTCCTTCTGGACTCTCAGGGTTTAGTTCACCCCTGCATTTTACATTTTCCTGAGCCAGTAGGGGCTGTTACAACCCCTAGCCCTGGGGAGGACAGGTGGGGTTTGTAAAGCCACCCTTCCCCTGGAATTTCTGCCAGGAAAGGGCAGCTCTAAGTTGCAGGTGAATGCCCTACAGGCAGCAAATACCTGGGAGAGCCATTGAATTAGCTCAGTCCCAGGTGTGCAGTCACACCCTCTCTTCTCACAGTGCCACCCATGTCTGGGGCTGAGCTAGGTGGATGGAGAACCCCTACTGCTGCAGGAGCTCACCCCTGGGCATTGGTGCATCCCCTTCTGGGCATAGTCTCTGCCTCTGGGACTTGCACCGGAGGCCCTCCAGCAGGAGCCCTGTTCAAAGTCTTATCATTGCCAAGCTGGCTCTTGTTTCCATGGGAACAGGATTCGGAAGGCCCCCACCAGCAGAGAACGAGAGCACTGCCTGCTGTGTGCTGGCTGTTGGCAGAGTTCTGGAAGGGCTAGTTTGTACAGGCCACCTGCAGAGACCCAGAGCCTGCCTGGGGGCCACTAAAGCCTAGTATCCTAAATCTTATGTATGCACACGTATGTTTGTGTGCGTGCCTGGGTGCATACATGCATGTTTGTGTGTGCACACGTGAATTTAAAAGAAATAGATTTAAGTATCACCGCATTCAAAATCCCCTTTATCATTCTTTGAAAAGCATGCAGTCCCGTCTTGCCAGGCAAAAGCACTTATAGATTCATAGATTCATAGATACTAAGGGCAGAAGGGACCATTCTGATCATCTAGTCCGACCTCCTGCACAGCGCAGGCCACAGAATCTCACCCACCCACTCCTATGAAAAACCTCACCCATGTCTGAGCTATTGAAGTCCTTAAATCATGGTTCAAAGACTTCAAGGAGCAGAGAAGCCTCCCTCAAGTCAACCATGCCCCATGCTACAGAGGAAGGCGAAAAACCTCCAGGGCCTCTCCAATCTGCCCTGGAGGAAAATTCCTTCCCGACCCCAAATATGGCAATCAGCTAAACCCTGAGCATATGGGCAAGATTCAGCAGCCAGATCCCCAGGAAAGAATTTTCTATAGTAACTCAGATCCCACTTCTCTTACCCTTGCAAGTGTGAGACCCGCGGGCCACTTATGGAACAGAGCTGACTGCAGAGCTTACTGGTCCCTGTGATGGTATCGCCAAAGGGCTACACTGAGATGTCAAAGCCACTGGAGATGAAAGATTACTTCACTGATGTGCAAGGAAACACTGCTCCTCCCCCCCACATTTTACAACCTGATAGTCATTAGGAGCTTCTGTTCTTCTTTGTGTGCATTCCTTCCCACTCAGAGGAGCAGTATCGAGGGTCAGAAAATCTAGATTCTATTCCTAGCTCGGCTACTGATTCACTGCGTGGACTAGGGCAAGTCACTTATCTCCCTGGGCCTCAGTTTACCCACTTGCAAAGGGGGATGATATCTTCTTCACAGGGGTGTTTTAGGCAAAGTTAGTTGTTATAATTTATTTTACATTTTGGAGAGTAGCACCTAGAATCTCCAACTGAATTCAGGGCCCCATTGTGCCAGGTGCTGGTACACAAAGAGCTTACAATCTAAATAGGCAGGACAGACAAAGGGTTGGAGAAAGGAAGGGCTATTATCCCCATCTTACAGTTGGGGAACTGAAACACAGAGTGATTCAGTGACTCACCTAAGGACATACCTATTATTGCCTGAGACCAGGTCCTGATCCTTACCCTTGAGAACCACTGCCCTAGATAAATATGAAAGATTATTGTTATTTAGTAACTAAAATAATCTGTGCTCATCTTTGTGTAGCATGGCAAGATCTATGGATGAGATGTGCTTTATCAGGGATTAGTGCTGTGTAATGTTATTTAATGTATAACCTTGAGCTATGGGTTCATTAATTCTTACAAGCTAAGCAGGTCAAGCCTGGTCATTATTTGCATGGGAGACATCAAAAATAATTTCAGGCTGATGCAGGAAGCTGTGTAAATTACACTCCTGTTACAAACCCAGTGAGTGCCAGGTCTGTGGAACTTACACTATTTTGTCACTTTCACCTATTTTCTGACATACAGTGCACCCTGTATGTGTAACCCTACCCTACCAGTTACATCAATGCTGAATTTAACTCATTATTCTTTATGGCTGGGATTTTTAAAGGGACTGAAGGGAATTAGGCACCCTGGCTTTATGTACCTAACTCCCTTAAACTCCTTTGAAAATCCTAGCCTACAATAGCTACTTTCTGGGGGTGAAATTCACCCTGGCAGCACAGAGGGAACTGTCTCTGGTACTGAAATGGAACTGCTCAGGAAGGCTTTGGGTTCTGCCTGGCAGTTTAACTAGTATGGTAAGAAATGTGCTTGAAGATTTCCAGTTGTGTGGCCATCCTGAATGGAAGAAGGATGCTTGCCAGCCCACCCTTTCGCTTCTACTTCTAAGGAAAAGGAGAGTCCACCTTTCAAGGCAATGTATCTTGAGATGAAAAAAAAAACCACTCTCCTGTTTTCTCCTGGCTTCTGTCATTTGTAAAAGTCTGAATGCAGTTGCTGCTTTTAATGTATTTTGGATGGATTGAACTTGATTGAATAACATTTGCATAGTCATCAGCTTGGACTATAAATTGCATAGGATGAACTTGGATATGTTAGAAGGAGGAAATGGAGCTGTGTGGTATGAAAACTGTGCTATGTGACAACAGTGCTATCTGTAGATTAAAATGAATCTAAAATGAATAGATAGGAAGTAATTTGGTGCTTGTTTTCTGTGTGTGTGTAATCGGGGGGGGGGGGGAAGGGGAGGGGGAAGGGAATCCAAGACTAAAATGTTAAGGGGGAAAGTTTAATGCTTTTAATTTCCTGCGGCTGATTTCATTCTGACAATCCTGCTCTAATGCAGCTCACCATTTCAAAACCACTATATACAGGGTGGTAAGTGTGACTGTATCAAGCATATATATTAGCAAACAGGGAATAAGAAGCAGATATTGACTTCTCTTGAGGTGACCATCTAGGTTTATGGATCTGTGAGATAAATATCGAGTGCAGCAGAACTGAGATCAATATTTACCTTAAGGAGTGATAAATCTTCCTGCTCACTGAAATGTGAAGTCCGTATTCGTAACATACATTTGAATTGCTTCATTAGAAATATCTGGAAATCTGTTTTTGAAAACTACTTCTAAAAATACCAACTTCAAGATCCTGGGGGGGGAAAAATCACCTCTGCTGAACCTTTCAGGAAGCAGCAATATGAATATGTTCTCTCACTAACTCAGTTTTCCCTAACTCATCTGCAGCCAGTCAAAACACATACATGTATATCGGTTAACATTGCTCCAGATCTCTGTATTGTTTACCTCTCAGAGAGTCTCCAATACAAACTTACGGACTTGTCACATGACTGTTTTCAGCCAGTCATGAGCCAGGGTGTGTGTGTGTGTGTGTGTGTGTGTGTGTGTGTGTGTGTGTGTGTGTGTGTGTGTGTGTGTGTAAAACGGTACAGGGCTCAGGCATAACCCCCCCCCACTGAAGTCACTGGGAGCTCCAGACCTGGATGCTTTGCAGATGTGATGCACTGTTTGTAGGAATGAATTTGGGGTGGCCATGAAGCTAGAGAGGTGCTATCAACTTGTGCCAATAAAGTTTCTATAAGACTTTAAGGATCTGATCCAAAGCCTCATGGCATTTTTCCATGAACTTCACTGGGCTTTGGAACAAGCCCTAAGAGCTGAAGTGTTTAGCTCTGGTGCTATGGCCAAGTTCCAACTGGGAAGTTACAGTCTGATAATCTAAAATTCCCCTTCAATTGGAAATGGTATATTTTTAACTTCCTGGCTTTTTGGGTCACCTAATCCATGCCTCTATCAATGAGAAAGTAAGGAGGCTCTCCCACTTCCTTTGACCTTAGCAGCTATTCTCTCAGGGCTGGCTCTTGGGTTTCTCCTGCCCAAGGCAAACTGACAACTGTTTGATCTCATCCTCATGTAAACACACAACACTAAACCACTCTGGAACAACACAAATCACTGACCTGCACTTGGCCTTTAACCATCCTCTTCTTCACAAGCGAACTCCATATCCACGGTCTCCTGTTCGTTGTCAAAACGAGCAGCACCCTTCATCCTGGAGCATTCCATTCCCACCATGCATGATGTGAGATCGATTACATTTCTTTTCTCTAATAAAAAGAACCAATTCAGAAGGGAAAGTTACAGAGAATTTTTCAGGTGAAAAATCATTCATTCGGAGAGAAAGCAGTTTAAAATTTGTTTAAAAAAGTTGATTTTTTTTCGGTATTTATGCTGTTTTGTTTGTTTTGTGCACTTTGGTCAAGAAAAAAACACAGCAGACAGTTTCTCTCACAATACACATGGCTACATTCACAAAGAAGATTTCTATCCAAAAATTATTTACATTGATTTTTTTTAAGTTCATGAAAACAATTCTATTAAAGTTCTGTAAAGCCTCTTATTAAAACCCATCCCCCAAAATCTTACATTTTGGGGTGCATACTACCCATCTCTGTCCCGAGGAGCTTTATTGGTGGAGAATATCAATCAAATGCATGCAGTGTTTTCTTAATGTGTGAATCACTTAAAAGCAAACTAGGAAATTGTGGTCTAGATGAAATTACTATGAGGTGGGTGTGCATCTGGCTGAAAGACCATACTCAAAAAGTCGTTATCAATGGTTCGCTGTCCAACTGGGAGGGCATCTGTAGTGAGGTCCTGCAGGGCTCAGTCCTGGGTCTGGTACTAGTCAATATTTTCCTTAATTATTTGGATAATGGAATGGAGAGTATGCGTATAAAATTTGAGGATGACACCAAGTTGGGAGGGGAGGCTAGCACTTTGAAGAATAGAATTAGATTAGAATTTGAAATAACCTTGACAAATTAGAAAAATGATCTGAAATCAACAAAATGAAATTTAACAAAGATAAGTGCAAAGTACTTCACTTGGGAAGGAAAACTCAAATACATGACTACATAATGGGGAGTAACTAGCTAGGTGGTAGTATGGCTGAAAAGGATCTGGGGGTGATAGTGGATCACAAATTGAAGGTGAGTCAACAATGTGATGCAGTTGTGAACGAGGCTGATATCATTCTGGGGTGTATTAGCAGGAATGTTGTATTTAAGTTCATGAGCTAATTGTCCCACTCTACTCAGCACTGGTGAGGCCTCAGCTGGAGTTCTCTGTCCAATTCTGGGTGCCACACTTTAGGAAAAATGTGGACAAATTAGGAGAATCCAGAGGAGAACAACAAAAATGATAAGCGGGTTAAAGAACCTGACCGATGAGGAAAGGTTAAAAAAACCCAAACTTGAGAAAAGAAGACTGAGGTGGGACCTGTTAACAGTCTTCCAATATGTTAAGGGCTGTCACAAAAAGGACGATGATCAATTGTTCTCCATGTCCACTGAAGGTAGGACAAGAAGTTATGCACTTAATCTGTAGCAAGGGAGATTTAGGTTAGCGATTAGGAAAAACTTTCTAACTCTAAGGGTAGCTAAGTTCTGGAACAGGCTTCCAAGGGCGGGTGTGGAATTCACATCACTGGAGGTTTTTATGAACAGGCTGGACAAACAGCTTTCAGGGACAGTCTAGATTTACTTGGCCATGCCTCAGTGCTGCAGGCTGGATTTGATGACCTTTTGAGGTCCCTTCCTGCCCTGCATTTCTATGATTCTGTGAAACAAGCAGTGTTATTCTGTTGTGTTATTGAACTGCATGCAGCCAAATGCAGAGTAGTGGTGAAGTTAACGTGGAGAAGGAAAACCAGGAGGGTAATGTTGCTGGTAAAGCCAAGGCTTCCAATCAAATATCAAAAAGAAAAGGAGTACCCGTGGCACCTTAGAGACTAACAAATTTATTAGAGCATAAGCTTTCGTGAGCTACAGCTCACTTCATCGGATGCATTCATCGGAATGCATCCGATGAAGTGAGCTGTAGCTCACGAAAGCTTATGCTCTAATAAATTTGTTAGTCTCTAAGGTGCCACGAGTACTCCTTTTCTTTTTGCGAATACAGACTAACACGGCTGCTACTCTGAAACCAATCAAATATCAGGCTTCCTGACATGTGTTCACTTTTATTTCCTTCACCCTCACAGGATGCCCTGCTGGTCATACTCAAGAGCCTGGCACCGGCATGCCTCTTCAACGTCATCGGATTTGGGTCGACCTTTAAGACCCTCTTTCCTTCCAGTCACGCTTACTGTGAGGTGGGTGAAGACATTTCTGAACTCCTTGGCCTTCACGGAAGAGGTCAAGGGCCTTGCAGCTCAGACACTGCTGCGGGGACTGGCACATGCTGCCTTTGCAAGATGGTAGCAGGGAACGTGCTGCAGCTGATACCAACCCCGTGCCCTGCCCTGCCCTGCCCTGGGGTCATCAGGTCCAGGGAGCTGGTTGTGTAGCTCACTCAGGGCTCTGCCTCTCTGTGTGAAGCAGCTGTACACACCATTAGCCACAATCCTCTTGTTCTGGAGTCCAGGTTTCTTCACTTGGGCTGGTATGCTCCCGTTGAAAGGTATTAACAGAGGGGTGCTAATATCCCAGATCTTCCACACTGGGTACATGAATTCCAGGGACTTTTTCTGAGAGGACAGAACCTCTGAGACACCAGAACCCCTTTCGTTGTGGCCAAGATAGCGACCTAGGTTTGGAGGTTCTGACTTTCCATCACATGGCTTTTAGGAACCCACCTTTCCTGGACTCTCTCTGCACTGGCCATGCTGAGCTCTTCCTGAATGAGCTAATGAGCAAGAGCCAGAATGATCAGAAACCTCCTGAAACAGAAAAGAGCTAACCCTGCAGATTTCATCAACCCAGCCCCCTTCTCCAGCAGGGGCCAGGCCTTTATGCCTCTGAGCCATCACCATGTCACTAGAAAAGACCCACATGTCCTCTTGCAGCCCAGCATACTGCAGGGTCGGGGTTTGCACCCCACATAGCATCAGACATTGACAAATGGGATCTAGCCTTTCCATAAAAAGGCTACTGTATGTGCCAGTCATTCATGCCTAGAATGTTACAGGCATGAGGCTATTACCTCCTGATGTCTGGGTCGATGGCACAGATCACCCTCACCTAAAACAAATCCATAGCTTTGGGCTGAACAGCGCGAAGAGTTCCTTAGGGTGTGGATTAACAGGCACTGGATAGCCAGCCACACAAAAATGCACACAAAGTTCTGTGTATACTTTGTGCAGCCCTAGACATGTGCCCTGCTATCACAAAAGATCCCATGCACTGACTTCCACTTTTCTCCCATTCATACATACAGTGCAGGACCTTCACTGCTGGGTCCATGTACTCACATGTACCGCTGTCATGTATGTACCCTGCAATTGTCTTCATCACTATTATTGTTTATTTACAGAAGCACCTGCTATGTGCTATTGTTTATTTACGGAAGCACCTTCCAAGCACGGAAGAAGCAGAGACCTTGCTCAAGAGAGCTCACTGTCTAAGGACAAACACACAGGTCTACACAATCGCAACTGCCCTTGCACACAGAGTGAAATTACTCCCTTGCAGAGGGACAGCAATGGCACCCTGCCCGGGCACTAGCCCTGTTTAAGCCCTAAAGAATCAAGATTAAGTGGGATTTCTGTGTTGCATATGCCTTGTGCTGCCCTCCACGAATTTCTCCTACAGAAAATAGCTGCAGATGCATTGGGTGCGTGCCTTTTACAGAGGCAGCGTGGCTTGGTGGTTAGAGCAGGTGACCAAAAGTTGAGAAGATGTGGGTTGCATTCCCAGCTCTCCCACTGACTTGCTGTCTGACCCACAGCAAGTCACTTCTCCTCACCAGGCCCCTGTTTCCCCCATCCACTAAAAGGGGGGGTAGCAATGTCATAATGTGCTTCGGGATCCCCAGACAAAAAGTGTTATATCAGCGCTCAGCATCAATCACAATATTTACCACAATGACTCTAGCTAGTGGGCGCTTCTGCTCCCTTTGCAGGAGAGTCTGGCTATTGCGTGTGAGAGCATCAAGAAGATCCGGGCGGATATGGGCGGCACCAACATCTTATCCCCTTTGAAGTGGATCATCCGGCAGCCCATCCACAGGGGCCACCCGCGCCTGCTCTTCCTGCTGACCGACGGAGCTGTTAGCAACACCGGGAAGGTCATTGAGCTGCTGCGGAACCACTCTTTCTCCACCAGGTATGGATAACTCTGGGATCCTCTGGCATATGGGCAAAAAATCCAGCATGTAGGGGACTCGGAGTGCAATGCCAGGAGCAGGACTCCATCTTACATTTCACAGTCATCCTACACTCAGAATGAAAGGCAGGATGGTAGCTTGTAGTACCAGGGTTTGGAATGAATCCCAGAAGTTCAGGTGCTTTTCTGGAAGGTCATCCAGACAATCTGAGCCAGGGAAATTGGACTGGCAGTTTCACTAGAGCAGCCTCTTCACTGATGTCTTCTGCTTGCAGGATTGACCAGAGAACAGTCTTCCTTGCAGTCTTTTAATATATCTGGTTCTAAGTCCCAGCTGGGTCCAGTGCGGGGCAGCATAAAAATCAAATATTCTGAAAAGCAAACGCGAAAAGCAGCTTAAAGGAAATGCATGGTATTTATGTGACATAAAGAGAACTTGTGGAACTCATTGCCACAATAAATCATTGAGTCCCATGTCCTGAGATAGTTTTAGAAAAAGATCAGACATTTATTAAGGGGGGGCTGTGTTGAGATTTGCAGCTATTGTGGGGATTGAGTCCCTCTTGTATGCATGAAAAAGCATAAGTATCAGCACCCAACTTCCCACACTTGCTCCTGGGCCAGTGAGCATTTGAGGGATGTGGTGTGTGAGGAGTAAGATGTGAACTGAGCAGGCACCGAATGTTAATGTTGCCTTTCCTGGTGATTTCCTTGCATTGATGGGAAATGCAATCAAGCAACTTTCCCTATAAATTTACTAAGGTCTTGTCCACATGTAAAGTTATCAGGGGAATAGCAACTGCATTTTAAAAATCACACCCTACCTTAATCCCAATTAACTTCCAAGTATAGACAAGCCCTAAATCCATTCGGAAGGGGCATGAATAACAGGATCTGCAGTTCTGTCCACAGAATGAAACCACGAGGCCTTTCCATGAGATGAGGGGCATCAGCTGGGAGCAGGGAAGGAATTCCCCACCCTACAGGGTCCCATATGGCAAAGTCAGGTGTGTTCTGGAGGGGTTTGTGCTTTCCCCTGAAACAGCTGGTCCTGGCCCCCATCAGAGACAGGATCCCAGATTAGCTGGAGCACCAGGCTGCATACCTTTCCCACTGGACAGGCTGCTACACAGTTTCAGAAACCAGAGAAACAGAACAGAAAAAACAAATGATAAGTTTCCCTCTCATCCTTGAAGATTCTCCTTCCCTTCTTGTGTCCATCACCCCCCCACCCCACCGCTCTCCGCTTCTGTGGGGCCATCGGGACCTCCAGACCCCTCACTGAGGGAGGAAGGTTCTGCTCAGACTAGCAGCAGCAGCCCTAGTTGCCAGGCTCTCAGGCCCAGAGAGGTAATTGCTCAGGGTGTTCCAGACAGGCAGGGCTGGAGAAAAGCAGAGAGGAACGAGGTGTTTGTGTTTCCTCTTCACCAGTCCTTAGACAGTCCTTTCCTAGGGGAGGTGGAAACCCCTGCTCCAAGGCAGGAGTGTATCTTAAAGAGACAGGGATGAATCCTGAAAGGTGTTGAGCACCTGCAACTTCCATTGAATTCTGTCCGTCCCTCCCTCCCTTATAACAGCTGGTCATTTCCCTGTGCTCAGTGGCACAGTTCCCACGGTCATCAGTGGGAGCAGAGCTGATCCCTTAGTCTATGAAGTGAGATCAGTGCTTGCCTGCCCTTCACTAGCCAGCTAGGCCCAAGCCCCTGCCTGCAGAGGGGCTTGTACACACCTATGGTTTTTCCTGCCTGATGCCAATTCTTGATTGTGGGCTTCAGCCAGAAGCAGTAACAACAAAAAGGTTACTTTAACAGAAGGGCTGGGAAGGTCAAGAAAGCACTTGGCTGCTCTTTCCTTGAGAAAGTTTATTTGAATCCTGAGCAGAGATAATCAGCAGGTCTTTAATGGTATCGACCGCAGGACTCAGCTGGGGAAAACAGCTGACCCTGTACCAAAGCAGGCTGTTTGTATTCAGAGAGGGAGCAAGCTGCTGCAAAAGCTGGCAAGCGGAGGTGGGGGCGGAAAGTGCCCCATGGCCAGTCCCAGCAAGCCTGCATCCCCTCGGGTGCCACCAGGGAGGCATCCCCCTCTATCATTTCATCCCCTTTTGACCAGGGCTGAGCAGTGGAGGCTAAACATCTGGCTGACTTGCTGCATGCTTAGGTACCTCACTGGAGGCTGATTTCAGAGGGGTGACCGCCTGCAGCTCCCATTGAAATCAAGGGGAGCCAGGACTGTTCAATGCTATTACATTGCCCAGCATTAGTGGGGGGGTAGGAGACTGATTCTACATCCGGCCTCCTGCTCTAATGGCCCCCGCTCCTCGCTCCGACCTATATCCTGAATTTCCATTTTTCCCCAGGTGCTATAGCTTTGGCATTGGGCAGAATGCCTGCAGGAGGTTGGTGCGTGGGCTGGCTGCCGTGTCCAAGGGGAGTGCAGAATTCCTGGCGGAGGGTGAGAGGCTGCAGCCAAAGGTACTGCTACTCAGGATCCCTCCCCTCTTCTCATCGCTGGCTTTTCCTTGGGGGGGGGGCAAACCAGGCAGGACTCAGAGCTTAGGTAGGTCTGGATAGCTGCCCCGAAGACTGGAGGCTTCTCGGCACCCCGACAAAGCTGGGCTGGGGCAAGGGAGTAGCTGCCCCATCGAAGTCCGTCCTGCAAAGGGGCTGGGCTGGTGAGACCAGAGATTTGTTCCCCAGCTAGCCAGGGACCTTCCAATCCAGCCCCAGGCACCCTGCCCTCTTTCTGTATAATGGGTCAGGGCAGCGCACCGGGAGGGAAGGGGCGGAGGTGTGATGGGTGTTTTTTCGTGCTGAGGGATGGATCATTTTTACCAGGATTTTAGATGGTGAATTTGAAGGAGAAAGGACTCCAATCCACTGGGTTTAGCACTAGAGTTTTACACCACAGTGGGCTGTTAGGATATGCCAGAGGAGAGCTGCCCTGTGTGGCTGAGGGCATCTCCAGCCTGCTGATATATGTCCCAGTATGAGACCAGCGATGCCAGGCCCTGCTCCCCATTGGAGAGGTTTTGGCTGACTAGGTGAATCCTAGGAGGGGAATTTAGAATTGCCACTTTCCCAGGTTTATCCAACAGGACAAAGCTGGGTGTCTCCATGTTGCTGTCCATCAGTGCGCCATGGCATGGCAACACTGCAGCGCAATGGGCTCACATCGAACTGACGGGACGGTTCCTAAAAACCAGAGGCCCCGCCTGCTATTTTGTACCACCATTTTTGCACTCACAGAATGAACTGCCAGTGCAAAGCCTGATTTTCACACACACCCCCAATTCCATTGCAGGGCAGCAAGCCCGGTGTGGATTTCGCAGGCCCAGACACCACTCCCCGAAGCTGGGGGATCACTGTGACCAAGAACTGCCTTGCAGGGATGTTTCTCAGGCCCTGACTTTGACGGCAGGACCAGTTAACATCCCACAAACGTGGCTCATGGGAAGCAGGATCAGGATGATCCTGAACACACCAGCACAGTGGTGTTGGACCGAATTACCACCCCCCCAACCTCTTCCTCTCCTGAGCTGAAATTCCTGTAGGCCTCTCTGGACTCAAACAACAACAGTTTCCCAGGGGAACAGACATGTTGTGTTTTAGTGAACTTCTCATCTCATTGCGGATGGGGGTGGTCACAAGCTGCTCTGGGACTGGCTCGCCAACTCCTACACAGCGTGTGGGTGGGAAGAGCTGGATGAAAAAGAGCCTTCATGTCAGACTCATTGGAGAGGCAGAGCTTGTGCGCAGGGAGGAATGGAAGCGGCAGGCGTGACACGCTCCTGGTTGCAAACATAGCTGCAATGGTAGACACAGACCAAAACAGAGGGCTTGGCATCCAGGCAGCTAATAGCTGTGAAGTGAAGTCAAAATCCCCCGTTTTGCTGAGCTCAGCCACCTGGAGGTTCATGGGGGACACGGAAGAGAAATAACCGTGCAGTAGTTTTGCTGGTTAAACTGACTTTAATGCAGATTGGGAAGCAGTTTTGAGGTTTTGATGTCTGGCTCCCATGCTGCCAATGCCATAAATAACGGGGCTCCCTGCACCTGTCACTTTCACTCCTCAGAGTTGCATTGCAAGGTTCATTATTCACAGCCTCACTATTCCCACCTCTCCTGGTTACATCCTGTCTCACTGGCAATGTTTGAGACTCTACACCCGTCTCTCTTCTACAGCATTTATACTCCAAACTTGGAGTTATGGTTCCTTTATCATCTGCCTCCCCTCCACTTCCATTTCCGTTCTCTAGGGGTTTGTCTACACTGAAATCATGGGCGGTGATTGCTGCTAGTTTAAACACACCTGAACTAGCTTGGATCAAGCCATGAAGCCCAGGAGGGCTGTGCAATTACTTGGGAGACTAGGGCATGCTGTAGGCCATGCTGCTGCAGCTTCGCTGCTCTGGTACCTGAGCTAGCTAGATTAAAGCTAGCTCAGGTCCGTCTAGCCATGACTGCAGTGTAGACATACCCTAAACCTTATGCATTTCCCCACCTGGCCCCTCTGGGATAGAACGCTCATCTCTCCCCAGCAACAGTCATTGGGTTCATATGATTTACTGACTTCAGTGGGAGGCTGAGATTCACCCTTCTTTGTGCATTAACTTGACAGGCTCCCATTGGTTCAGTCCAGCCTAGCACCAGCGTCGGAAATGCCAGCTGTAATGACTGTTTCACGGAAAAGGCTCGATCCTGTTCCCCCTATAGCCCAGGAAGCACTTTCAGAGATAGAGAAGCACAAGCGTCTGTGTTATAAATTAAGCCCCAAGACAGGAAAGGGCGTTTTTACAGGGCTGTTAATACAGGCTTCACTTGTTATACAGATGGGGTTCAGCCATCTGAGGCATCAATTAATGGCCCCATCAAACACATCCTGGTGTGTCTTACAGATCCTGTATTGTGGACATTGAACCATATAGAAAGTTTAAAATGCCCTGTAGGTAAATCTCTTTTTAACTTCTCTCTGCACTCTGGAAAACAGTCCCTAGTGGGAAAGCAGTGACCAATGGATTTGCCTGTAATATATACATTGATATTGGCCTAGATCTCCAGCTAGCGTAAACTGGCATAACTCCATAGAGGTCAGTGGGACTACGTTGATTTACTAGAGTGTTGCCAATTGACCCCAGCTGGCCCAGTGCTGAGCTTCCAGTAGCCTCTTTGTGCGCTTGCGAGAAGGGCTCGCTGTCCTTGCGAGGATGCGGAGTCACGTTGATTCAGAGCGCAGAGATCTCTCGGAGTCTGCACTGGAGGCTTGTTTGGAAAGCCCCAGGGAATTCTCTACAGAAAGGCAAGCGTGTCTCGTGGCTGGGAAGGAATGGCGCAGAGTTAGAGCCCTCTCGACACTGTGTGTGTGATTAATGCCTATGCAGAGCAGGGACCTGCCTGCCATCCAAGGTACCAGAGTATTATCCTGCAGCAAAGGCATCTGCTGAAATTCATACTGAGGATTTTCTGAAATGCACCCATGGTTGGTTTCGTTGCCCCTGATGCAGGGGGCTTGGCAGGGCAAAAAGGAAATTGGCTGGAGTGCAGAGGGCTGGTGGTAGATGGCACAATTTGGAGCAGCCTCAGGGATGCTCTAAGTTGCTTTCTTGGACCAGACTGGTAGCTGGCAGCTGAAGGATCAGGTGGCATAAACCACCTGCATGCTCCGCTGAGGGGGTTGGAATACTGGAGACAGGTGGCATGTAGCAGGTGAGTTCCCAGGGATCACAGGGCCCTCTCACTCCATGCTGGTGTCTCTCACTCCCATGGGGCAGGTCAGTTTGCCCAATCGGCCAGATGTGTACAGGGTGGATTTTTTCCACCTTCCCCTGAAGCATCATGTGTAAGATGCAGGCAGGAGACAAGAGCAGCTGGGCTATCAGCCTCGCCCTGTGAGCTCAGCCTGTTCTATCAGCTGGACTCAAGACATGACATTGTGATGGGCTCTGGAGAGGACAATCGGCGACTCTGAAGGCCAGGTCGGCAGGTCTGTTTATCTTCACTGTGCAACACACTGAGACACGCTGGCATGTTCACACACTCACATACTCACCCACAGGTGCATGCCGACACACTCAGGCATCTATGCATGCCCATGCTCACAAGACATGCCCGCACACTCGTTCACAACACCCTCCCCTCTGCCGTTTGACAGACCATGTGGGTTTGTGCTCTGTCCTGCCAGATGATCAAGTCTCTGAAGAAAGCTATGGCACCTGTCCTGAGTGATGTAACCGTGGAGTGGGTCTTTCCTGAAACCACTGAGGTCTTGATCTCCCCAGTCAGTGCCAGCTGCCTCTTCCCTGGTGACCGGCTGGTTGGGTACAGCATTGTCTGTGACACGTCTCTGTACATCTCCAACCCCAGAGCTGTAAGTAACCTATACCACATTTCCCAGCCCCATGGGCAGTGTGCATGCACCCTAGGTGGGTATGCATATGCCTGTGTATGTTTGTGTATTCATATGTGTTTGGGTGTGCATGTGCATGGTGTGTGTGAATCCATGTGTATGTGTGCATGAAGTGTGGGGGTGTGCATGGCGTGCGTGTATGCGGGTGTGGTGGGGGAGCCAGTTACACACTCTCTCACTCCTCCCTGGCATGGAGACTTATCTCTCAGATATGAGTCATGCATGTGAATGTGGCTGTATGGGGAAGAGGGAACCATGGCGGAGAGTTCGATCAGCAGGAGTTCCTAGCTTGGTAGCCACATACTGTTGCAGGGCTGCTCTACCAAGGCCACGATGGCCCTAACTTGAATCTTTC
The DNA here is from genome assembly GCF_009764565.3 of Dermochelys coriacea. Classification (NCBI taxonomy): domain Eukaryota; kingdom Metazoa; phylum Chordata; order Testudines; family Dermochelyidae; genus Dermochelys; species Dermochelys coriacea. The sequence continues at coordinate 8,855,878 of NC_050085.1, forward strand.
TTTGGATATTATGCTCGTCACATGCACAGAAAACTTTGCCACCAGACAGGGTGTCTTGCTGAGTGGCTTGCCCCACTTCCATTCATGGATCAACTGTGCACCACTGAGGTGCAGGAGGAAGGTGGGGCAGTTGTTTGATCCCACTGTGCTTTGTTCTTTTCCTCTCCTTCCCAAACATAACACAAGCCAACAGAAGAGCCAACAATCTTGAAAAGCACCAGCTGTAATTGCCTGAGGCATAAGGATGTGAAGGGATGAGGCAGGAGTGTTGCAAGCAAGACACGAGAAGTAATTCTTCCACTCTACTCCGCGCTGATTAGGCCTCAACTGGAGCATTGTATCCAGTTCTGGGTGCCACATTTCAGGAAGGATGTGGACAAATTGGAGAAAGTCCAGAGAAGAGCAACAAAAATGATTAAAGGTCTAGAAAACATGACCTCTGAGAGAAGATTGAAAAAATTGGGTTTGTTTAATCTGGAAAAGAGAAGACTGAGAGGGGACATGATAATAGTTTTCAAGTACATAAAAGGTTGCTACAAGGAGGAGGGAGAAGGATTGTTCTTCTTAACCTCGGAGGCTAGGACAAGGAGCAACGGGCTTAAATTGCAGCAAGGGCAGTTTAGGTTGGACATTAGGAAAAGCGTCCTAACTGTCAGGATGGTTAAGCACTGGAGTAAATCGCCTAGGGAGGTTGTGGAATCTCCATCATTGGGGATTTTTAAGAGCAGGTGGGACAAACACCTGTCAGGGATGGTCTAGATAATTAGTCCTGCCTTGAATGCAGTGGACTGGACTAGATGACCTCTTGAGGTCCCTTCCAGTTCTATGATCAGGGACAGCGGGGGAGGGGAAAAGGGGTAGGGGTCAACAGGATATAGGGAGAAGGGGCACTTAGACATAGGGTATCCCAGAACTTCATCAAGAGGGGTGGGGGTAATGTACGAATTGCTAAGACTATCAATTCCATGCACATCCTGAGCCCTTTCCAGACCCAGCAGGCCAGAGTGGATGCAGCATTTCAGCCCAATTCCTCTCTTTCCCTTTCTTTCCCAGGACAAGAGACGGCGTTACAGCATGATGCATTCCCAGGAGTCAGGCAGTTCCGTTTTCTTTCACTCCCAGGAAGAGGGAGCTGGCTCGGAGAGCTGGAGCTATCCCAAGGACTCTGCGGGGGGGCTCCCTTCAGAGCGGACCCCTGATTTCTTGGTGGTTGGCGAAGAACCGAGGAGAGAATCTGACCCAGATACTGGTCAGTTTCTCCTTGTTGTAAACCCACTAGCATCACCCACTCCTCTTCCTGATCGTTGCCTTTAGCCACTGGTTTGTCGCTTTCAGATAACATCCCTTCAGCTGTATCTCTGAAGTGACAGGGGTTTCTGGAGAAGTGGCAACAAATCACACAAAGCTCAGAGACTCCACTTGGCTTGGCTGCTTTATTCAAAGACGTCTGGGAATCGAAGTGGGAACCCACTGAGGATAGGCATCCCCCGAGATTTGCAACACATCCTGGGCTTTGGCCCTGGGATTATTATTGCAATGTTTACGCTCCCTCTCATAGTCAAAACCATCTGCACTGAATGGCTTCCCGGGCTCTTGGTAACCCTCTGCAAGGTTTGGATCAGGCCAAATTCCAATTCCAGATGTAGGATCTTACTGAATCCCACCCCACTACTAGGCAGCCTGAATAGTGTATTCCTCTGGGGACATGCCACGCCCTGTTGCTTCCACAAAAGGAGAGAGAGGGGTTAGATTAGGGGACTGGGAATCAGGACTCTTTGGTTCTCTATTCCTGGATCTGCCACTGACTCTGCTGGAGATATCGTGCCAAGTCACTTTGCCTTTCCCTGCCTCACGTTCCCCATCAGCAGAATGGGGCGAATGATTACCTACCTGCCAAACATGGGAGAGGACAGAGGTGTTCAAGTCTTTGGCTAGACATTCCTCAGACTTGCAAAACAGTCCCAGCACTTACCAAGTATCAAAATCACACTCAGTGAGGAGAGAGGAGTCTGGGGCAGATGTAAACCCCAGGTCCTGACCTCTTGGACATTAACAAGTCCCTGGCACTTTTCTCAAGGCTAAGGGTATTAATCCTGTTGGCTCAGTCAAATTCCAACAGTGTCACAGCTGTGTTCCATCCCAGGAAGGGCTGCATGTCAGTCCTGGGTGCAGGGATCCCTGATTTAAATAGGGATCCTTCAGGACGAAAGCCACTCTATGAACGTAAGTCCATGTACTGTATTCCAAAGCTTGGCCCCTTCATGCCTGGGCTACCCCTGCGTATGAGCAGTGTGGAGGGTTCTTTTCCCTGGGGGCTCTCAAGCACAAGTCTCTCATTGTCCTTCCCCCTGCCTGGTTTATCTCTCTCCCATCCAAAGTCCATCTTCCCAGCAGAGTCAGGGCGATTCTCTGTGGAGTCGGTAAGAGTGATTGAGCGGGGCTCTCTGCCTTCTAGAGGAAGGGGCCTCCCACTCTCTGCTGCCCAAGACAAGTGATGTTAAAGACCTCACTGGCATTGGCTGGTCCTGCTGCTGATCAGCTCTTCCTTCGAACAGGGCTGGACCCTAAATCCTCCTCCAGGCGAAGGGTGTACAGCACCAATCAGATTGCCAGCCACGAGCCTTTCAAGAGGGTCCCCACAGCCAGCGATCCGAGTGCAGCCCTGGGGAAGAATCCCCTTCGCAAAGCCCACATACAGGATCTGCGCCAGCTCAGCCCAGAGCCACAGCCATGGTTAGCGGATTTCCAGGTAAGGGCCGGTGCTGGGCCTCGACGGTGGGATATACCAGCAGGGGCCTCACCAGGGTATCCTCGCACTGCTGCCCCTTATGCCAGCGCAGCGAGGGCCTCGCTTTCTAGCTCGGAGAAGATCTTTCAGGAGCACATGGCAGCGTCACTGCTCGCAGGTCCTGTTACATGGCGTAACTCCTGCCTGATGTGCCATTTTCTTGCACCGGAGCCTGGAGATCCAGGAGTTACAATGTGACTCCCCATCCCCAGTCTCCAGCACAGAAGCTGCAGGGTAAGAGCCTTTCCTACTCTTCTCCCCCCTGGACCTAGCGGAGCAGTTTCAGGGCCACCTCAATTCCCTTGGACACTCTGGCCTCCCTGTACTGTGGCCACATAGGGCCAGGTTTTCAAATGCACTCAGATCGGCTGGGAACCAGTAGCCCGATTTTTGAATGATCTCAGCGTGCTGGGCACATGGTGAGTGGAAGGAGCAGAGCTCTCCTGAAAATCTGGTGCCAGGTGCAAGTGCTGAGCAACTAAACATCTGGCCCTGGGCTCTTCTGAAAATCTGGCCCATGGTGGAGGATTCCAGTGTTGCTTCCAGACCCCAGTGGCTGGTTTGCAGGGTGCTCTCCTGCCTTTCCAATGCAACAGCTTCGCCGTCTCCTCCTCCCTCTCCTGCATGACATGTCAAGGTTCCTTCCCCCCTCTGAACTCTAGGGTACAGATGTGGGGACCTGCATGAAAGACCCCCTAAACTTATTCTTACCAGCTTAGATTAAAAACTTCCCCAAGGTACAAACTTTGCCTTGTCCTTGAACTGTATGCTGCCACCACCAAGCGTTTTAATCAAAGAACAGGTAAAGAGACCACTTGGAGACGTTTTCCCCCAAAATATCCCCCCAAGCCCTACATCCCCTTTCCTGGGGAAGGCTTGATAATAATCCTCACCAATTGGTACAGGTGAACACAGACCCAAACCCTTGGATCTTAAGAACAATGAAAAAATCAATCAGGTTCTTAAAAGAAGCATTTTAATTAAAGAAAAGGTAAAAGAATCACCTCTGTAAAATCAGGATGGTAAATACCTTACAGGGTAATCAGATTCAAAACATAGAGAATCCCTCTAGGCAAAACCTTAAGTTACAAAAAGACACAAAAACAGGAATATACATTCCCTCCAGCAGAGCTTATTTTACCAGCCATTAAACAAAAGAAAATCTAACGCATTTTCTATCTAGATTACTTACTAATTTAACAGGAGTTGGAAGGCTTGCATTTCTGATCTGTTCCCGGCAAAAGCAACACACAGACAGACAGAACCCTTGTTCTCCCCCCCCCTCCAGATCTGAAAGTATCTTGTCCCCTCATTGGTCATTTTGGGTCAGGTGCCAGCGAGGTTACCTTAGCTTCTTAACCCTTTACAGGTGAAAGGGTTTTGCCTTTGGCCGGGAGGGATTTTATAGCTCTGTATACAGAAAGGTGGTTACCTTTCCCTTTATATTTATGACACACCACTCCAGAGCCAGGGCTTCCAACATTGCTCTAAGGCCCCAGTGCAACCTCTGGGGTGTAGGATGCTCTTCAGTGCCCCATGTCCAATGCCTCCTCTCCCAAGGCCTGGTCTCCAAACCAACCCTATAGTCACACAATGGTCTCCTGCCCCCCTTAAAAAACACACTCAGGTGACTATGCCCATAAAATCAGGTGCAGGGGCAGCCTTGCGGTGGCAGGTAAAGCTCCCAGGTTCTAGGGGCTCAAACCTGAGGCGCGCTTGTGCGCGCATGCGCATTTTGTGCTGCACCGTGGTGCCAAGGAGAAAACTTTTCCGCCAGAAATAAAGGCCAGCAGGTAGAAAAAGCCTGTCCAGATTTCCAGCGGGGGCGCACGATTGGTCCACCACTTCTTTTCATAGCCTGGGCTCACATGTTGTGTCGGCATCTCTACTGTCTCCTTCATCAGAGGGGCCTGAACTTTGTTCTGTTGTTTGTTTGATCCTAGTTATACCTTTGAATTCTTCTTGGGTTCATATTTCACTAGAGTTTGGCCAAATGATCTAAACCCTTCAGCTCTGTAGCAGTGCCTGCGTGCCTCACAGCAGAACACAAAGTTAATCTTGATGCAAACCCCCTGTTAATACAACACCGGGTCCAAGGAAATGAAAGATAGGGTACAAAAGGAGCTGGAGAGGAAAGTCTGCCCAAGCAAGTTTCCAGAGAGATTTTGCTTTAATTCACAGCTCTTTCTTTTCACATAGACACAACAGGCAACATTATTCCCAGAATGTCCCAGTAATTCTGACCACTCCCACACCTTAAGAACCATGAGTCCAATTCATTCCCTGGTGGTACTTCATTGGGCCAGAGAGATTCAGGCGTGCCTGAACTCTACCCACTGCACCTGAGGCAGGGGACAGAGCTGGCTTTGTCAAATTTTTGCTCCCCCACCATCCCAGAGACAGCTAGAAGATAATTCAGCCCCTGGTGCAAGCTAGAGCAGCCTCCAAGCTGCTCTAACTTGTGCCAGCTGGAACAGCTTCCTAGTGCTTGTGGGCCCTAGGGCCACCCATGCTCCAGGGATAGTGACTTTTTACAAGAGAAGACCAGGAATATGCTGGGAATGCTGAGTGGGAAGATTCCAAAATTCAGCCCACAAGAAAGCTGCTCGCTTCCCTTCTGAGGTCATTATAAACTGAAATGAAAAGGTGAGGTTAGCTGACAGGGTGATTTCCGTGGTTTGCGGTGAATCAGAGGCATTCAGCCCCCTTTGAACCTGATATCAGCATGGTGATTTTCAGGCAAAGGGCTGGAATGGCTTACTCTGCTGTTTGACATGACTGAGATGGTCTCCTTCGAGATCAGTGTCTGCCGCAAGCCTGGGCAGACCAGAACAAGAACAGCTGCTGCTGCTGCATCACCGTTTCCATGACAACCTTGAACGGGGTATCCGAGGTCTTCGATGTGTTTCTTATCTGCCACAGGTTACAGAGATTGGCAGGGAAGGGAGCGGGGAAGGAAAAACGGGGTGATGGAGGCTGTGAAAGAGAGACAATAAGAGAGTGGAGGGAACAGACGAGTAGAACACAGGGGAGAGGAATTAATCCCTCAGGGGTAGGGGGAGATGTTGGGTGCTGGGTTGTGGAACATCACAAAGTCCAGGGGTTTCTAAGGGATGGTTAATTACAGACATGCCAGGGTGGATGCTTCATTCCTTCTGTGCTGCAGGGCTGGAGAGGAATTTGTGTCCTTCCCCCATTCGGTGTCTGCACCGTTAGGGTCGGCCAGGCCCCAGTCTCTGTGCATTGTGGGGGATGATGGTGTTTAGAAGACGACCAGGAGAAACCAGCCCTCGTCAGAACACAGCCGGGGGTTAGACATGTGTGTTCTGCTTGGTTTAAATTGCTGCCTGTTCTGTGGCATCTCTCGCACTGTGAGAGCCGCCTAGGGCTGCAGATTGGACATGGGGGGGCGGGTGGTGGGGGGAAGCTTGACATTTTCAGAGACGTGGACGCAGAGCTCTTCCCCCCTCCTGCCCATACCCATGCCACAACTGGAAAGGAAAGGTCAGTGCGCCAGGATGGATGGTTTAAACTCCCAGACGCTTCCCTGATCTCCAAGGAGAAAGGCTCAGGAGGGGAAAGAGCGAGCGGAAACATGGGCCTGGGGATGCAGAAATGTGCCGGCAGTAGCTTCCACAGAGAGACTTTCCACTGAGCTCACCTCAGATGCCTCCTTGCTTAGGCTCTACCACCTTAGGGGCATTTTCAGGGATCAAGAGACGCCAAACTCAGCTGAGAACAAGGGGGAAGGGTGTCCCTTCATCGCAGGTCTCCCTACATGGGGCTGGCATGGCTTAGACAAGTCAGTGAGCCCTCCTCCAAGGGCTGGGGCAGTACTAGTGGGATATTTATGGGAAAGAAGCAAGTAGTGGGCAGGGACTCAGGACGCCCAGTGTGGGGGAAAGGGAATTCCCTCCAACCCAGACAGAGTGGGCTCTGGACAATCGAGGAGCGGTGGGGAGCTGGAAATGAGTTTGGTGATCTGCATCCAATCCACAGGAGACAGGCCGATCATCCAAAATCCACCCTCCAAAATGCTCTGCCCTCACTCCCCTCCATTCTTGTGGGCAGTTTTAGAAGAAAGGCCAAGGGTTGAATGGGTTATGGAAACTGAATGCCCCACCCAACCCCTAGAGAGGGTCTCGCCAGGTCAGGACAGAGGTATTTGCACCAGCGGCCAGGGCAAAGCTTGCCACTGCCGTGCTGAGCTTGGTCTGTGAGTAATCAGAGGATATCGGACTTCAGGGCATCTTTCTGCAACGCTAGGATTTCTGTGTCTCTCCTGCTCCCAGGGACAGAGTGTCTGTACAGAGACCAGCCTTAGAGATGCTGGACAAAGGTATGAATGCTGCTGTCTAAGCCTGGTCTTAGAATTATTAGAAAATTAAATCAGCTTACCCATGTTGCTCAGAGGCGTGAAAAATCCCCCTCCCCCGGGAGGGGCATAGTTAAACCGACCTAACCCCCCAGCGTAGACAGTGCTAGGTCGAATGAAGAATTCTTCTGCCTACCTAGCTACTGCCTCTCGGGGAGGTGGAGCATCTACCCTGGGAGGAGAACCCCTCCCATCTGCGTAGGTAGAGTCTACACTGAAGTGCCGACACAGGGATCTGTTTTGCTCCTTTCTGCCCACCCCCAAGGGACTATTTTAAGGAGGAGGAACACGCTGCTCAGTTTTCCCTTTGTAACTAAGTAGCTGGGCCCCAGCCTGCCTATTTTGTCCTTCTCTTAGTTTCCATGGAAGTCATTAAAAGAGCCGGACTGCGCAAATTCACATTGATCCTTCCCCTGGTCAGGGGAAGGTGCTCCCTCGATGACTCATTCCAGCCTCAAAGGGAATGCATCTGGGGCATGCACTGAGAAATAAATCCCAGTCGGTTGTCAGGGGAACTTTGCGGGCTGGTGGTGAAACACTTGTGTTCAGTAAAAGATGCCGTTTCCCATGTCAGGATTTTGCATGTCTGACAAACCAATAAGATAGCTGGGTCAGGAAGGGAATGGGTCAAACACAGGTTGGTAGGTGGTAGGATCTCGCCTTCCTATCGATTCATCCATTTCCTACACAAACCTCTTCTTTCCAGCGGTCCTTCGCCATACACACCCCTCTAACAGTTGTTGTGCCTGTGTCTTTCCTCCCACCCATGCCCATCTATCCCACTCTGACCTTTCCCTGTTCACAGCCTTTCACCGCCAGCCCCTACGTCGCCACCACACAGATACGAGGCACTGGCGCCAGGAGGCCCTCTCTGCTGCAGCAGAGCTGCATGTCGTTTTGTCAGGATGTGGACGCTCCCCAGCCACAGGATGGCCTCCAGCACATGGCTCCAGGAAGGTGCCTGGGTCAGCCGGAGACCAGCTCTGTCCTGAGATCCTCCTCGGGCAGCCGGAGCCCTGGGGATCAGGGTAAGTGACATCCAGCAGGTTGCTATGAAGAGCACTCTAACCAGTCTGTCTGTGCACCTCCCACCATGGCACCTTGCAGCCTGTATCGGTAAATTAGGCAAATCGTAAAGAAGCCAGTGGCAAAACTGCCCCAACACGCCCCCTCCTGGCTGAATATGGAATTGCACCACTTCTTGCCTCAGTTCCCCCTCCCTTTGTTTTGGCCTATTCCAACCAGAAGAGGGTCCCAGCCCTTCAGCCAGACCACTTTACAGAGTCTCGCCCCTTTTGGGACCATAGTATCCTTGACTAAAGTCCAGCAGAAATGTAAACAAAACAAACCTTCAGCCCGGCTCGGCTCAGCTGGCCTTCTCCTCTTCACAAGTACGTCTCATCCTCTCTCGTTTGCCCCTATGCCTTGTCCAGGCTCCTGGGCATTCAACAACCCCACTGTCTGGGCTGACAAACTCCTTTCCTCACTCTGGGCTTCGGGCAGGTTCCAGTTGCTTAAGGCCCTGGTCTCCAATTAGGCTTCCAGCTCACCCCTGGAGTAGCTGCTCCGCTCTGTTTCCCCAGGCTGCTTCCCCGAGAGAGGGTCTCCACTCTCTTGCTGGACACTCCCAGGCTCCAGTGCTTTATGAGGGAAAACGAAATCCCAACAAAAACAACCCCAGCTCCCCTCCAGCTGGGCTTTATCCCTAATCAGGCCTGGCGCCTCCTCCTGGTGCCTCCAGCCTGGTTAACTGGCTTCTCAAGCCCATATTACCCCTTTCACAGCATGTGTGGGGTAAACCAAACATTGTTTCATTCAATGGACCAGATCCGCAGCTGTAATAAATCAGCCTAATTCTACTGACCATTGATGGAGCCATGCCAATGTACCCCAGCCAGCCCACCCATTCCCGTTGTGACCCTGTTCTTGGGAGCCCAGCATTGTGTAGGTTCCAGAGAGATGGCCCGAGAAAGGGGATGACAGCGTGGGAGGCCGTCCGTGGCGTGGCCATTCTATCAGGGGTGTCGTAGACTCCCAGGATGTGTTTGTTGGCAGTGATCTCCAGGGTAGGGTTGTCCTGGGGAGGCTCCAGGAATGGGAGTAATCTTTAATTAAAGATCCTGTTGTGCGATGAAAGCTCCAGGAATATGTCCAACCAAAACTGGCAACTCTGACACCAGGGAAGTGGATGAAAGGTGTGTCACTGTTTCCCATGAAAGGTTGGTGATGCCTTTTACATTTGTTCTCCCGGAACAGAAGTTTATTTTAAAGCACCCGACGAGCGTCAATCACCCTTGGCAATGTTCTGGCCCCTTTCTGCAGCTCCAAGTATCCCAGCATGCATTGCAAAGCAGCTAATACTCCCCCATGAACGGCCAGGCCTATGACTGCACTTGGCCTGATGCAGCCCCGTAGGGCTGTACACTGCAACCCTCAACCACTCCCCTCTTCTGCAGTCTGCAAAGACGCCCGGTCACTTGTATGAAGATGGACCATTGCATGCTGGGATAGGTAGTTTCCAGGAGAGACATCCCCCTCCTTCATGTTGTTAATTATTACTTATTATTTTGCACTTAGGGTGGCCAACTTTCTAACAGCACAAAACCAAACACCCTCGCCCCACCCCTTCCATGAGTCCCTGCCCCCCACTCACTATGTTCCCCCTCCCTTGGTGGCTCGCTCTCCCGCACCGTCCCTCACTTTTACTGGGTGGGGGCAGAGGTTTGGGGTGCAGGAGGGGGTGAGGGCTCTGGATGAGGGGTTTGGAGTGCAAGAGGGGGCTCCAGGCTGGGGGGTGGGACTGAGGGATTCGGAGTGTGGAAGGGGGCTGCAGATTGAGGCTGGGGGTTTGGGGTGCAGGATGAGGGGTTTGGGGTGCAAGAGGGGGCTCCAGGCTGGGGGGTGGGACTGAGGGATTCGGAGTGCGGAAGGGGGCTGCAGATTGAGGCAGGGGGTTTGGGTGCAGGAGGAGGTACGGGCTCTGGGCTGGGGGTGTGGGCATGCATGGTTTTGGGTGCAGGAGGAGGCTCCGGGTTGGGGGGGCTCAGTGCTGGGGCAGGGTGTTGGGGCTCGGGGTCAGGGCGCGGGCTTACCTCAGGTGGCTCCCGGTCAGTAGCGATACAGGAGTAAGGCAGGCTCCCTGCCTGTCATAGCACCGCGCTGCGCCACGGAAGTGGCCAGCAGCAAATCCGGCTCCTAGGCGGGGGACCCAGGAGGCTCTGCGCGCTGCTTTTGCCTGCAGGCACTGCATCCCCCCCCCAGCTCCCACTGGCCGGGGTTCCCGGCCAATGGGAGTGCAGAGCTGGTGCTTGGGACGGGGGCAGTGTGTGGAGCCCCTCAACCCTCCCGCCTAGGAGCCGGACCTGCTGGCTGCTTCCGGGGTGTAGCACGACCGAACTTTTAATGGCACAGTCAGTGGTGCTGACTGTAGCCACCAGAGTCCATTTTCTACCGGGCGTGCTGGTCAAAAACCGGACACCTGGCAACCCTATTTGCACTGCTATTGTGTCTTTCATCCAAGGATCACAAAGTGCTTTACAAACACGAATGAAGACTCATAAAGACCCAGGAAATTGGTATAATCCCCATTTAACATGGGGGAAACTGAGGCACCAAGCAGTTAGGTCACTTGCTCAATGTCACATTGTGAGTCATTTGCTGTCAGATACAGAATACAGGAACCCACTGACATCAGTGGTGTAACTGGGAGCAGAATTTGACCCAAAGTGTCCTGACAGTCAATCCTGGGTTCTAACTCCTACTTTGGCATGTTGTCAAAGCAGCCCTCATTTGGGAAGCTCCTTGGCACACCAGTGACAGCAGAGGATGGGAGGTCGCCTTGCCCTTCACTGTGATGCTAATTCATTATGTGCCCATTGCTTGCTTGCAGAATCTGCCCACCACCCTTCCTTTGCCTTTGAAACAGAGACTTCTTCAGACTGCGATCCCCAAGAGCTTGCTCTCAGCTCCGCCATGGGGTCCCCGCGCTCCCCCAGGGCCATCTGCAAGGCGGTGGTGAAGGGGTTAAGGAGTAATGAGCCTGTCCAGTGGGAAATCACCTTTGACATCCGGCCCCTGATCCAAGACAGAGAGAGCTGTGAGAACGGCAAAGGGGATCTGTGGAATGAGACCTTCCACCACTTGGCGGCCAAGTCCATCATCCGGGATTTCGAGCAGCTGGCCGAGAAGGAATGTGAAATTGAACACGGTAATGCCGGCATCCTTGCCAGCCAGCCTCAGTGAGAATGGAGGGCCAGATTCCCAGAGCTGGTGTAAACCATTACAGCTGCAGTAGCCTCAATTATACCATGTCAATTTACGGCAGCTGGGGATGTGGCCCTCAGTGTTATCACATGTTAACGCAAGATCACATGGTGAAGATGCACTGTGGCCACGTGTTGATGCTCCATGTGATGATCTGAGGAGAGTCCCCCAAAGCTGGCCTCATGCCCTCTGTGCTTTTTTCCAGCTCACCTAATTGCTCATTAAATATCCCTGCTGCATGTTAGCACACTCCTTCTCCTCTCCCTCTCACCGTCTCGCACACTCCCCTACTTCCCACATAGGGCTGCTAGTTATATTTTTAGAGGGTTAGTCACGTTGAGTCGTGAGCCCAAATCAAACGCTTTTTAGGCCTTTTGAGAACCATAACATAACACCTGCTGTTCAGCCCCCTCCGCCATAGAGTCCCAATTCTCAGGGCCTGGCTTTGAATGGAACATCAAACGGTTCTGTTCAAAAAAGGATCCAGAAGTTTAGACTCTACTAGGAAATCTAGCCCTGATTATCACTCCTAGCGGAGCTGTTTGGACACGTCTCTGAACAAGTCTGTGAATTAGCCAAACCTCCTGGGCTGGGGATCTCTTGATCACAAGTCCCCTTGTGATATTTCTGCTATTTCCCAGTTCTGGCACAGACAGAAGTGCAGAGAACTGTTTGTTCCCCTCTTTGAATGCCATTGCTTCTGCCTCCAGTCCTGGCCCAGAAGTGCAAAGGCCTCTGACATGAAAAAGAATGGGCTGGGAAAGGAAAACTGAGCTGGGAAAGGAAACGGACAGGTTTGAGCCTGTTTGGCTGCGGATTGATTTTCGGATGTTGCTTCAGTGGCTGGGGAGGATTATTTTTTCTTTGCCTATTCATCGGTGGGAGTTAGAGAGCCAAATTCTGCTCCAATTCAAACCCATTGAACTCTGGAGACGTGCATGGGCGGTAACTCAGCACAGAATTGGTCTGAAAACACACTCTCCCAAAGATATGAATCAAAAAGGCATCACTGGGGTAACTTCCAGTGATTTCAAAGGACTCACACCAGAGATGAATTTAGCCCTCAGGAGTTAATAAGGAGGTGGCCTTTGGCACTGCGGAACAAGAGACAGTGAGATGGGAGAGAGGGCCGGGGGGGACACAGGATTAGGAGCCAGTTTACAATACTGAGCTCTGCCAGCTAGCAATGTCCTCTACTGCAGGCTGGTAGCATCTCTCCGCTCTTCATCCCTTTCTTGAAGTAACCCAGGGATGAAAATGTCATGGAGAAGTAAAATCAAAGGCATGCATTAAGAAACAAAGAGAGAATTACTAGCCAGCCTTGAAAGGGACACATATGCTGACGAGGAAAGGAGGACAAGATGCTATTATTTAGATGGAAGCTGGGTATACATGGGCAGCTACTGCAGAGTTGATTCTCTGCGGGTGCGCTGGGTTGCGGCGGGGGGTGGCATAGTCGCTCCTCTCTCTCTAGCACCCCCTATTGTTGGCCACTTTGGTCCCGTGATGCTCTGCCTCCTTTCGTGACTCCATCCCCCAACCAGGTCATACTTTAGTCCCATCCCTGCTGGGTATCAGAAAGTCCAACAAATAAAACTTCAGGGTGCTTACAAAAGATTTTCTGCCTCGACTGGAGGCCCGGTGGTCCTCAAACCCGTTTTTGTCTCAAAACGCCTTATCCTGTGTCATCCAGGGCTGCACACCACCTTCCCAGTGATGAGTAGGGGAACCCAGACCCCCCCCCCATTACACTGGGTTCCAGTCCAGGGACCCTATAATCAGCTGTCAAAGGCTGCTCTGTCAGACACCATGCTGCTGCCTCCCTAGGCTTGTACTGACTGCAGCTGGTCTCTCCCATTGCCCCCCGAAGTTCACCCTTCTTTCAGGGCCAGGAGTCACACAGCTGTCCCCTGGAATCCCCCCAGAAATCCCAAACCAAAAGTACAACTTAACCCAACTTCTGTTATCCTTGGGCTTAACCTTCCACCCCTCCTCAGTTAAATGCCTCCCAGGGCTCTCTTCCTAGACATCCAGATCCTGCCCTGGTATCAAGACTCATCACCAGAGCTTGCTCCTGCTCTCTCCTGGCTTCCTGCCAGACTTGTCTACTCACAAGAGGATCCCAGTGTCAACTCCCCCCGGGCTTCCTCCTTGACCCTCCCAGCCTCTCCATGGTCTAGTCCAGTGATACTCAAGATGGCGGCTTGCAGGCCACACACCGCTCTTTAATGTGTCTCCTGTGGCTCTTTGCAGCACATGATATTAAAACACCGGGTGCTTTTACTATGTTATTAAGCAATTAAGTTATCAACTTGCACTAAGTTATTAACTTATTTGCTGTGAGAATAATATACATGTATATAAAAAGCAAAATATTTCCCGTCATACTGTTTAAATCTGACTAGAACGTATAGTAAATGAAACAATGAACTCACATGACTGGGGCTCTTTTGGGCTCATCACTAATTTGACTCCTGAACCCGCCATGGTCTGAGTATTGCTGCTCTAGTCCCAAAGAGTGATTGCAGAGTTCCTCCCTGCAGCCCCCTTCTAAGCTTAACTTCCCTTCTTTATAGTCACCACCCAGCTCCTTCCCCAGCTGGGCTTCATCTTTAATTAAGCCTGGGCCATCCCTTTCCCTCCACTGCATCCAGGTAGCGTATTAGCCTCTCAGATCCACATTAACCTTTTCATTGCCTGTGTGGGGTACACACCCCATAAGAGGAACAGAGCTGAAGCTGGGTTGGGCTGCTAATTGGAAGCATGTGAGGCTCGACATCTTGAGGCTTGACCTGTTGATTCAAGTGGGGATGGTTTGTTTCACGGTGGCTTGGTTTGTTGGTGGGCTGAGAGGTGTTTTACGGCAATGCATTGTGGCACATCACTTTCCAGTGGTGTGGTACGGATGGATATGAAAACATTCAAGGGCTTTCGAAAGGCACTGGTACCAACTGGTGCCAGCCCCAGCAAGCGCTGACTGTGATCCCATCTGTGCTATGGTGGCAAAGAAACATCGGGCAATCCAAAGGGTCCCAGTGCCTCAGATCACTGGGATCCTTGAGTTAAGATGCAACGGCTCAACATTAAGGTACAGCAGAGCTGGCAGCTTGATTGAGCACATCGGTCAGAGCTGGCTGTCCCCCTAAAGCTGACTCAGCATTCCCAGACAGCCTGCCCTGCTTCTTGAATACAAGCTGGGATGGGGTTTTTGAGGGCATACAGTGAGAAGAGCTTTCTAGGACACTAAACCAGAGGAAGGAGGGAGAATGAACAGCGTAAGGGAATCTAATGGATGGCCCCTCGCACCGAAGCAATCTCTCTCCTTCTTTCCCTAGGCCATTGCCCTGTTCTCAGCTCTGTCCCACCCGGGAGGAAGCCCCAAACTGGCCGAGTACCTGGAGTGCTTCTCTCTGGGCTGTAATATTGGGCTTACTTTCTTTTTTGCTTGACTTCAGCGCTTGGGGGCTGGATAATGGCCCTGGAGTATGCAGCGTCTGGCCCTGGAGAATGACACTATCTAGTCAGCCATCGAATAGGACTATGGCTTGCAGCAGCCACAGAAATTTCCCCATGCTTCCCCATGCCACTGTGCCTTGATCCTGCTCCAGAGAGACCACAGCTCTAGGCAAAGGGATATGCTAGTCCCCACGGTCAGTTCAGTCCTGGGTCTCTTTGCTGAGAGTGCCAGTGAGGAGGTCAAGGAGTGTAGGTGGCTTTTGTGATCTAGGCCCTGGGAGAGGGACTAAGCCCACAAAACTCATGAATCGTAACCTGACATCTCTCACCCAACAGGGTCTGGGAGGCGGTACCAGATAAACGCTGTCCAAACCAGCAAAGTCTGCAATGTCATCAGCAAGTACACGGCCTTTATCCCGGTGGACCTGAGCACCAGTGGCTACCTGCCAACCGTGGTTGAATATGTCAATGCAGGTAACAGGACACCAACATAGCATAGTTACTAGGCTGGGGCTGGCATGCATCCCACACTCCCTGCTAATTTCCCATTGCATAGGATTGTGAGGGGCCAGCCTGGGGGTGTCACATGGGAAACGTGGTTCAGACAGCACCTCAGAGCTTGGGCAGGGGAAAAAAAATCAGGCCTGCCAATGTAGGTAACAACAACAAATCCATTCTCTTCTGTGAGGTTCAGGGCAGCTGGGCCCTGGATCTCCAGCTACTCCTTCAGTGCAGGTCTCCATGGTCTTCATGTGTCCGTAGAACCAAGAGGTTCTTAGTCTTGGGCTATGGTTGAGCTCTCCAGCATTGGAGCCCAAGCGTATGTCTGCCCAACTTGGAGGCCAGGGGCTTTCCTCTCCACCACGCAGTCCTGACTGACCACAGCCAGCTTGGGGCCTGGAGGTGAAAGGGTCTCTCAGCCTGGGCTGTTCTGAAGGCCCACAGCCTATGACAAAGGGGTCCTTGCAGCTGGAAAGGGGGTGTGCTTGGTTGGTGAGCAGGTAGGGTGACCAGACAGCAACCGTGAAAAATCGGCACAGGGGGTGGGGGATAATAGGGACCTATTTAAGATAAAGCCCCAAATATCGGGACATCTGGTTACCCTATGAGCAGGAGTGTGACGAATGTACTTCTCTTGAGAGCCTGTGGCCAGTTAGGGGAGTGGTGGGCTCTCAGAGGGCTCCAGGCTCTTAACCACAGAGTGAGTGCCACAGAAGCGGCCTACTGATGAGGAAGGAGTTCCTAGGCCAGAGAGGAGTACAGCAGCCAGTCCCAGGGCGAAGGAGGGTGCCATTGCTAGGCCTGGATGCCATGAAGTGACTGATTACCCAATTCGCTTTATTGTCATTGTGTTTGTCTGTCCCTTGGGAACGGTAATGCTGGGAATTCCCTTTGTTCATGTCAAGGGCCAGCGTCCAAACAAGGTGGCCAGAGGAGCTCAGGCTCAGGAAGCAGAAGGCACCGAGTCTTCTCCGTCGGACTCGGACGCACCCAGTCAACTTGTGGCCAGGATGGAGCAGACGATGGATTTTACAGCATGCGTAAGATTGCAGCCCTTCTGGGGCACAGTACTGTAATCATTGAGTAGAACCCGTGGGTCTGATCTTATATAGGATGGCCACTGACACATGCTATCAGCCCTCTCCATTTTTTGCCTCTGGTCAGTTTTCTTCTTCTGGCCCTTTCTTTAGAACTGATGCCTGTTTCTTGAAGGGCAGTAGCAGCAGAGAGTTTAACTCCTGTAAGCAATGACTGCATTTTCAGGATGAAATCCTGCCCTAGTGAAGCCAGTGGGAGTTTTGCCATTTACTGCAATTGGGCCAAGATTTCACCCCAGGAATCTGTAATCAGAGCAGCACCAGACCAACACAAATCGTGAATTACGATGCCCTGGCTAGCTCCAGAGTAGATGAAGGCAGTCCATCTAGGCTAAACCCCGCCTGCTATAGAATTGTCTCTGTCTTTCCTATGGCCAAGATGACCGCTCTTTGGAGAGGAATATACTCAGCTACTGTCATATGAAAGGTCTGATGAGGAACAAAACATGTGGTCTGGACAGCTAACCATGTTTCTGGCTGGAATCTCTCTCTTGAAACAGAAAATAACTAGAAAATAACTTATTCTGAAACTCTCAGATCATAAGAAGTAACTCTTGCTGATGCTCTGAGGTTAACTGGCAGCCACAACACAGGGGACACGAGGGTCTGAGCCTGTTGTAATTAGAGACTAGGGGACTTCAGATACTTGACTGTCTCTGTAAATCTCCTACTAATGAAGATAAGTTAGGTTGGACTTTGTCTCATGCAGTCATGACTGCTGCTGAATTAAAATGATCTTCTCATTCAGGGACAAGGAGAGAGCTGGAATTCATGGTTGTATGGAAAGTAACTGTGCTGAAAAATACGTTTTATCTCTCAGAATACATCTAGAATCAGCTGAACTAGGTCTCTGCAGAGGGCTTGTCCAGGGGGTCGTACAGTAGTGTTTTGAACTAGCTATACATCCAGCTGTTGTTATACTGTAATGCAGGTGTTTCTATAATCAGCCCCTGAAAGGGAAGAGTGGCCATTTGCCAGCTTCTCTTATATGTATTGAAACATAACAATAAATACAAACAACAGGCAGGCTGGATTCTTAGCTGTGGAAACAGGCTTAGCTTTATTGAAGTCAATGGAGAAAACAGTTCAAGTTATTCGCATCAATTACACTCCACTGATTTACACGTGTATACACAGGTACGTTGGATCTGCCAAGCTGGAACAGACCAATGGTCCATCTAATCCTGTATCCTCTCTGTGCCCCTGGGTAGTACCAGATGGTCCAGAAGAGGGTAAAACCTCCCCACAATGCACCAAATTGTGCAATCCTCTACCACTGTGGAGGAGATGGATTCTCCCTGACACCTACTAATGATCTATTTATTCTCTGAACTGTGAGGATTGTCATCTCTAGTCATTTTTGCCCTAGCTAGAGGGACCCATAGATGCTGTTCGGAATTGTACAATTAAACCCCTAATTCTTGCTGAATGTTACTGCCGTATTTGGTTCCACAATTTCCTGTGGTAGTGAGTTCCACTGTCTGAGGTCGATGGTCTTTAAAATTGTGTTGTCACCTTTCCTAGCTCGCATCCCCACACCTTATCAGTGAAAGACCCTTTCATAATGACTGTAGCTGAGTCCGGCCTATCCCCTTGCCCAGTGCCTTGAGACTGGATGCCTCAGTATCCAAGTATGCCCAGTGTTCAGAGTTGTCATTTGACCAGGTTTTGGCCCCTCCATAAAGGCTTCAGAAATCTGCCACACCAGCCCTTGTTTGCTCTAGGTTCAGCTCCATGCCCCCTGCACTCCCTAAAGATTAGACCTTGGCACCACTCATATTGTCAGACTTGCTAAATAATCCAGTGGGCATGACAGCTTCTTTCCAAGCTACCCAGCTTCTCAGGGGTAATTTGACCTGAAAAACTCAGTGATCAGCACTTGATCATTAGTGCTTTCCCAGTGTGTACTTCAGGTTCCCTGGCAGCATAGGGGAGATACAGGTTGCACTGGGAGGATGAGCACAACAGCGTGGCTACTAAACACTTCTGAGACACTGAAAGTTTTCCATCACCGAGAGCAAGAGAGAGAGGAGAAATCTCTGGCTAAAAGAGAGAAAAACGCCGTTAAAGGAAATTAAAAAAGTCAACCAGGTGCAGCCAATAATATGTCTGATGATGCTGTAACTTGCTTCCCGTTTTCTTTACGTGCACAGATAAATCACATTTCTCAAAACCCACTGGCTTTATTTCAGAGTTTGAGGCTTATAAATTCTAGATTTTTTCCTGGAATGAATAAAATACAGACTGTCTTGGAATGCACATTCCTGTAGCACCTTCCATTCCAGCATTCCTGAGCAGTTTCCAAACCTTAAACCACACAGCATTCTGGAAAATGGGATTGTCCCCATTTTACAGAAGAGGAAACTGATGTTTATGACTTGCCCAAGGTCAAATAGTGACTCATTGGTAGATATGGGAGTAGGAATGACTCCTGCTCTGCTCCAGGTTCTAGGCCACACTCTCTTCCTGGATTAGAGTAGACTAGAATAAAGGTCACGAGAGCCTGATTGATGGATTCAGATCTGCAGAGGGACACAACAATGTCTGACCCTTCAGGAGACCCCTTTTAAAAGGCTAAATAGCCTCAAGTGCTCACACCTTTCAGTTCAGTAAGACGGTACAGCCAGCTCCACCGAGACACGTTAGAATGCACCTTCTGGGGTTGGAATTTTCTCCCCTTCACCTCTAGAGCTCTGGTTGTCCTAAGCAGAGCTGAGGTCAATTGAAGGAACCCATCAGGTGTCATGAAGAGAAAGTAGATGTGGCGGAGGTGCAGAAGGACCGTGGATGATGAAACAAATAGTGATGGCGACGCAGTGGTAATGGATGAGCTGGAGGTTGCGGGGTTGATGGGTTGGGAAGCAGTGATCTCTGTTCAGGATTAGGGTTTGGTAAAGGCGGACGAGGGGCCCAAGGATGCGTCTGCCCCAAACTGGTGGAGAAAGGGTTAAGCGCAGCCCTGGGGAAGCTGCGCAGAAGACAGCCAATCAATGAGGGGCTTCAAGAAGCAGCCAATCAGGGCAGAGCAGGCCCAAATATAAAGAGAGCTGCAGGGCAGAGGAGTCAGTTCCCTCTGGGAGCCCAGGGAAAAAGAACTCATCTGAAGAGCTGAGGGAATCGGCACGGCACGGCACGGCACGGCACGGCACGGCACGGCACGGCACGGCACGGCACGGCACGGCACGGCACGGGCAAGCCAAGCGAGAGGGAGCTCCAGCCTGACTTGCTGAAAGCCTGAAGCCTGGATACGGGGGCAGAGAAAGTGCTAGGGCTATGAGGAAGTGGCCCAGGGAAACGGACAGAGCGTGGCTGCAGCTTAGAGGGTCCCTGGGTCAGGACCCGGAGTAATGGGTGGGCTCAGGTCTCCCCCCCCACACTTGCTACTGAGAGTGGCCAGTGAAGGGCTGCAGTTTGCCACTGAGGGGAGTGACTAGAATCTTGGGCTGCAGCTGGCCACAGAGGCGAGTGGCTAGACAGAGGACTGCTGCTCCCCCAGAAGGAATGGGGCACAGCTGGAGGGCTGTGTCCTGATCTTGAGGCGACATAGGTCCAGAGCAGAAGCGACGGCAGGTGAGACACCACCGGAGGAGAGCGCGCTGCGAAAAGACTGAGCTAATTTCCAGAACAACCAGCAGGAGGTGCCATGGTGGAACCATTACACTGGTCAATAGAATGGTCACACTGTGTAATTCTGACATGGCGCTTTCCCTCTCCAAAGCTCAGTGTAGCCATGGCGCTGGTTTTGATTTGGAGACTGGTGAAACCAATGCAGCTACCCAGTGTATGCCAGCGGAAGGTCTGGCCAAGCCATGGCAACCAGGAGGAGGAGGGAGATGGTACAGTGTGTCGTGGTGCCCAGGGTGACAAACAAGCTAGCAGACAGGCAGTGCTGGCGGTTATGGAGGAGGATGGTCACGCCTAGGGCGAGGGGGCCGGTTGTGACCCTCACTCTGAGGCCAGGGTGATGCTGACACATGGTAATGATGTGGAGAAGGGTGATGTGGCCATTGTGCTTCTTCTGTTGCAGATGAGAACAGCCTGTCTCCCGGCAGCACACCTGCCTCTTCCGGCTGGGAGCGCTACAGTGTCCCGGAAGGTAAGAGCAAGACATGCACAGATTTCTCAGGTCGCCAGGGCACCCGCTTCCTCCGACTGAGGTTTCAAGTTGAGCTGAAAAGTTTTTAAACCTGTCGGATCTGAGTTCAGGGTTCTGTGCTTCTCCTGCCACAGCTGGTCACAGCCAATGGCAGGGCAACCTCTTTCTGTGCTGAGCCGGGGCTGTGAACCTCCAGTTGTTAGAGAGAGCTCAGGTGTGGGCAGCTCCGTGCCTGAGGAAACGATTTTCAGCTATTGTGTTTTAAAATGTATTAGCTGGTAAATCTGATGCCTGCCCATGACTTTGGCTGGTGATTTGGGCTCTTAACTGAATTATTTAGAAGTACTTTGGCCAACATATTTTTTAAACACTGGTGCCTAAAATTAGAGACCTAAAGCCATATTTAGGCAGCTAAATCAGTACTCTGGTTTCTAGAGGTGCTAAGCACTCAGCATCTCCCAAACAGCCTTTTTGGAATGGTGGATAAGTATCATTATCTGCATTAGACACGTGGGGACATAGAGGCAGAGAGAGATGAAGTAACTTGTCCAAGGTCACAAAGCAATTTAGTATCCAAGCCAGGAGCCCAGCCTCCAGCCAGTGGTCCCTGAACTCTCTGATTAACTCTTCCTTGATGCCAGATGTTTCCTCACTTCAACCTTGGCTCTGTATTTCTCCCCAGCTTCACTGCAGAGTCCGTCTGCTTCCTCTACTCACTCCCAGAAGTCCATCGATACCCTTTTTTCTGCCAGGTAAGGTGCAGCAGAGCATTCTCTGACTCAATGAGCCCTCCTGACTCCAGGGTGGAGAATTCCACTGCTCAGTGTTTTCTCCTGGCTGTGGGTTTGACAAAAGGGGCCCACACGAGGGAAAGCCTATAGGCTGTTTGGGGGTGTGTCCACATCAGGCAGATGGGCAGCTGGTTACACTGTAGAAAGGGGGTTTGGTAATGGGAATTTTGCTCTGCAGCCCACTCTTGCTTTGATACCATGACACTCGTTGGCTGGTGTACTGGTCCAGGCAGACAGCTTGTGAGCCAGGCTTAGTGACAATCAGCCAACACATTGAGCCTGATGATCAGCAAACAGCCAACCAAACTGCCTCTTTTTTATTCTTTATTTTAAATGTATTGTGCAAATTTGGTGCTTTTAAAGGGAAGTGCTGGGCCAGAGTCTCTCTGTGCCACCGATTCAGCCTTTTGAAATCAGTGGTGTCACCGCGAGGAGGATTTGGTCTGTGTAGGTTCTAGTCTAGACACTGCCATCACATGGCAGCAGCAAGACTAGCTTCTTCAGATTGCCCCACCAGGGCTCCCTACATCTGACTTGGAAGGACCACCAGCGAGGGGAGTTCAGGCTTGGTCAGTGGCCTGGGTCTCTCTGCTGAGAGGGGTGAGTAGTGCCAAGCGTGGGGTGGACACCTGCCCATAGATCCCCAAATTCATGTCATATTGGCCCGTGACCAGCCAAAAGATAGGAACATTTTGCAGTCGCTGTTTAGCTAGGCTGGATTTGGACCAGGGACTTAGTGATAAGACTCTAGACTACTAACATGCCCCTTAGCCATCCAGGGAGGGGAAGGTGGGTATAGCGCCACATCATCTGGTATGGAGAAATTGTGCAAGTCTAGGCCTATTGAAATCCAAGGGGACAGAGGCTCCTAAGTCACTTAGGCATTTTTGACCCCCCCGTCCTTCTAATTTTTTCCCTCTTCTAATGACTTCAAGAGGGCTCAAGGCAAAATACCCCCTTCCTTCCCCACCTACCTACAGACTCCTCACACTCTCTTCTGGCTACCTCCTTGACTCTGGGCCTTGGAAACCCGTCAGAGTCCCTGAGTCACATGGGTCATCCGGAAAGTGACAAGAAAAGGATCAGGACTCAGGGTTCCCATGTGTTTGACAAGCTGAAGCATTAGCTTCTGGGCCACTCAGAAATGATGGTCCTCAGAACGTCCCCTCCCAGTCTGATCTTTTGGATAGTCTAACAGGAGATGTTCCTGGATGGAATTTGCATTCCTATGGGCATATGCTAGCTTGAGGAGACTTATCTGTGAGGAGTGGGGAGAATTTCCAATACCAGAGGCCAGGCTGCCTGACAGTCTAGTGCAGAAGAGAAAGGGGAGAGGTGGTTGTGTCTATTGTATGGGAAGCCAGTTGAATTGATGTCTCGCAGCCAGACCGAGCATATACATCTGACAGCTGCGTTACCACATGCCTTGGTGTAGGGTGCTGTGTGTCAGTTACTCGGAATGCTGAAAGATTGGTTAGTGGGAGGCAATGAGTCTGAGGCAAGTATGTAAATGCCTTCTTTGTTACGTTTGTCCTGACGCAGATTAACCCTTCATAAAACAAGACTGCTGACTCGAGCAGCTAAAGGTTTCATGAGTAAATCCCCAAGTCGGGTGAATGAACCCAGCTCTGACAGCAGCAATGAAAACATTGACTACCTACCCCTGGTAAGCAACCAAACCAGACCTTGGGCTCATATAACTGGGATGACGGGAGGTGGCGGGGGCTCTGAAAGCATTTGCTCAAGCTCTTCTCTCTTCTGGCATATCACCATGCACACCCACACACCCCACACACATGGGTTAGCTTGAGTTCTGATCAGCAGGCACCCAACTCTCATCCCCAAATCCCCCAGTTGGTCAAGCTGGAAAACTTCCCAAAACTGGTAGGGGCAGAAGAGGCCAAAGCAGAGACCACTGCACTGGGTAGAAAGGGGTAAAATGTGGCCCAGCTGGGGCCACCTCTCCCTCACCCAGCAATCTTTTGGATCCCGAACTGTGGAGAGGAACCCCCCCCAACTTTGGGGGCACGAGGGCCCAGGTGGTGCCTCTCCTGTCAACCTGGAGCCCTGGGTGCACATGGGGTGGATTCTTGGTGGGCAGGTCACTCCAATGCCCTGGCTGTGCACAGAGAAGGCGCTCTTCCCCAGGGCCTTACCTCAGCGCCTCCCTAAGGAAGTGTTGTTATCCCTCTCCACAGGTGTCTCTGCAGTTGGCCTGCGGTGCCTTCCTGCTGAACCCAGCGTTCTGCCACGCGATCAGCATTCCCATGGAGAAGCTGAAGTGGACGTCTCCATTCACCTGCCACCGGATGGCTCTGAGCCCCTCCGCCAGCTCCTACAACGCTAAGAAGTCAGGCCCGCCTCGAGAACCCAAGAGCCCTGGAGGTAGCTGGCAGCGGCTGGCACCGAATGACGTTCCCAAAGAGAGCTTCTCAGACAGAGACTTCACTCCCGGTGCAGCACTGAACGGCTATGGCGAGAGTACGGGAGACGCAGGCCGGCCTCGCCACTTCTCTGGCAGCGCAGTGGAAAGCCTGTCAAAGGCCCTGAAAGCTGAGAACGAACTCTCACCCCCTGCCATCACCATCCGCCGCTTCTCCTCCCCTGAGAGCACCCAGTCCCCTCGGGAGCCGCAGAGCGACAGCGGCAGAGGCTCCGAGTCGGACAGCTCTGAGTTGCAGTCCCTGCTCTTTGACATTGAGCTGCATCAGTGGGCTGAGCCAGAGGGGATGCTCTGGGCCACAGCGGTCGCCCTGGCCTGGCTGGAGCACAGCTCAGCCTCCTATTTCATCGAGTGGGAGCTGGTGGCTGCCAAGGCCAGCATGTGGCTGAATGAGCAGGAGTTCCCGGAGGGCCGTAGCCCGGGGACCGTCAAGGCCGCAGCCCGGCAGCTGTTTGTTTTGCTCAGGCACTGGGACGAGAACCTTGAGTTCAACTTGTTGTGCTACAACCCCAACAACGTGTAGGAAGGGGGAGTGTGAAAGGGGGGAGTCAGGCAGTCGTCTGAGAGAGCCTCTGGGGTACAGGGACTGGTCCTTAAAGAAACACAGTCTAATGGCTAAGCTCTACCACTACAGTGCCATACTATGTACCTTTATTAGAACAAGCCTTTCTGCAGGCCAGAAAATAACCAAGGTCATTCAAACCCCAGCACTAAACAATCATTCTTGTATAAGCAGGGTCTGATTCACCTGTAGCACTCACTGCTGCAGGATGTTATTAAGGCCAATGTCTAAACGAAAGGATTATTCAATTCTGTGACTAGGAATAGCATCTCCAGTTACACAAGATACTGGGCACCTTCCCTTCAGGCTGGGCTTCATCTGATCCCCAGCACCAGTTCCAGAAAGAGAATCCCAAATCTTCATTCAACCGTCCCACGCTTCACCATCCAGCCAAGCCATTCACCTTTCTCCCAGTCACCATCAATCCTACATCTTTTCACACAAGTATTTCCAGCTGTGATTCATCGTTCCCCAGCCTCCATCTAGACTGCGTTATCGTGAAGATTAACATGTGTCTCTTGTCTCAGGAATTCGTGTTCGAGCAGCCACTCTGCCTCATGGGTCAAGGTTATTGGAAATCCAGACTGCGGCCAAGCAGCTTAAGATGGAACAGCAACACTGGGGATGGGGAAAAACAATGAAATGAATTGCCAGGTCCTCCCAGATCACTCATTCTCTACAGCTGTGGATTTGGACTGGGATTTTCAAAAGGAGCCTACAGGATATAAACATCCAGATCCTATTGTAATCCCAAGTGGGTGTATACCTCCCTTAGGCATCTTTGGATATTCTGGCCTTGGTTCCAGGACAGTCTTACAGGTTGGTTCACAGCTGACAATGTGCCCTAGAATCTTTTGCATGCAGAGCAGGGGTAGGCCGGGGCCAGACTGCACAGCCAGCGAGCAGCTGGAGGAATGCAGGAGATGGATTAAAGCTAATCTATTCCCCAGGCACTTTCAGGCCCAGTGTAGCAGAGCTAGTAGAATGCACCTTGGATTAGAGCAGTTAAAGCTTTTCAGTCCCCATCAGTGCATGGAGTACATTTCCAGGAGGTTTCAGAGTAGCAGCCGTGTTAGTCTGTATTCGCAAAAAGAAAAGGAGTACTTGTGGCACCGTAGAGACTAACAAATTTATATGCATCCGATGAAGTGAGCTGTAGCTCACGAAAGCTTATGCTCTAATAAATTTGTTAGTCTCTAAGGTGCCACAAGTACTCCTTTTCTATTTCCAGGAGGGTGTCCTTCTAGAGGGAGAGGCTGTATCAGCTTTTTAGACTATTGCATTTGATCTGAACCAGAAGGTCTGGCCAACGGAACTGCGTTATATCTACGTTTTCAAACCCGTGCCCCTTTGCCCAGTGGTTTTGAAGCTTGTGTTCTTACACTTAGATTTTTCTGACCCTCATGCAAAACAGTCTGCTGTCCCACTGAAAGTGTCTGCTAGCCATGCTTGTGGCTCAGGGGTTTGGTGGAGTTCACTTGCCGTTGACTTTTTTCCCCCCCTTTCCCAGGCAGGCCGAGTACCACTTTCTTGTGCCCACTGCAGACTTGTTGCATGACCTTTCATCATAGCTCCCCTCTCACAACGCCCCTCTTGAGCGTATGGGCAAAGCTAAGCGCTGCCCAGCATTCGTCTCTTGCCTGTCTTTTGAACTGCTTGGATTCCATCCTCCTTCCTTGAGCCTTGCTGCTGAATTTGTTTCCATTCTCACAGTGCTGTGTTTTGACTTGACTGCCATACCCCAGCACAGCATATGACAGGCAGCATCTGTGACAGCTGATAGCAAATTGTATTGACAGACCCTTTTTTGAGAGTAATTACTCAGCAGGAACCGTTCCGAATCAGTTATTCATAGTGGAAGGCAACTTTAATCCAGAGACTTCAGTTCTCAGCAGCGTCACCAGAACCGGTCCCATTAACTCCTGTTAATGGCACTTTGGTTGACAATTGTCAGAAGCATATTAATTAAATGAAATGCATTACAACCTCCTTAGTTCAGAATAGATTGAAAATTAAAGACCGGATTCTGTCTGCAGGCCCAGCGATACGACTCACTGAAATCAATAGGCGTTTGGACACACATATCCAAGGGCAGAATGTGACCCTTCCATGACAAACCAATCAGCGCAACTAGCTTGTCCTAATAAATGTGCAAACAACTGTGGCTGTCTCATCGGTGGGGACAGATGGTGAATGCATCCTCATTCCCATTCAGGGAAGCGGGTGATGCCCTAACATCAGGGCGTCTCCTGCATTCAAATTTTAGGCTGCCATTCAGGAAAACATCCCTATTCAGGACAACGCTTAAGCATGTGTTTAGGTCCCACTGAAGTCAACAGAACATAAGCACCTACTTCTCTATATCTGGCCCATAGCAATTAGCTGCTCCCTGGCTACAGAGAGTTGGAGGTCTTGGGTGAAAGAAAGCTAAAGATTTGAGGCTGATAGGAGAGGAATGGAACTGGTCAAAATTTGTCAACCCAAACACTTTCCGCTGGAAAACCTGGTTTAGTTGAAGTTGACATTTTGGAGGGAAAATGTTGATTTCAATGAATTTGGGTGATTTTTTTTTTTTTCCTGACAGGAAAATTCTAAAAATTTATTTTGTTTCAGCTTCAAATTTTGTTTTGTTTTTGGTCCCAGGAAACTGACCAATTTCGCTTTCCCTTTTCAGTTTTTAGTTTTTCTGCCCCCCCCCCCCCTATTTTTATCCCTCCCCCTTTTTTCCCATTGGAAGAAGGCAGAAGAGGTAAAAAGAATGTGAGAAAATGGTTTGTTTTGCAGCTGGAAATAAT
The DNA here is from genome assembly GCF_009764565.3 of Dermochelys coriacea. Classification (NCBI taxonomy): domain Eukaryota; kingdom Metazoa; phylum Chordata; order Testudines; family Dermochelyidae; genus Dermochelys; species Dermochelys coriacea. The sequence continues at coordinate 8,883,045 of NC_050085.1, forward strand.
TAGAAAGCAGAAAGTGGGGCTTTCCCCCACTTCCTGTTGAAATCAAACCTTTCATTTGGAAATTTCCCATGGAAAATGGACATTTTTCAACCCAGACATACTCAGTGGGCATTTGTTGCAAGAAAGCTGCTGGTTTCTGACCAGCTCTTGTGAGAACAGCTTGCAGGGGGTTTAAGATGCTTTTGTCACTAGAGCAGGTTACAAGAAACTCCCCATCCCTGTTGCTGTCAAATCCAGGACAATTATGTCTTGTCCACTCAGGCAGTGGGAGTGTGTTCCAGTTCCAAACCTTTCCAGGATCTTTCCTAGTCATGTTTCAAACAAGTCTTTGAACCTGCTGGAATTCCACGCATGATGAGAAGGGTACCACCAGCCCAAGCATTACAGCAACCACTGCTGTGACATTGGGTGATGTTCCTACTTCATCAAATGGGAGTGTCACATTCCCTTCCAGGCAGGTCAGCTGCTCATCTTGTCTCAAATACCATATCATGGAAGACAGTGAACTGAAGCTTAGCTGTATGTGTAAGTGTTAGCCTGTTCCTTAACCATCTGGCCCTGTGATGTGGTATCAGTGTGCAAGGGCCCGGTTCCAGGCCATGTGAGATGAGTCTGAATGTCTTTTGGTAGGTGGCATGACCTGACCTGTTTGTGAAGTGTTTTTGCAATGTCCTGTCCTCTCACCTCATGCCCCTATTCCCCATTGGCAGCCCCAAGGCTCTGCTTTGTAAATACCAGAAGCATAAATCAATGCAAAACACCCCACCGTGTCTCCTTTGTCCTATAGGGGAGACCTGGCTCTCTCAGTAGACCTAGTGAAGCTAGTGGGTAATTGAGGCCCAAACTAGAGGCCCAGAGCGGTACAGCCACACAGGCTGTGCACATGTGAAATGCAAAGACACTTAAGAGATGCATAGACCTGATGCACAGGTCCTGGGTGGTGTCATGACAGCTCTGTCTACAATGCTGCAGGAGCTTATTTCTATGCATTCAGGTCACTTTAGATGCTTCCAGGTTATGGGCTTTTCATGATCCTTTAAATCAGCTTTGCAGTTAGAGACTTTGCAGGTACTTAATACATGAGTCACATTCTAATTGCTCATTTTACACAGCTCAAGAATTCCACAGCACATACAAACCTTGGAGGTGTAACCTCGCCAATCACCAGAATCCTCTTGATGCAAAACTATGGCCTGGGACATAGCATTCAGAATCTCCCAAGAGAATGCAAGCCTTGCTAAAGGCAGCTAGAAACATGGCTGACGTATCCTATTGCACAGGGTGTGTTTGCTACAGCGTAGGAAGAACCATGGCCTGTTCAGAACAAAACAGTGAAACATGCACCTTCTGGAGCATGTTATGTAACAGCAGTGGCTTACAGTAACATAGGAACAGCCTTGATAAGCGTGGTTAGTGTGTCTTGGCTTTGCTTCGCAGCAGTTCTGGGAACCAATGCATCATGCCTGTGACTTTTGGCCCCACATAACTTGATGTTATCCTATCAGGGCTGCCAATAAACATCAAGTTATGTGGGGCCAAAAGTCACAGGCACTCCCACTGCTCTGTTCTCAGAGATGCTAGCAGTCTCGAACTGTCAGCTCAGCAATTTTCAATCCATATGCCATCATTCAGATGTCATTAACCCCAAGGGAAGGGGACCTTGAATTGAGCACTCAGATAAGATATTATTTGGGGTGTAATTAGGTGGGTTTTTTTTAAACCTACCCACAAAACCTACCTCTCTCTTGCCTTTTTTCCAACCCCCCCACTCACCACACACACCGGCCCACACACCCACTTCTGGGCTGTCACTACAAAGATATTAGCAAAGCCTTGAATCAGCTTTACCATTGGGCCATGTATGAGGGACTTGACTCAGACCTCACCTTCACTGATTGACAATTAACCAAGCCGGTTCCAATCAGTTCTCCGAAAAAAAGATACTGAATCAGTGGAGATTTGAACCACTGCCCTTATGCAGCTTCCTACAGCTTTAAGACTCAGTTCTGGTGACTTGAAACGACCTGCAGACATTTGAATGTTCCCCTTTTACAGGTTCCTTAAGGCAAAAGGCTCACAATTTGGCCATCTAATGTCTAATTTTGGTATCAAACCTTCATACCAAGGTACCAACACAACAGCTTTAGCATGGACAGGATATGCTGGGGCCCTAGCTGTTGACTGTACATGTTGGGTATGTTAAGGATAGCACTTCTCGTGGACGCTCAAGCGAATGTTTAAACCCTGCATCACTTAATCCCTCACTGACTGCTGCCATGAAGTCCCATAGCATAGCCTCCAGGTTTTGATATAGGTTGCCTGGGCTGGCCACCAGAGGGTGACTTCATTTCACAATCACCAAGATACCGCTTTCTATTTGGCTGTTAATAACAAGGTAAAGTATTAAAGGCATGACTCTCATCCTTAGCGTCTGGGCGGCTCTGCAGGTCAGAACCTTAGAGCAGTATACATCATGCTCTCCCCTGCAGCACCAAGGCCCAGCTCTGTAGATAAGCCAGCTCCCTCTACCCTGACATCTGTTCAGCAGTAAAAGATCATCCTGGATGGACTGTCTCTGGATGACAGGGGGTTAGTAGGATGATTCGTGCTTTCCCTGAATCTTTTACCTGACCCTTGGCATACAGCTAGCTGGCTGATTTCTACTTCCCATGTTGCAAATCCTTTTATCCAGTGTAAAAACCCATGACCATGCTGAAATACTTCACATTTAGCCAATGCCAAGGGCACCAGAACCTTGTACAAACACTATCTCAGCCTCTCAGTCCCCTGTAAGAGGGGTAAGGATGATGATCTCCATTTTACAGGTGGAGAAACTGAGGCACAGAGGTTAAGTGACTTGCCTATGGTCACCTGAAAAGCCTGTGGCAGAGCCAGGAATAGAATCTGGGAGTCCTGACTCCCAGCCTCCCTGCTCTAAACACTGCTTCATGTACTGTAAGACAAGGTTGCAGTTCTCCAACCACCCTGTTGTCATCTGATCTTGGCTTCAGTCCCTGTTGCCAGGGATGCATTGACCCCACACCTGTGCTCAAGTCAGAGTTCTCTATAGCTGTATTGCTGCTGGTGAAGTGTGTGGTGTAATTTAGCTGTCAATTTAACTGGGTGGCTTTATGCAGTCTGCTGTGGTTCGAGTGACATGGCTGGCGATTGTCCTCTGGATCCTCAAGTGCCTATGGACGTGACCTCACGCTCTTGCATACAAAGTGACTGTCGTGCCCGTGACATTGTCCCGCTCATTGAAGACCTGTTACCTTGCGCTCACTTTCCTGATATATAGCAACATCACCTCGTTCAGTGAGCTTTGAGTTTCATGTGTGTGTGTGTGTGTGGGGGGGGGGGGAATGCAGTGTTTCTGCTTCCGGCCTGTGGTTCAGGTTCCAGTTCGTTTGTCACTGGTGTAATCTCATTGATTGGGTCTGTCGTTCTGCAGTGTTCAAAATGTCTTTGGGTGAGACAGCGAACATCTGTTGGCTGGTTCCTCATGGCGGTTGCATTCTCTGTTACAGAAGCATGGTTATTTCAGTAAATCAAGGTTTGTTTGAACAGACAAGTGCCCTCCTGAGTGCTTTGTTTCGCTGTGCTTGCCCCCCTCTCCCAGTTCTACGGGATACCATTCTGTCCCCAAAGCCTCTCATTTAGAGCTGTTTGAATGGTTATCATTGAAAAGGGAGGGAGGGTTGAATGAAAAATGGATTTGCCAAGGAAATGAACCTTGTCATTTCATTCAGACACTTCCTGGGGGCTTTTTACAACACAACCCACATTGAAAAGTGAAATCAGACTTTGCCTGCACCGGGTCAGCACTTCCCCACTGCCAGCCAGGCTCGCTTTGCAAGAAATGAAGAACGGCCTTATTGGGTCAGACCAAAGGTCCATCTAGCCCAGTGTCCTGTCTTCCAACAGTGGCCAATGCCAGGTGCCCCAAAGGGAATGAACAGAACAGGTGATCATCAAGTGATTTATAGCAGCAGAGAGGGCTCAGTGCATGTGCAGTCAGCTCCCTGTAAGGGATTCATGCTCAGAGGAAAAAGAAAAGGAGTACTTGTGGCACCTTAGAGACTAACAAATTTATTAGAGCATAAGCTTTCGTGAGCTACAGCTCACTTCATCGGATGCATTTGGTGGAAAAAACAGAGGAGAGATTTATATATACACACATACAGAGAACATGAAACAATGGGTTTATCATCTTAAGATAAGCGATCACCAGCAGCGGGGGGGGAGGGGGGGGGAGGAAAACCTTTCATGGTGACAAGCAAGGTAGGCTAATTCCAGCAGTTAACAAGAATATCTGAGGAACAGTGGGGGGTGGGGTGGGGGGGAGAAATAACATGGGGAAATAGTTTTACTTTGTGTAATGACTCATCCATTCCCAGTCTCTATTCAAGCCTAAGTTAATTGTATCCAGTTTGCAAATTAATTCCAATTCAGCAGTCTCTCGTTGGAGTCTGTTTCTGAAGCTTTTTTGTTGAAGGATAGCCACTCTCAGGTCTGTGATCGAGTGACCAGAGAGATTGAAGTGTTCTCCAACTGGTTTTTGAATGTTATAATTCTTGACGTCTGATTTGTGTCCATTCATTCTTTTACGTAGAGATTGTCCAGTTTGGCCAATGTACATGGCAGAGGGGCATTGCTGGCACATGATGGCATATATCACGTTTCATGTTCTCTCTGTGTGTGTATATATAAATCTCTCCTCTGTTTTTTCCACCAAATGCATCTGATGAAGTGAGCTGTAGCTCACGAAAGCTTATGCTCAAATAAATGTGTTAGTCTCTAAGGTGCCACAAGTACTCCTTTTCTTTTTGCGAATACAGACTAACACGGCTGCTACTCTGAAAAATGCTCAGAGGAGCGGCTGCAATCCCCAGCCCCTCTCCCTCCTCCCTGAAAAGGGATGTGATTGTGATGCGAGAATGGAGGGTCCTCCTGGAGCTCCCTGGCTGCTGCTCACCAAAGCCTTCAAGCACATGGCTTAACTTAATGTTGATGGGACTTGAGCACAAGCTTAAAAATTAAGCACTTGTCTAAGCATGTTGCTGAACTGAGGTCCAGGTGCTTTGCTAGGGGATCCAGAGCCTGCTGAAATGAGTGGGCTCCAATGGGCTTTGGGTCAGGCCCCAAATGAATTAATTTGCTCAGCCAGAAAATGCAGGGGTGGACTGCAGAGGGTGTGCCCTTCCACCACGTGCTTGGGTGCTTTAACGGAGAAACAGCAGTCACCTTTCGTTTGAAAGCAAAGCTGCTGGCGTGCAGAGCGCCTTCCCCTCGTGGGCCACCTGAACAGCTTTCGGACCCTATCGGATTCCATCTCCCACACTGCATATTCCTACCATGGCTGCTTGTGGCCAGAAAGCTCAGACCCATCAGGCAGAGCCAGTGGGACCCAATAAATATGGGCCATCTTCAAGGTTGGGTCAGAGGAGGCCTGTGATCGAAGCATTTCAGAAGAGACTGGGATGTGGAGCCGGGTAGTTTTGGACTCTGCTTAATGCCCGGTTTGCTTAGTCCAGGTGTCATTTGCCAAGGCTTGCAGTTAGCTTCAGAGCAGCCTGTTCTGAGGCTGCTTTTTTACCTCTCTGAAATTGGAGTCAAACAGTTTTGATTGTTTCACTTGCAGTTTGAAATGCTGCAGTCTCCTTTAAAAGTTCAGGTTCACCTCGGCCTCCCTGCGCCAGGTGTAAATAGACCTCCCGCCTCCTCTAGCAGCTCCCGCTGCTCTCTGCTAATGGCTGAAAGCACCATTTCAGAGAATCCACTAAGTGAGTTTACAGCAGGTCAGGGAGGGGAAACTGTAGCTCCCCTCACCCAGTGCTCCTCACTTCCTGACTCTATGAGCATGGGACCTTTCATCCCAAGCATTATCAACTGAGGCCAAGGACCTATAATTAAGCTCCTAAATGCACAGTTACCTAATGAAAAACAATGAGCCGATTTGCAGAGGTGCTGAGCTCCCACTGAACTAGACCCTGGTCTAGTTTGCAAGCCCCAAAGGACTGGAGTTCTAACTGCAGCAGGGATCAGCCCCTGAACTTTGGGGAGTGGATTTGAGCCTTTAGAGATTCACCCATTGCCAGCTCCAGCACCTCAATGCTTAGAACTACCCAGCAAAGTTTGCCCCAGTTCTAGCTGTCAGCTTTCGAAGCATGCTGGAGATCTGCCTTCAGCCTACACTTTCCTTCTTTTCTTAGCCTGGCAATTATTATAGGTATTTATAAAGCACCCATCTCCATGGTGCCTGTTAATGTTTGCAAAGTGCTTTGAAAACTCCAATCACTAGGTAGGAATGGAGTATTCTGACTTATTTTCCAGAGGTCTTCACCAAGCCAGTCAGGAGGCCCGATTCCCCTCTCACTTGCACCAGGTTATGCTGGCGTAACATCACCAACTTCACTGCCGATTTACACCAGTGCTGCTGAGAGGAGAATCAGGCTGAGTGTTGCCACGTGGCACTGGGATTTACACATCTGCAGCACCTGCCTGTCATGAACCTCATCTGATTTTTGATACTCCCAGTTGCAACACAACTCAGATACATGCTTGGCAATGCCCTGTCCCACCGAGACAACACGGCTTCCTTCATCTCAGGGGGCGTCAGCCCTCTGCAGCACACCTCCTGCGCCACTCCACTTTTAACAGCTCCTTGTGATGGGGAAAACTTCCACTGGGAGCTTGGGAGACACCTTCTCCTTCAGCCTGTCTCAGGGGCATGAGAGGCATGGTCCCAGCACTACCCCTGGCAGCAACCCCAGCTGGGGGGCAGGAGCAGGAGCAGGGAGGGATGATCCCTTTTAAGGAACTACTTTGTTTAGTGCCCCTGTCTGAATTTTATTACTGATTTCCTCTCTCCCCACCAGGAGCCACACAGGTGCACCAAGGGGATAACAGAGAGCGATGGGCCCATGCCACAGGGCCAGGCTCTAGCCTGAGCATAGCTAGGATCAGCACAGAGCTGCTGGGCAAACAGCAGTGGCTGAGGCTGTGAGAGATCAGCTATCCTGTCCTATCAGGAGCCCAGTCTATGCTCTCCATCCCCAAACAAGTCACCAGGGGGTGCTCTGCTGCTAGTCTAAGCTGCAGCAATCATCAGCCAGGGCTAATCATAAGTTGTTTGTCTCTAGGGTGACAAGAGCCATCGGGAAAGAGTGGCAATTTTTTTTTTAAGTGGCCCTTGATAGCCACTGCTATAATGAGTGTCTTCTCAGCAAGGAGGGGCTGCTCTCCTCCCCCCAGACCCTCGGTGTGCGCCAATCTGGGGCTGGCTCGCAGATGGGCGACAAGAGCTAAACCTGATGTTTTCTGAGCTGCCCGTTTCCTGGGAGAAAGTTCAGAGCTGACCACGAGAGCTGCATTATCAAGCTGATTCAAACCTGGTTCCAAATCCAAGCCCCACAGTGTAAATCCCTGAGTTCAGCTGACACCCACATTCTCACCAGTGCTCCTGCCCTGAGGCAGTTTCCCACATGGCCCAGGGTGCTCCGTATTTTTGCAGAGGGGCAAAAAGAATCAGACAAGTGAGGGACCTGGCTTCTCCCACCATTCCTGTCATGCCCAGGGCCATGAACCAAGCAGCAGGATGCAACAAGCAATGCCAATGCAACCAGGGGTGCATGTCAACTTGTCCAAGCCCTGGCTCTGAGAGGATACAAAAAATCAGTTCTGCAATGGGATGCTGAAAGTAGCTGAGACCAGATCCTCAGCTGGGACCCATGGACCAGAACAAAGCTACGATCTGCTCTTCCATTTTACACACCCCACATTGGACTTTGCTCCCAGCAAAGCTCAGCTCTGCGTAGGTCTCCTTTCACCACAACTAAACAGGGACAAGCCACCCGCCATCATCCCTACGAAACAGTCCAGGGTGAACACTTGCTGCCAGGGGCTTGGGGAGCAGAGACAGGAGTGCAAGGAGTGGCAGGGAAGGCCTCTGGGGCAGACAGGGTGCTGAGTGGGATGGAGAGGGTGCTCTGAGGCTGCAGAGAAGGAGCTAAAAGAACAGGCCTGGAGAGGAGTGATGGGACCCTGCTAATGGGCAGCTAGCGGTGAGCCCAGAGAGCCCTGAAAGAGCTGAGGCTGGAGCAGATGAGAATTGGCAAGAGGGAGTGTTCAAGGGAAGGCTGGAAAGCCCTGGGACTGAGGAGCAGAGGGAGAAAGTCGATGGCGAGGCAGGGTGTGAGACTGGCTGCAGGGGCAGAAGCCTTGGACTGGGGAGGGGAGCTGGCTCAGGGGCAGCAGGGCAGGTACATAAAGCCCTGGGGGTAGAGGGGAGAAGGGAGCAGGTACAGCACAGATGTGTGCTAGCAGCGGGGAGCATTTGCTGACTGAGGGGAAGGGGCACCCAGGCCAGCTGCAGTTAATTGGGTCAGGGTCAAGAGTGCAACTTAGCAGCAGGTGTAAAAAACAGTTCCTGGTAATTGGTTGACAAGAGGCAACTGTGTGTTTATGTAGGGGTGTGTGTATTTGTACACATACAGACATGCCTCTCCCATGTGGCTTTACATTGCTTTGCCCTTGCTGATCACAGTGATTTCCCCTCTGGCGATTGCTGTCGGGGTGATTTGCGTATACACCACCGTGGGGAATAGAGGCGAGTTATAGGCGCTTTGGGGCAGGGAAGGGACAATCAATTTGGATAACATTAGAACTGGCTCTGTCTGTTAAGAACTGGTGCCAAACCCTGCGTGTACTGGGGCCAAGCAAGAACGACCTGGGGGGAGGGCACACTTTCAGACTACAATCTGCAGAGGGAGCAGGAGAAGCAGCCAGATTCTTGGGGCTTAGCCATGCGGTGAGCCACACCCACATGCCCAGCCCGACAAGGGACTTTCCTTCTGTTCCTTTTTGTGGTTGTTCTTCCTCCCTGGACCGGGAATGATTTCAGACCCAAAGGGCCTAGCCAGCTGTGTGTCAGGAACCAGAGAATCTGCACACGGAGGCTGAGGCCGGGTGAAGTGGCCTGGCTGCAAACCACTCCCGGAGGCTGCCACCGTTGGCTTTTAGCCCTGAGCGAGGGCAGGAGACCTCGCTCTGTGGGGACTACACTCTACTCTCAGCAACCCCACTGATGTCAATGGAGGTGCAGTGGTATAACAGAGAGACACCTGGGCCAGGTTCACCCCTGCTCTGGCACAGCCCCCAGTGCAGGCAGGGACAGAGGGGATGCAGTGTGTGCCTCTGCTCTTCGGGGCTTGCCAGGGCTGGTGCAGCATACAGCTGCTTGGAGGGCTGTCCTACCTTATCTGCTTCATCGAGCCCTCTGGGGCTCCACGGGGGTGTAGGATCATCACGGGGCAGACCTGCCCCAATCTCCTCCCCTCCCCTTCCAGCCCACACACCTGGGCTCCAGCCAGCCCCACAAGGCATTCAGTGTCTGTGTGTGTGTGGGGCATACTGCAGAGGCAGCATTGAGCTGGTAGAGTGGGGTGTGCACCCGGCCATAGGATCCATCTGAACCCGCCAACATACACACAGCTGGCACCCAAGGACCACAGGGAAATGATAAACTGGGGCCTTTGCCACTGGAACAAGAACACCGCCTTTCTAGCAGAGTGGTAGCCAGAGGGGCTGGGGGAGCACCAGCCAGACCAGTCCCCCCCCCATCCCATTCCCTAGTTCTCCCTGGACAAATCCCACTCCGCCCTTCCTGCCTTTATCCAGGAACCTCTGAAGTGCAGCTGACCCAGATCTTCTCCTCTATCAGGTGACTGGAGAGGCTTTTATAGCACCGACTAGGGTAGCTCCTGGTGGCTGCTTTGTGTCTTCTCACCAGCTGGGTGAGGGGGTGGCTGCCCATTTACAAAGAGCAGCAACCAATGAACTAATGGGGCCACAGGGAGGCTGTGATCATGACCCTGACCCAGAGATGGGGGAGAGGGGGCTTCAGACATGCACCTGTCAGGAAAGACATCCTTGCAGGTTCCCCCCAGAAAAACCATACGGAGGGCACTGTAACATTGGTGCCGCCGAGCACCTGTAGCTCTGCAGGCTGCGATAGTGTGAGTGGGTTTTGAGGTGGGCAGAGGCCTTGGGCAGCTCAGGACCGGTGGATGGAGGCCATGTTCTGACCAAGGTGGAGGTCCTGGTCTTGCCAAGGGGCTGTATAATGGAGTGGGTGTGGGGGAGCACTCACCGCCAGAGCATCCGCTCACTCCAGGATATAGCCCAGCTGGGGTTCTCCCACTCTAGCACCTCTGACAATCTGCTTCTGCTGTGACCTGCGTTTCCGGGGCTCAGCCTTCCAGCCAGGTCACTGGCCAAGCTCTATCCCCTGCTGGGGTAACAAAAGGCCAACTAATAATAGTCCCAATCCTGACATCCAGTCTTCTGCCTATGGTCCTCACACGCTTCCTCTCAGGGCTTTCAACTGTCCTAAGCTCCTCCTCGGGGGCTTGGTACCAGCTTCCCAGTGGGTGGTCAGGGAACCCAGGTGTTCCCACCTCACAGGGTTCCAGTGCGGGGACCCGATAACAAGCAGCAATAGTTTGCTCTACCAGACCCCTAGCTGCTGCCTCCATAGGTGACTTCTTCCAAGCTCCTACCAACCACAGCCCTCACCTCAAGGCCTCCCACAGCTAGACTGGGCCTAGATCCTACTCTCTACAACCTTGACCACAGCTTCCTCTCCCTCAAGCCTTTATCTGAGGCCTGGGTGTTGTTCACCATACTGACCTCTGCCCCCACTCCTCCCACCTCTTCAGGCTGAGGCAACTAATTCTGGCACTGATGGGGCTAACTGACCAGGGCTGGCTAGCCCAAGCCTCCTGGCCTTTAAAGGGGCAGGCTGCCCTGTTACATGAGGGCTCCTGGGATCCCATTAATCGTTCAGCAACTCAGCAGAGATGGTGTCAGCCCGAGGGCGTGTTCCTGCTGTGCATTTAATAGAGCCCGTGCTGAGGGGGTGGGGTGTTCTCAGGGGTGGATATGCTGCTCTAACCACTAGGCAGCATGTTGCTCTACCAGCTGATTTAATACCTGACCTTCATGCCTAATAACCAAGTAACTCACCAGACTCCAGCCCAGCCCCCTGTGCAGGTTATAGGAGGGATCCAGGCAGTTGGCTTGGGGCTGCAAAGAAGACTGGGAAGCACGGTGAAGTCAAGGGAGGGGCATTCCCTGGTTGGGCTGAGAGCTGCAGGGTCTCCATGTCAGCCCAGCGAGCATCCTGGAGGCTGTGGCCCCAGCCCCTCCTGCTTTGTGCTGAGCCTGCCCACTCAGCAGATCTTTGGGGGGATTCCCCCTCCCAGGGAGCAGGGGAATGTAGGGCACAGGGTTATCATGTGTGTCTTGCAATAAAGGGACCCGTTAGTGGAGTGCCAGATGCTGGACCCTGTTGTCCGTGGGACTCCCGGGGAAGTGGGTTCAGCCTCTCACAGGACGGGCTGCCATGCATTGCCACTCTGGTGCTTTCCGCGTCTTTGGTATCAGTGCAGACAGATTGCAAGCACCGTCTTTCTTTTTCTCCCCAGCTCCCTGCCTTCCTTTCATCCTCACAAATCCTCAGCCACATTCACCTGCTACTTGAGTCCTGCCAATTAAGCCTTTCCCGCAGCTACAAACCTGTGATCAAGCTGTCTAGAGGACGATGAAATGCATCTCGATGAGACTGTGTGGGGGACGTGTGTCTCCCAGTAACGGGGCGGGTGAACCGTCTGCCTGTCCTGTCCGTCTACAGCCTTTTTGGAGGCCATGATGCTGTCAGCCTGGTACAGACAGCTGCGTACGAGGGGCTTGCTCCATCTCTATTCTCCCTGCGCCAGAGGGGATTTTTGGGGTGGTTAATTTGTTTTCAGATGAGAAATCACATTAACATGGAAACTACAATGCTGTTGCCATGGAGACCACAAGTGCCTTTATTAAGAAAAATTAGTTTGGATCCAGTTGTCAGGCGTATCTTAATAAATAACCTATTCACACTGTGTAAATAAATATTACCGTCTATTGTCTGCACGGAGAGAGAGAGACAATCTTTGCATGGGGTGGAGGGATCCCACTGAAGTCAGTGAGGAAGGAGGGCTCTCAGCACCATGCAGGATCAGCCCATCAGAGACAAGAAGGTTCAGACTTGTTTTCCGGATTCTTATCCTGTGTAGTTTATTTGGAGGCCAACAAACAACTGAGACTGAAGCAAAACAAACCAATCCTGATTTCTCTGAGCAAGGAACTACAGATTTAGGATGGAGGGAATCCTGGGGGCGCGCTGTGACTGATGTAATAGGGGATTGGATGCCAATGGAGTCTTTCACCTCTAGCTTGCAGTCTGCCTCAGGGCCATAGTCATCACCAAACCTTCCCACGCAATGGCTGTTTGGCCTGCAGACTCCGATGCTCGTTCACCTGCTTAGCCTGCAGACCCCCCGAGCTCCAGCCAGAACCACAGCTTCAAAGCACTGGCTATATGGCTATTTTTAGAGAGCTAGTGCTGTCGACCCGGGCTGGGAGGTTCACTCCTGCAGGCTCCAAAATACTGTGTAGACATACCCTAAGTGACTTCAGAGCCAGATTCTCAAAGGCATTTAGACTGGAAAAATCCCACTAGGTGCCCAAATATAAAAATCTGGCCCTGCGTAAATCCCATTTTCAACAGGAATTTAGGCTCTTAGGGGGCCAAGTCCCACTGTATCTCAATGAGACTAAGGCCATGTCTATACTACAGATGCTACAGCTACAGCCCTGCAGTGATAGCACTGTAGCACTGCCGTGTAGACCCTTGCTACAGTGATGGAAGGGGGTTTTCCATCAAGATAGTTAAAACAAAACCCTGAGCAGCAGTAGCTAGGTCAATGGAAGAATTACTTCTGATGACGTAGCTGCATCTAAGCTGCGGGTTAGGTTGACTTAACTATGGGGTTATGGTGTGGATTTTTCACATCCCTGAGTGATGTAGCTATATCGAGCTAAATTTTAATTATGGACCAGGTCTTAGGCTCCTAAGAGGGAGATTTTCAAAGGTATTTAGGTGCCTAAAGAGGCAGATAGGCACTGAGTGGGATTTTCCAAAGCGGTTTAGGTTCTTTTTAAAATCCCACCTACAGATGCCTAAATATCTTTGAGGATCTGGCCCTAAGTCACTTTGTAAATGGGACTTAGGCCTGGTCTACACTTAAAAATTAGATCAACTGAGCTACCTTGCTCAGGGATGAGAAAAATTTGGCACTCTGAGTGCTGTAGTTTGGTTGATCTAACCCCTATAGATGCAGCTAGGTCAATGGGGGAATTTGTCTGTTGCCCTAGCTTCCGCCTCTCGGAGAGAAGGATTAACTACATTGCCCAGAAAACCCCTTTTGGCTGTGCCACTATAGCACAGTCATTTAGGTGCTTTTGAAAATGTTACCTGTTATCTTCTTTAGAGAGGGATTTTCATGCTGACTGCAGCAAGCTCAAGCTGAAGGATCGTTTCTTCTTCCCCCTCCCCTGCAAAATGCAGAGGGTCGATATTTTCCCAGTACATACTTGGCAATGATGGCAGAGTCGTTTTAATGTCGGTTTCCACATCCCCAGCTCAACTCTCCGGGCTGCTCCTTCCTGCAGAGAAGTTGTAATCCTCAGTTTAGAACCCACCACCTGTCCTGCTAGGGAAGGGGCTGGGATGAAATGGAGTCAGCTTGTTAATGACCTCGCTGCAGGGGCACAAGCTATTATTTCCCAATTTATGTCCTTATTTATTAATGTATTTATTAAGCACCAGCTGTGTGCTTAATAAATAAATAAAGACTGGAGCATGTGGGGGGAAGGGAGACTGGGCTGGGAGGGAGGAAGCCCATGGAGCTTTGGTAATTAGCAAACAGGGTGTAATGAATCTATGACTTCTAGCTTGTCACTGGAGCTGAACAAATAATAGGTAACAAATAACTGGTTTGATGGATTTCCCCAACCACATTTGTTTTCAAATCAATCCAGTTTACTGGAATTTTTTGTTTTAATATTTAGAATTTGCATTCTTCTGTTCAGTGGTGAATGGCCAGAGATATTGTCATGGGGTACGGCTTGTGCATCCCACTGGACCAATCTAACTCTTATGATCGCATTCCTAGTGCATGGCTGCAGAGGACACAGAGCACTCACTGTGTTTGGGCCCCAAATGGGTTTGTGTAACTCTTATGATCACATTCCCAGTGCAAATGCTTGTGGAAAGCTAATTTAAAATTTGCTTTCCACGAGTATCAGAGCTTAAAATCCATCTCTGTGAACATTCATGCATGAAAACTCAATCAGGGGGATCTTGGCAGGAAGAGAACACAACGGGGGCATGAATACAAAGGCAGATTTGTGCCAAAATGTGAAGAAATATCAGATGGGAAAGACTTGTCCTATTTGCTTTGGCCACTCAGAATTACACTGCAACTGTCATGATAGAACCCAGATCCTCTGCTTCAAAAGCATAGACTGTTACTATGTCAGCTGAAGGAGTATCTCCATCCACTGGTAGCAGTACAGGGCTGATGACACACAGTTGAGCAGGTCTGATTCCATCCAGCAGGGGACAGTGGGACAGACAGACAGACATGCATACACACACAGTAGTAAGGCCTGAGATAAGAACAACTTCTTGGTGTAAGTGGATTTGCCTTCAACTTGATATATTCTAATGCTTGCTCCAAAATGTCAGCTTTTCTTTAAAAGATTTAAGTCTCAATCAGTCTCTCAGCATGGTTTCATATGAAGAAATGTTTCACATGTGCCCTTGTAAAGCTAAATGTCGGAGGGAACAGGACCACTGGGAGCCAGATTCTCAGCTGGAGTAAACCTGTGTAGCACTACCACAGCCAAGGAAGCTGCACCGATTTACAGTAGCTGAAGATCTGGCTCTGTAATGTTTGATAGGATACAAGGGGCACCTTGCAACTAGCACAAAATGACAAGTTCCTTTAGCTTACTTGGTAATGCCACTTAACAAACCTAGAAGTAATTACCATGCAGACTGTCCTTTGCTCTGGGCCCTGGATAACAATCGTACTAGGGGATGGGTCTGAGTACTGCTATAGGATAGGGTGACTACCTGTCTGATGTGTTAAAGCAAGTCCCTTATTTGGTGCCTAAGCTCCTGCAAATGGTATCGTAACATTTGCTACTAAGAAGCAATTTGATCTGATAAAATCTGGCCACGTCACTAGTGATTTTATTACCAATCTGAGACACCTTAAAGGAGGCTGGTCAGGGAGCTGAATCTGCCAGCTGAGATGGAATTCATTGGCTTCCCAAACCCAAAGACCACTGCTGTGGGAGTGGGAGACCACAAAACTGAGTTTGTGATCTCTGAAGAGAGAAAAACAAACAGGCCAAGCTTCGTCCCCCTCCTGTGCTGTCTGAGCTCCTGCTCTCCTTGGGCCAAGCCAGTGGAGAAGAGCTGGCTGGGAATTTTCCATCAGAAGACTTTTCCGACAGAAAATGCACCTTGGGCAAGATTGACATTTTCTGCAGGAAAATTTCAGTTGTGCCAGACAATTTTGATTTTTCCACTGAGAAAATCTAAACAAAAGCTCAAAGTCCCCAGCAGCCCTCCTGGGGGGCTCCACCAGGCTTCTCAGGCCATTACTTCCACAGCAGCCCATTTGGAGGCTGCCACGCAACCAGAGGTCCTGGGGTTTCCAGGCTCCTTGGGTCCCTGGAAGCCTCAGGAGTCAGTGAGCCTGGAACTGGAACAGAAAAAAAATCTGAAATATCAGAATTTCCCCCAAAAGGGAATTCCATGTTTCAACCAGCTCTGCTATGAGACTTTGTTTCAAGCCCATCCCATCTCTTTGACTATGAATGGACCTGAGCCAAATGCTGGCTGCACTGGGTTGTCCATAACCCAAGGTCTCTGCGTAGCGGCTGGATTATCAAATGTCAAGGGAGGGAACGAGCTGGTCAATGAGAGGTGTGAGGTTTGCACAAGGTGTCCAGTTTATTTTCAGTGGGGGAATGGGCCAGATCCGGCTGTGAATTGGGTTGGATCGGTGCAACTGAGAAGAGAACAAGCGTATGTTATCTTTATGTCCAGAGAGGGAGCCAGGGCATGGTAATTGCTCACCCCGCAGCTCAGATTTGTAACTCAAGGACCCAGACTGCTCCCAGCTTCTCTTAGAGACACGGAGGCAGCTGGACTGGGGGTGGGGATTCACCCCAGTCTATTGGGCTAGGGGGAAACATTCATTCTGTTTCATGCAGAGATTATGGTGGAACGGGTTAGATGGAAATGAACTCAATCCAGGTAGGAAGGGGGCTGACTGGGAGGAATTTCCCCTGGGTTTATGCAGGGTTAGGAGGAGAAGGGGAAGGAGTTAAATCCATGCAGAGCTGGTGGGTGGGTGGCCTAAAAATTTACCCAGGGAAGGGAATGAATCCTAAGGAGTGGAATGCAGAGGCAGGAGATGTGTTTTAATACCTTCAGTGGCCAGAAAAATATCATTGCTGTGTTCTCTGTGCTTTAAGAGCAGCACACTGGGCCCCACCCACTGTGGCTGGTCTTTCTCTGTCCTAGTTACTGGTCTCATTAGTCTTGGCAGAATATTTAATGCTAGAGATTTTCTGCAAAGGTTTCTCCCCAGCGTTTTAGTGGGATGTGTCTGCAATAGCAATTACCACATTGCAGGCTTTTCATCCCTGCCCTGTGAACGATGCAGTGTGGAAGAGACAAAGGAAATTAGAATAATTAAACCTGCACTGTCTGCCTGAATCAAAGGGATGCCGCTTGCTGTCAGGGCGCTAAAGTGGATGCCCAAAAAGGACAGCCAGCTTGTGCTAGGGAGGGGCTGGAGAGTGGCACCAGTTGCTGCTATGTGTGTTAAAAGCACAGTATGGTTTCTCCAGCGCTGGCATCCCAAGGGGGAAAGGCAGCAAGGGGCAGCACAGGTTCCCTCTGCAGTGCCTTCCAGGATGAGCCACATAAAGGGATTTCACAAACAGTCCCATCCATGACTTAGAGAGTCCCTTTCTGGCAACATTAGTGAGTCTGGGAGCTAAGGAGCCAGCAGGAGCAACAGTGAAGAATCCCCTTTACATGCATTACACCCAGATTCCGTCTCCTTACAGCCACTGGCAGTGCTGCAAAATACAATGGGTTGAATTCAGCCTTGTGTAACTCCAGAGATGTATACTCTGCAGCAGGAGGGGTCATTTCCGGCTCAAAGAGGCACAGCGTTGTGATCTTACTGTGGCTTTAAGAGGCTAATCAGACTCTCCAGCATGTGGGAGCTGACAGTGGGAGGAGGTGGGTGGGTTTAGGGTAGACAGAGATTGACCAGAGTTAAAATGCTCTGTCTAGATGTTAACTATGTATCTAATGAAGACTGTTGTTAAGTTACTAACAATGAATAGTTATTAAGACCAATGGATTACTCAAATATAAAACAATGCGACACACACAAGCTCAGACAGAAGTATAGCCGCAGCTGTGTGTGTGGCTAGCTGCCCTCAGTACGATCCCGTCCAAGACCCTAGGTCTGCACCGCCATGGCTACTCTTCTATATTTGGTGTGTGAGCTCCATCAGGTGTCTCCTCGAGCTGGGAATTCTACCTCCAGCTCCCACATGTTAGTGAACTCAGTATCTGAACAGTGCCCAGTGGTAAGAGCTGTACAAAAGAAGCCAGTTGCAGTCTGCAACAACCAGAGATTTTGGTCCTACAAAATCAGCAGCTTCACTGCAGATTCATGAGCACCCTCTACTGTGGATCTATTAAGAAACCCTCTACAGACAGAGAGCATTCCTGTAACACCGAGGACTCCCAGGCTATAAAACCCAACCACATGCAGTTATGAAAAGCACAACCAGGAGCAGTGCTGAAGGAAGCCAGCCAGAATGGTGGGCAGATAATGCAGGGCCGGGGGTTGGGGGGAGGAGGGAGTATAAAAACCTACAGAGAGCAGAGAAGTCTTGAAAGCAATGACATGTGCTGAGCTCTCTGCACAGTGATGTCAAAGAAAACACAGGCTGGCATAGGGGGAGGCCGCTGTACGCTCACAGGTTAAGCACAGGTTTCAGAGTAGCAGCCGTGTTAGTCTGTATTCGCAAAAAGAAAAGGAGTACTTGTGGCACCTTAGAGACTAACAAATTTATTAGAGCATAGTGAGCTGTAGCTCACGAAAGCATATGCTCTAATAAATTTGTTAGTCTCTAAGGTTAAGCACAGGCATTCCCAGTCCTGAGGCAGCAGCATGCTGAAAACATGCCCTTTAGCAAGAGCAGTATTTAGTGTGTCCAGGGTCGGCCACAGTGCTGCGCAGAAGGCAGGTCTGCTGAAAAGTAAGTGTCCCTGCCCTGAAGAGTTCACAGCCCAGATGCATGAGCAGGGACAATTCAGAGGAGATCAAAGACAGGCTGGAGTCTGGTCTTATGCAGCAGCCTGAATGGGCCTTTGCTAGCTTTTTAAAGCTACAGGTGAGGAATCCCATCCAGCTCCCACTAACGTCAGTGCAAAGCCTCCCATTGCCTGCAGGGGGAAGCCAATCAGGCCTTTGGTGGCTGTTCATTGGGAAGCTGTTCTGAGCTCACAGGGTAGCCTGAGAGAAGGCATGAAGTCTGAAATGGGCAAAGGCTCCTCAGGAGCTGCCAGCGATGGAGGAGGAGAACAGAGCAGTGGCACAGACAAGGGCAGAGGCTCAGCCGCTTGAACTTAATGTGGAAGGAGCAGAGAGGCTCTATAGTGCACTCTCTAGAATGCTATGTTGCCCTCTGTAACGTCCTGGGGGCATCCTCTCCAGCTCCCGGGCCAGAACTATGGAAAACCAGAGAGCCCACCCCAGCTTTTACTCTGAGCCTAGTGGATGCTGGACCAGGACTTTGGAAGATTAGCTAGTGCTGTTTGACTACCCATGCAGTGCGAACATGGCCAGTAGAGCTCATCATTGTGTCCTTCACCATCTTGTCTCAGTGCTTGGATGTAAGCACTGAGACAAGAAACATGAATTACCGTCCTATCTCCAGTTCCATCAGTGTCCGGCAGGTGGCTACTAGTCAGGATGGGAACCAAGCATCCTATGGGCTTGACTGAATTTTTGGAGTGGGCAGGTGATGGGTGAACTCCTGAGAAGTTCAGTTGCGGTCCGAAAAACACCAAGAAGTTTGCATACTCATCTGAGCTAACCAGAAGTGATGCTGCAAAACTGAGCTCATGAGAACTGCTTCTTTCATGGTCCTCTGGCATGTCTGGTTCTAGTTGCAATGAGAACTCAAAAGACCAGAGACCCAATGGAAAGCCTGGAAGTAGGGGCTGACATAGAGGATTGAACAAGGAATAAAGGAAAGAAATAAAGAAAGGGCTGAACAATGGCCTTCCAAACGGCAACACCATGACCAAGAAACAATTCAGGGACTGATCGCAGAAACCAAAAGCCAGCACCTAACTCTGTGCCTGCAGCAGGCAGGTGCTGGGCATTAGAATAGAGGCAACTAAGGGGACAAGTTTCAGGGGTATGTGATTCCTAAGCATAGAACGAAAGATGGAGGCAACATCTTAGAATGTAAGATTCAGGAAAGGAGAGGGGTTTGAAGATGTTCCTGTGACCTACAGCATCTTCATGCAGAGGACAAGTCATGTGTGGAATTAGGACTGGGTTGAATTATGTACTGAGAATAACATTCCTTGTGACGTCAGTCTCCTCCCCCTACTTTCTGTTTGTGACTCAATCCAATTTGTCTTTGAATTTATTATTATTGTTATTATTGTAGTTGTATTCCAGAAGAGCCGATAGGTCCCAGTCAGGATATGGCCCCCTTTGTGCTAGGCCCTGCACAAACTGAGTAAAAGATAATCCATAACCAAAAGAGCTCATTCACTGGCCAGTTTGGACAAACAATTTCCAGCCTATTGGCCCTTTGCAAAGTGTTTACTTCATCTAGTCACTACTTGGGGTGTGTTACCTAAGTCACGTGGTACTGAGTCTGCCCTTTCATTGGATGACAAAGTTTTTACATTAGAGTGGTGACTAGCCAATGGCAAATGGCAATGGAGACACTGTTTAGTTTGGATTTTCAGACCAATAATAATTTGCACTCAAATTCATGAGACTTTGGTGATTTGTGAATGTTTCAGCAATGCCCAGGGATCGTTAGAAAGCAGCAGAATAACTAATAATACAACTCCACAGATCATGCTGCACTGAGCTTGGTAAATTAGTCTCAACAGTATTCACCAATCCAGGTTTCTCTTAGTAATCACCCAGCTCTGTTCTTCTGGAATGTTTTGTAGAGGTAGTAGGAGAAGCAGCAGCTGAGAACATATTCCCCAAATGCACCAGATGGGCTTTCAGAGGCAGAGAGATTAGAGAAGGAGAAAATCAAGGGAGATTCTGCTTTGCAAAATCTCCTGAACTGAATTTTGCTTTTGCAAAATAAGATGCTTGTGTAATGCTGACAGATCATGGTTGTCGTTGGGCAGGATCGAACCTGGAGATTAGTGCATGAGCCTCTACCGCCTGAGTTACAAGCTAAGGCTGTAGAGCGCAAGCACGCACACACATACACACACGCACACACAGTGTGGGTTACACTTGGATCTGGGATCCCATATTTAGGGGTGCAGTTAAATGATTCTGGCTCAGGCCCCAACGACTGGCATGAGGCTGAACCCAGATGTGCCTGTTTACATTCAAACCAACAGCATGGTCTAGTAACGCAGAGAAAGGAAAATGATAAAAACAATGCCGAGATGGCTGAAGTGAAGTTTTACATTTCTAATTGGTCCCTTTGGGAAGGCTTTTGCAATCTCCTTGCCATCACTTCAGTGACAGGGCCAGATCCGACACCACCTCCCGGGTAGCAGGATGCGCCTCAGAAGCCCAGACCCCAGGGCCACTCAAGCAAAATACCTTGCACACTTGTTTTATAAGCCCCACACCTTCTCTCATGCTCTCATCTTTTCATCCATGCAGCTTTGTTCTCTGGCGTTTGACGGCTGGCGAACACTGTGTGCGCTGAAATGTGAGGAAATGAGAGAGACCTTGAGCAGCCCAAACAGCTTCCCATCAGATAATGAATGGCTCCGCTACAAGGGGTGCCATGCATGCTAGGGGTCTGTCCCAGCTACCGGGACCTCTCGGCTCTGTAAACCTTGACTGGAACTCTCCCCAGAGCGAGCATTTAGGCTGGAGGGTCATGGTGGTTGGATGCTGTCACTCCCCAACCCCTCTGGAGGGAGGAAGCACAGAGACAGCAAAGGAAAATAATTACAGCATTTTCAAACATTCACCCAAACAATTGAATCCACGAAAATGGCTCATTTTGTGGTCACTTTGGTCTTGATCCAAAGCCCATTGAAGTCAATGGGAAGGCTCCTGTGGCCTTTGGTTCAGGCCCTTTGAGTTTCAGAATCAAGACTGAGCCTGGTCTAATCAGATCCAAACTGGTTTGTCCATCTCAAGCCCCATTTGTACAAACCACTGGGCCTTGCGGTTAAACCAGGAGTGGCTTGAGTTTAACCCAGTGTCTCTGAACAACCACTGGAGTTGTAGCCCAATGGCATGGGATCACCACATTGTTATTAGTACCAGTGGAGGCCCGAGGAGACCCAGTCACAGACCAGGATTCTGTTGTGTGTGAGGCTGTACACACACAGAACGGACAGACAATCCCTGCCCTGAGACCTTACACATTAGAGATCAATCCCTAAAATACAAGGATAACCATAAGGGATAACCTGTGGGAAATGCATGAGAGGTTGCAGCTGAACTGACTATTCACACACCATGAATTGCAGTGGTTCATGATGCATGAAATCTAGCACATACAGCAAGTACTTCTTCTCCCCTGCCTCTAACTGTGTGAAGATTTCTCAAACTTTTCCAGCAGCTCCCATTTTCTCAGAGAGATTGCCTACAAACATGCCTCCTGTGGACCATCCCACTTCCATTAATGATCCTATCACATCCCAGTGTCAAGCAATGCCATTACCTGTAGGAAAGTCATTACAGTATTTTTCCTGCCTATGAATATACTTTAGAAACTGGGAATAAGGAGGAAGAACCAGTACTATGTCACCTGTCTGCAGGCTCCTACAGACCATCAAAGAGCTACAGGCCACAGCTGGGAAGCTATTGGCTTACAGAGATATTTCTCTTTCTGATGCAAACACTTGGGAGGGAGTGTCTATACTGCAATCAGAGGTGTGACTGCAGCAGGTGTAGACAGATCCAAGCTAGCTTTGATCTAGCTAGCTCCAATCACAATAGCAGCAGGGGCTGTACCAACCCACCCAGGATCCTGGGTACATACTTGAGCGACTAGCTTGTGCTGTTGTGGTTTCACGGCTCTTGTTATTGGAACTAGCTAGATCGAAACTAGGCCCCGTATGCCTATGAGTGCTGAAGTCACACCTCTGATTACAGTTTAGATGTGCCTTGGGTGTGAACTAAGCTACCAGGCAGTACAGCTGGTTTCAAAAGATGCTTATCAGGGCAAGTGAGACATTGCTCTTAAAAGAGGTTCGCAGTGCCGGTCTGGGCCCCTGTGCAGAGAGATGGAGAGAAGAACGCTGGAATACAAAAGGAAAGAAAGCAGATATGGAGGGAGGGAGAAAAAAAGAGGGGAGGAGGAGGATGAAAAAGGCACCGATGAAATCTTAGTTGAAATGGGAGTTTTGCCATTGACCTCAACGGGGTCAGGATTTTACCCAGAGAGAAGGAAAGAGGTGGGGGAAGGGAGCCGGAGGGAGAAGGAGCATCTTGCTGACCAGTGCTTTTTCCCAACCTCACCCCACAGCTCCAACAACCTGCCCTGTGTTGGGGGCTCTGAATTACTCACTGAGGCTTTTGTGTGGGCAGTGAGCCAGGATTACAATTCAACTGCCTCCAGATCCCAAAGAGAAAAAAACACCTCAAACCACACTTGGTAATTCTGTTAGCAGTTTCTGCTCCGCCTCCTGCTGTCGCCTCGGTGCCAATAATGATGCTATTAACAGTGGTAAAATATGTCTAGCAAGAGCCCGTAAGGGCTGGGGAGAGGGCTGAATAAGTTTTTTATAGCAGTTAAGTTATCTGGGAATATTACACCCCCTCCCACTCTGCATATGCTACTAATGCGCCTGAGTGATTCTTCTCACTGGCTCGTACTATCTGTTGATTCTCCCCAACATGGGTAGAGGTCCAAAGAAAAAGGACATCAGAAGCAGTAACATTTGGGCCACAGTTAAGGTTGTTGAGGCTCAATATCCCGATCCCCAACAGTGGCTATTTTTGGAACCCCATAAACTGGATACACAAGGGAATTAGTTACGTGGGGAAGTTCAGTGTCCTGTTAATTGATGTTACAAGTGATGAAGGGCAATAATATTTTAATGATGGAGTTAAACGTTTCACTGGGCTAAAGCTTGGCTCATAAAATACCTGCTTGAGAGATTTTATTTTTTCCATAAGAATCTCTTCTGCCCTTTCACATTTTGTAATAATTCCGATAGACAGATTATAGGCAGAGCTGGTACCATGTGTGCACACAACCACCTGCTATGCTTACTATAAAGGCCTCTGTCCTCTCCTGTGATTTGAAAAGTTTTTTAATAACAAACTTTTCATTTTCTTCCCTTGCTCCAGTGAAATCACCCCCACATCTTAATTAAATCTGAGCCTGGGAGAGCAGCTCATTTCACAACAATCCACCCTTCCTTCTCCTTCTGCCGCTGGCTGTGTGTGTGTCACTCTCCTCCTGAAGCATAATAATGGAGTAACAGCTGAGCTACAATTGCTAATGATGCAGCAGCCGGGGTGGCTTTTCACCCACTGCACAGTGCTAGGCTGCTCAATCCCAGTGCTCACTTGTCAGGTTTATTGAACAGGACTGGGAGAAAGAGCCAGGTCAGGTCATGGCTTGTCCCCAGCCCGTGAAGGACACCTGGTTGCAGTCAGACTCGCTTATTTTCCAAACAGAGGCAAAACCAACAGAGTCCCTCAGAGCACCCTGGGCTACAGCTCTCAGGGGATGTTTCCCTTTGACTCTCTGTCCTCCTGCTTCAGGGCCTATTGCAGGATTCTTCCTTGCTCTTTTAACTGAGCACCAGCTCTCAGAGCTTTCTCCCTAAAAACCCTTCTCCCATAGTTCCCTCACTGCCTCGCCTCGCCACAGGATTTTATCAGCCTTTCCCCCCAGATGCTCCTTGCTGTTTCTGTTTCCCCTTACGGGCAATTGGGTTCTTTCCAGGACATTGCTGCCCCGCCCCTTAAATGGCAAAACTGGGAGCATCTGTTCTAGCATATGGGCGCTGGATCTGCTTCATTGAAAGGGGCCAGCCACCCTGTGACAGATCATTTAGCAGGGGAGGGGGGAAGGTGCAGTGTACTGGATGACCTGGGCTAGGAGTTTTCAGTTCAGGAGGGCATTGGGGGTTCAATGTGTCACTCCCAGGAGGTTCTGAGGTTTGAAAAAGTTCCCTTAATGTTCCCAGCTGTTTTTCCTTGTGTGACTATCTCCTGCTTCCACCCAGAACCAAAAGCAGAAGGGTCAAAATACTTCCAGGCATGCTCTTAGCATGGTATTTCTGGCCCACGAGCCCAGGAGTCTTGTGAGCAAACACGTTACCACAAGGCTTCCAGCCCCAGTTTTGAAGTCGGAAGAGCTATGGTTATTTCCAGTAAGCTCTGGCTGAGACTCTAACCATCTGAGTGCTTCTCTGAACTGAGCCACAAATCCGCTGAGGTTCTTCCATCACTATTTTCAGGAACATGCACGTGGCAGTCCCAACCCCCTAAGTAGCAGGGAAGCGTTCCCAGTGAATGCTCAGTACATGGATGAGTTTCACCTTATTTCTGTTGCCATAGCTACCACCCACGGCAATCTGGGCAGATAAAAATAAATAAATAAACAAACCTGGACCACATGATCTAACACCTGAAAACAACGTGCGATTAGTCATGGCACCATATGCACAACTAATTCTGATCCAGGTCTGGATTTAGAATCTGCTGCTGTCTCTGACTCAGCCTGGTGATCTGTGTTAGCTGGAGGGAGCTGTGTTGTCCCCCCCACAGCTCTATGTTTTCCATTTCTGTGCTAAACTCATAAAAATAAAAACAAATACACCAAGTCTCACGAAGTGACTTGGGACCTTGAGGGTGTGAGCTGCACGGAAAGCAGATCCTGTCTCATAGACTCATAGACTTTAAGGTCAGAAGGGACCATTATGATCATCTAGTCTGACCTCCTGCGCAACGCAGGCCACAGAATCTCACCCACCCACTCCTGTAACAAACCCCTAACCTATGTCTGAGCTACTGAAGTCCTCAAATCACGGTTTAAAGACTTTAAGGCGCAGAGAATCCTCCAGCAACTGACCTGTGCCCCATGCTACAGAGGAAGGCAAAAAACCCCAGGGCCTCTCCAATCTGCCCTGGAGGAAAATTCCTTCCTGACCCCAAATATGGTGATCAGCTAAACTCTGAGCATGTGGGCAAGACTCACCAGCCAGACACCCAGGAAGAATTCTCTGTAGTAACTCAGATCCCACCCTATCTAGTGTCCGATCACAAGCCATTAGGCATATTTACAGCTAATAGTCAAAGATCAATTAATTGCCAAAATTAGGCTATCCCATCATACCATCCCCTCCATAAACTTATCAAGCTTAGTCTTGAAGCCAGATATGTCTTTTGCCTCCACTGCTTCCCTTGGAAGGCTGCTCCAGAAGTTCACTCCTCTGATGGTTAGAAACCTTCATCTACTTTCAAGTCTAAACTTCCCAATGGCCAGTTTATAACCATTTGTTCTTGTGTCCACATTGGTACTGAGCTTAAATAATTCCTCTCCCTCTCTGGTATTTATCCCTCTGATATATTTATATAGAGCAATCATATCTCCCCTCAACCTTCTTTTACTTAGGCTAAACAAGCCAAGCTCCTTGAGTCTCCTTTCATAAGACAGGTTTTCCATTCCTTGGATCATCTTAGTAGCCCTTCTCTGTACCTGTTCCAGTTTGAATTCAATTTTCTTAAACATGGGAGACCAGAACTGCACACAGTATTCCCGAACAGGTCTCACCAGTGCCTTGTATAATGGTACTAACACCTCCTTATCTCTACTGGAAATACCTCGCCTGATGCATCCCAAGGCCGCATTAGCTTTTTTCACGGCCATATCACATTGACAGCTCATAGTCATCCTGTGATCAACCAATACTCTGAGGTCCTTCTCCTCCTCTGTTACTTCCAAGTGATGCGTCCCCAGCTTATAATAAAAATTCTTGTTATTAATTCCTAAATGCATGACCTTGCACTTTTCACTATTAAATTTCATCCTATTACTATTACTCCAGTTTACAAGGTCATCCAGATCTTCCTGTAGGATATCCTGGTCCCTCTCTGTATTAGCAATACCTCCCAGCTTTGTGTCATCTGCAAACTTTATTAGCATGTTCCCACTTTTTGTGCCAAGCTCAGTAATAAAAAGATTAAATAAGACTGGTCCCAAAACTGATCCCTGAGGAACTCCACTGGTAACCTCTTTCTAGCCTGACAGTTCACCTTTCAGTATGAAAGTCTCCCCTTTAACCAGTTCCTTATATGCCTTTCAATTTTCATATTGATCCCCATCTTTTCCAATTGAGCTAATAATTCCCCATGTGGAAGAACCGTATCAAATGTCTTACTGAAATCAAGGTAAATTAGATCCACTGCGTTTCCTTTGTCTAAAAAATCTATTACTTTCTCAAAGGAGGAAATCAGGTTGGTTTGGTATGATCTACCTTTTGTAAAACCATGTTGTATTTTGTCCTAATTACTATTGACCTCAATGTCCTTAACTACTTTCTCCTTCAAAAAATTTTCCAAGACCTTGCATACTACAGATGTCAAACTAACAGGCCTGTAGTTACCTGGATCACTTTTTTCCCCCTTTCTTAAAAACAGGAACTATGTTAGCAATTCTCCGGTCATACAGTACAACCCCTGAGTTTACAGATTCATTAAAAATTCTTGCTAATGGACTTGCAATTTCATGTGCCAGTTCCTTTAATATTCTTGGATGAAGATTATCTGGGCCCCCCAATGTAGTCCCATTAAGCTGTTCGAGTCTGGCTTCTACCTCGGATGTGGTAATATCTACCTCCATATCCTCATTCCCATTTGTCATCCTACCATTATCCCTAAGCTCTTCATTAGCCTCATTAAAGACTGAGGCAAAGTATTTGTTTAGATATTGGGTCATGCCTAAATTATCCTTAACCTCCACTCCATCCTCAGTGTTTAGCGGTCCCACTTCTTCTTTCTTTGTTTTCTTCTTATTTATGTGGCTATAGAACCTTTTACTATTTGTTTTAATTCCCTTTGCAAGGCTTTTGGCCTTTCTCACTTTATCCCTACATATTCTGACCTCAATAAGGTAGCTCTTCTTGCTGATCCCTCCATCTGCTGAACCTGCTCGGGAAAGTGATCTGTTATGGTGGCTTTGCCTCTGTCACATACAGCATCAGCTCTTCAGCTGGTGCGAATCGCCGTAGAAGCCAGTCACAGCCAGGTTAAGTGGTTTGTCTCTGGCCATACAGAGGAGGTAGTGTCAGAGCCAGGATTAGAACCAGATAGTTCCTGGGGGTCCAAGATGCTCAGTTTAGGCCATTAAACTCACTAATTATTATTTGTATTACAGGAGTGACAAAAGGCTCCAATTGAGATCGGGACCCTGTTGTGCTAGGTGCAGCACAGAAATGGTCCCTGCCCTAATAGAGAGGGCAGGCAAAGAGTGGGAGGGAGATAGCGATACAGAGCACTAGCAGACTGTTAGGATGCTGGCTTGCAAACATTGTGTTCGCTCCAGTCTGCTCTCGCTGGGGATGGAAATCCTTCATGACCTCCCAACGGAATCTACAGTAATATATTTCCCGAGGTCCTTTCTTTCAGAATCTATATCAGAGGAGGGTCCCTATTATGTTGCTACTGGTGAATACTCTGGTCTCTCACTCTGCAAGCTTCCCAGCTGTCTGGGTGCACCACCCGGGGTCTTCAGGGTATAATATGCAGCTCAGTGAAAACTGTTACAAGGCTGTGTGCCTTCCTTTAGCCAGCACCAGACTAGAGCACAAGTGCCACTGTGTTGTGGTATGATGTTACAGCTCATTTGCCTTTCCAGTGCATCTTCAAGGATCTACAACCTATTCTAAAGGATGATCCCTCACTCTCACAGACCTTGGGAGACAGGCCAGTCCTTGCTTACAGACAGTCCCCCAACCTGAAGCAAATACTCACCAGAAACTACACACCACACAACAAAAACACCAACCCAGGAACCAAACCCTGCAACAAACCCCGGTGCCAACTCTGTCCAATATCTATTCAAGGGACACCATCATAGGACCTAATCATATCAGCCACACCATCAGGGGCTTGTTCACCTGCACATCTACCAGTGTGATATATGCCATCATGTGCCAGCAATGCCCCTCTGCCCTGTACATTGGCCAAACCGGACAGTCTCTATGCAAAAGAATAAATGGACACAAATCTGACATCAGGAATTATAACATTCAAAAACCAGTAGGAGAACACTTCAGTCTCCCTGGTCACTCAATAACAGACCTAAAAGTGGCAATTCTTCAACAAAAAGCTTCAAAAACAGACTCCAATGAGAAATTGCAGAACTGGAATTAATTTGCAAACTGGACACCATCAAATTAGGCCTGAATAAAGACTGGGAGTGGATGTGTCATTACAAAATCTAATTTCCCCCATACTAATTTCCCCCTACTGTTACTCAGACCTTCTTGTCAACTGTTTAAAATGGGCCACTCTCATTACCACCACAAAAGTGATTTTTCCTCCCTTGATATCCTACTGTTAATTGAATTGTCTCGTTAGACTGACCTCCCACTTGGTAAGGCAACTCCCATCTTTTCATGAGCTGTGTATTTATACCTGCTACTGTATTTTCCACTCCATGCATCTGATGAAGTGGGTTCTAGCCCACAAAAGCTTATGCCCAAACGAATTTGTTGGTCTCTAAGGTGCCACAAGGACTCCTCATTGTTTTTGCTGATACAGACTAACAAGGCTGCCACTCTGAAATCTGCAGGGATGGACATGCTTACAGCAAGGTTCTCACATGATTTGGTCCTATCCAACCCAGCAAAATGTGCCCCAACCCAGCAAAATGTGCACTTGAGAGGGGACCTCTTGGGTGGGGATTAGTGCTTACAGGGGGCCTCGGGTTGAAAGTTTAGCAGTAGAAGGGCCTCTTGGGTGAGGATCCCTGCTGTAGAAAGGGCCTCAGAGCAGGTCATGAATCCAGAGCAAGGAAAGCTATGCATCCTTTCTGGAGTGACTCACCCAGTGAGGAAGAGAGTTTGTTTTGGATACAATCCCAACCTTTCTTCCTTTGCTAGAACAGAACATTGCTGAGATTTCAATTACCAGACAGCTTGCCATTCCACTCACGTTTGCAAAACAAGAATAAGCAGGAGAAGGAAGGGGGGATAATCAGACCTTCCTTTCAGTGAACGGCTGTCTTGGAGGGCTGATTTGTTTGTAACACGGATATGTTTGATTTAAAATAAATTGTATTTTGATAGGTTTGAATGGTGTTTTTTTTCTCTTTCTCCTTTTGATCATTTAGACAGAGAGTTTCCTCATTTATTCTTGGCTTCCAGCAGCTGCTGCCTGGGGGAGCCCATAGATGATCTCAAAGCAGTTGGATGGATCTTTGAGCTTAATAAGCTGCACTTCCTCATAAATGGTTACCGTGGGAGGCTCTGACCTAAACTGCTAATTAACATTGGTGCTAATTGGCCTGGTCTGCTCAGTTAATCCCCTGACACCCCCCCCACCTCCAGCCTCATTATACCTGTCTGTTGTCTCCCTATCCCTCCCCCCAGCCATGTGCTCAGCTGCATGGCAGGATGCGGTTGAATAGAACAAACTGGGAACGCTCCTGTCATCATGGGGCTCCTGGCCATGACACCAGGAGGGCAGCTCAAGACAAAAGGAGATGGGGTTGTGCAGCATTCTGTGGCTGAGAAACCTTAAAGACTTTGTGTAGGTACCACAAAAAACACCTACCATGCACATCCACCCCCCAGCCACGTGCCATATGCTCTGTGGTCTCCACTCTCATTTCACAGTTAGTGGTCAGCTAGATTTCATTGCAGCAAATCCCACTGTGCTATGGGACATGAGGGGGTGGAAGAATCTTCCAGGATACCCCCATAGTCTCCTTTGTTCCTCCTCCTCTCCCTCTATCTGGGGGTGGGGGGAGGCAGGTCGCCACAGCTCCCCCTGGGGTTCATTTGGCATCAGGAGGGGAGGTGGCTTGAGAGCAACATGAGACTCTCTTGTTCCAGGTGCCCACTGATCTGCAGCCAGAGCATTAACAGCTGCTTCCTGCCAGGTCAGTTCCACCACCTGCTGGGGCCCTTCCAGAGACCCATGGCCTGCTGCCCTCGGGCTCCCAGCCCCAGCCCAAGAAGCAGTGATTTTTGAAAAAACACACTGCACGCACATTAAATGTATTCTAAAGGTCCTAGTCAATCGCCTTCGAGTGTGCTGTCACATTAAATGTGTGACCACAGACTGCCTCCCTCCCTCTGTCTCACTCCTCCCGAAAAAAACTAACTACTTCCGGGAGCCAGCCCCCATTTTCTCCTCAGAAGAGGGAGTTCCCCGGCTACAAAAAGCGACATTTTTGGCTGGGAAAAGATGGTCTGAGCCTCACTGCCTTGTAATAAAATTGTCAGTTCAATCCAAAGGAGTTGGCTGAAGAGAGCCATCTAGGGGCAAAGATGACAGACAGAGGCAGACTGCTGTGGGGATTGTGAGGAGACCCCAGAGCCTCTTCCCCCTGCCGCATCGGGGAAGAGCACCCACTACATAACCCCTGCGGAGGGTGCAGCATACGCTCCCCTCTGGAGCTGCCCTGGCTTGACCGGAGCTGAAAGGGGCAAGGTAGTTCCAAAAGTGGGGAAGCTTGTACCTTGGGGCAGCTAACAAAGAGCAGTCCCTGGGCTCAGGAGAGCAACTGAACTTTAAGGGACAGACTCCTGGCCCCTTCCTCTTGCGTGCACACATACCCACGCGATGGCATTGCATTAGGTAGCTTCTTAGCTCCCGATCACGCATGGAGAGTAATGACAAATGGATCGGTCCTGTGTGGCCCTGACTCAGGGGCCTGACTTTTTTCATATACTTTGGCAAAGCTTGTCACACCACTAAAGTCTTATTGAATGGCATCAAACCAGGCACAATAAAGCCTAAAGGCTTTTGCTGTCTTGGAGATCTAATTGGAGCGGAGTGCTACTTGCTGGCATGATGTAATCATATTCTTTGGACGGTTTGCACCCCCTGCTCTGATATTTCAGACCAGGATAGTAGCACATAGTTGGGCTACATGACAAACCTTTATCTAGATATCTTGGGTGCTTATGTGGCCCCTATTACCTGGTATCTAAGTGCCTCGCAGTCTTTAACATTTTACTTTCACCAAGTTGCCAACCCTCCCGGATTGGTCGGGAGTCTACCGGAATTGTCATAGATCTCTGAGGGACTACTGAAAGCAATCCGGGAGATTTGAATAGGCTGCTAAAAGTCTGATCGGTGGCTCAGCGGGCTTAAGGCAGGCTCCCTACCTGCCCTGGCTCCATATGGCTTCCGGAAGCGGCCGGCATATCTGGTTCCTAGGTGCAGGGGTGTCCAGGGGGTCTTTGCGCACCACCCCTGCCCCAAGCACCTTCTCTGCAGCTCCCATTGGCCATAAACCATGGCCAATGGGCGCTGTGGGGGCAGTGCCTGCAGCGGGGCAGTGCATGGAGCCACCTGGCTGCCCCTGAGCCTAGGAGCTGGAGGGGCATGCAGGTTGCTTCTGGGAGCCCCTCAAGGTAAGCACCACCTTGTCAGAGCCCACACCCCTCACCTCCTCCCTCACCCCAACCCCCTGCCCCAGTCCTGAGCCCCTCCACACCCTAACTCCCTCCCAGAGCCTGCACCCCTCACCCCCTTCTACACCCAACTCCCTGCCTCAGCCCTGAGCCCCCTCCCACATCCAAACTCCCTCCAGCAATCTGCACCCCAAACTCCCACCCCAGCCCAGAGCCCCCTCCTGAATCCCAAACCCCTTATCCCCAGCCCACCCCAAAGCCCACACCCCCAGCCCGAGGGGAGCCCTCACCCCCTCCCGCTTCCCAACCCCCTGCCCCAGCCCAGTGAAAGTGAGTGAGGGTTGGGAGAGCAAGGGGGATTGAGTGAGTGGGGCCGGGGCCTCAGGGAAGGGGTGGGATGGGGGCAGGGAGAGGGTGTTCTAGTTTGTGCGATTAGAAAGTTGGCAACCCTACTTTCACAACACCCTGCTGTGGTAGGCAAAGGTGTTATTCCCACTTTACAGAGGGGAAACAGAGAGCCTCGGGCCCAGCTCCACAAAGTTATTTAGACTCCTAACTTCAACTGAAATCAATAGAAATTAAGAGCCTAAATACCTGTGTGGATCTGGGTCTCAGTGACTTGACCAAAGTCACACAGGCTGTCTGTGGCCAAGCAAAGAATTAAACCCAGGTCTCCCACAGCACAGGCTAGCTCCCTATCCACCCAACCACCATCTGGCTGAGGTATCTGCCTCCAGCAGTACTGAGAACAGTAAGAAAGGCAGATCTGACAATGACAAGCCACTACTGCAACCCACCCCCATCCCTTCCAAAAAAAAAAAAAAAAAAGATACTGAAGCCAGCAAGCCTGTCCCAGAACAATCAGATTCAATGAGCGCTCTTGAGTTCTGAGTTCAGAGCGGGGCGCTAGATGCATTTGAAGTTATTTCATCTACAAACGCTCCTTCGCTTCCCTCCTCTGTTGCCAGCAAATACTGGAAATGAGCCTGTAATGATCTTTTCATAATTTTATTTCCACAAAAGCCTGCAGGGGAAGAAGCTGCAGTGCTGACCTCGTATGTTTCTCAGTCTATTATCTCAGAATAAATATAAAAGCGTGACTAACACCATCTCTTAAGGGGATGATAACACTTTGGGTGAGTGCAGGGGAAGACATCTCTGCCTTTACTCTGGTCTTTCTTTTATTTCCCCTTCCTTTGTCTGGGGAACACCACTCTCTCCCGATGGAGAGATGCAAGACAAGACTCCTCAGGTGACTCATACGTTTCACAACAAAACTCCATGGAAGCGAAATGTTTATGTTCTAGAATAGGAATCCCTAAGCCAGGCAGCAGCGGGATGAGTCAATGGCTAGGAATGAAACCCAACCGTTTTATGGGACATTTATTAATTAAAGGAAGAACAATCCTCTCTTCATCACATGGACAGGATAGAGATGGGAGAATGAATTTTCTGACATTACCAGAGCTTATCAGGACCATCCAAGACATTGACATCGGCAGGCAGATGAACTCATATTATGGAAAGAAGGGGCTAGTGAAATGAAAAGCTGCAGACAGTGAGTGGACTGGGCTGGGAATTGTGGTTTAGGTCATTGAAAAATCTCCGAGATAGAAATTTTTGTGCATCTCCGTTTTTGGGAGCCCCACTTGGAACACCCAGTGTCTAATTTTATAGAGGTGCTGAGCATCCACAGATGCCTTTGACTTGTGTGGAAAGAGTGGAAGGCAAAGCCACCCAAAAATTAGTGGCCACTTTTGAAAATGTTGGTCAGAGCTTGTCTGTATGGCTGTTTCCTCATCTGTGAAATGGGGCTAGTAATGATTGCCCACATCTGAGATCCCTGGATGAAAAGCCCTAGGTGACTGGAAACGATTGTTTATTATTATTATTCTGTCCTGAAGAATTTCTGTTTATTGCTGTTCACATGGGAACAAAAAATCTGAGTGATGGTACAGTTGGAGGAATCAGGAACAACATCAAACCTGGGAAAGATAACTGGAGACAGAGGTCAATGTGGATGACCTTCTCCCTGGGCCCTTCCTTCACCAAGTGGGAATGAGAAGACATGCTGGAGACCAACCGCTGGCTGAACTGGAGGTGCAGAGAGGAAGGTCTGCGATTCACAAAGCACTGACAAATCTCCGGGAATACTGGGTGGCTGGTTTGAAATGGTTTGCACTAAAGCAGCCAACCTTCCACATTCAAAAGTGGCAGGGCTCATTAGGTGAGCTTTAAACCAGGTCAGGAGAGAACAGCAAGAGGAAGCTAGTTGGGAATAGCTGGGTTGTAACTGAGAAGGGAAATTGAAGAGCAGAATGAATTTCCTCATCATGAGACCTGTTAGAAAGTGGAATAGGCTCCCAGGGGAAGTGGTGAAAACCTCATCACTTGGGTTAGTTAAAACTGAACTAGACAAGCCACTCACTATCCACCGTCGGGAGCAACCCTGCAGGCCCCCCCGGGGGATTGGCAAGATGTTGCCATTTCACATTCCTGTTTGCCAAAGCCTGCCCTCATTTATACCCATTCAGCTGAGGCGAATAAGGCTACAGGGGGCAGAACGGAGCACAGGGCTTAGCCTTCAGTGATTCTGTTGGTTAAGTTAATTCCACATTTTGGTCGCGCCGTTTAAAGCGTTGTCATTGTAATGCAGGTTAACGAAATCCAGAAAGTGAATTGTTCCTTAAAGTCTTGGAGGGAGTGTGATTAGATCTATGGCAGCTTCATAATCCTCACTGGTTTCCATAGCGACGGGTTCAGTGCCAAATTGGCTGCAGGCCGCCTCGGGGATGAGGATGAAAGGCAGTTGGGGGCGGGGGGAGGAAGAACTGAATAAAGGGCTAGAAATGAAACATCAAGGAGGCATAAATAGATGGAATCTTTGGGCTGTGTCCGCACCTGGTCGTGCAGCAAAATGATGCTCTTTAGTAAAAATAATACTTTGCCTTTCATCAAGGGAGCCAAGGTGCTGTGCAAAAGGCAGGTATCCTCGGTCCCCCATTACAGAGGGGAAACTGAGGCACAGAGTGGTTCAAGTGGCTTCTGATTTTGAGTGCCTGACTTCACAGACACTGCTCCCACTGACTTTGGAACCTCTGGAAAAAATTAGGTCCAGCGTGCCTCAGACTGGACACCTGAAATCAGAGGCCGATTCTGAAAACGTTGACCGAAGTCTGTTGCCCAAGGTGATGCTGTGAGCCATTGGCAAAATGGGAATGAGAATCCAGGACTCCATGGACCCTGTGCCCTGCTCTAAGCACTAAAACTCCCTGTTAGGAGTTATGCAAGAGACTGAGCTGAGAAATTCAGATATTTCTACTTCTGATACACCCAGGCACCAGGGAGCGAGCACACTGAGAGTCCACTATGGAATATGGCACCCAGATAGTAGTGTTATTTTCTATTTGTACAATGCGTCCAACTGATAGGTTGCAATGAAAAGCTCTGCACTGCCCTAATGGACAGTGTCACACTGGCTGACCAGGCAGACTCTGCACTCTAAGGTGCCACAAGTACTCCTTTTCTTTTTGTGAATACGGACTAACACGGCTGCTACTCTGAAACCTGGAATTTAAGGTGAGAGCTGACTCAAAATCCTATATTTCTAGTTAGGTGCTGGTGGAACTATGGCCATGTTATTGGAATCTCTGATGCAGCCGGGGTAGACTTTGGTTGCTTTGGAAGAATATTTGTAAAAGGAGAACAGGGCTGGAGTCAGTGCAGTTGGTGGGGCGAGCAATCCATTTGACCCATTTTCAGATAAGGGCTATCCCAGTTAAGGTGTCTGATGCTAATCCAAGTGCATGGCGTGGCTATATATATGCTCCTCCACCACATGTGCTTGGTTTATCCTCACGCCCCGTTCAAAGGAATGGTCATTCTGTTGGGAACTCTCTTTCTCGTTTGATCGCTCCTTAGACTTGAAGATCATCTGATGCTTGTCAGCTTTTAGAATCATAGAATAGAATTATAGAAGTGCAGGGTTGGAAGAGACTCAGGAGGTGATCTAGTCCAATCCCCTGCTCAAAGCAGGACCAACCCCAACTAAATCATCCCAGCCAGGGCTTTGTCAAGCTGGGCCTTAAAAACCTCTAAGGATGGAGATTCCACCACCTCCCTAGGTAACCCATTCAGTGCTTCAACACCCTTCTAGTGAAATAGTTTTTCCCAATATACAGCCTAGACCTCCCCCACTGCAACTTGAGACCATTGCTCTTTGTTCTGTCATCTGCCACCACTGAGAACAGCTGAGCTCCATCCTCTTTGAAACCCCTCTTCAGGTAGTTGAAGGCTGCTATCAAATCCCCCCCTTTTCTGTAGACTAAATAACTACAGTTTCCTCAGCCTCTCCTCGTAAGTCATGTGCCCCAGCCCCCTGAGCATTTTCATTGCCCTCCGCTGGACTCTCTCCAATTTGCCCAATTTTTATCACTTGGACCTAAAGATACAGCACTCGGTGGCCACTGATTTGGGCACTGAGCCACCATCTTCTCTCTTGAACATGAGAGGACTCTGGCCCAGATCCTCAAAGGTATGTAGGTGCCTGACTCCCACTGAAATCAATGGTGGTTAGGAATCTAAATACCTCTGCAGACCAGGGCCTCTGCCTCTTCATCTATCTTTAAACAGAATCTAAAAACTCCCACGTCCTTTGCTGTCAGCCATTAGCTCGGGACTGCAAACTCTACCTGTCATATGTTTTCTGTCATGCACCTTGCCGTGTTTTGGCATAATAAGGTGTGGCAGTACTGCCTCCTCCTCCTCCCACTCTGTGCTCAGAGGGCATTGATCCAAACTGCTCCTGATCTCAATTCCTAGCGGTGGGCGCTGTCTCATTTCTTCCCTCCTCTGTCCTCAGGAGCCTTACCCCAAGCAGTGCTCCACAGTGAACAAATAATGGGGAGTGAAAGCAGCAAGCTTTGCTGACATCTATTAGTCCGGCTAGGATGGAAGGGGATTGAGATGCCAGCTGTTATTGCTAATAATCGAATACTAATTCATAGTCTTACACGTACGCAGCGCCCTCCCATGCCCATTATAAATGATGGGCCTGGTCCTGTGGGCTGAACTTTCCGTTGCAGCCGGACGAGCTCCAAAACATACACAAGAATCATTTCACACACTAGCAATATGCAGACGCATCTGCGGTGGAAAGCAGCAGCCGCTGAACAGCCAACAGGCCATGGGGTGAATAATATCTGTTCTACCTACTTGGAGCAGCAAAGCAAAGTGAGGGATGCAGAATGTAATGACCTAAGTTAGCATATGACTCGGGTGTGAGACTTAAACACCCCCGTGGTTGCCAGAAGGACTGAGGGTTTAATGACGAGTGCCTGGGGGGGCTCTGTGTCCTTTTGGAAGGACAACACCTCCAGCAGTGCTTTGCCCTCCGCTGTACTTTAGTTACATGGTCCCTAACCAGACCTCAGAAGCGGATGAGAATTCTTTTGCCATCCAGCCCCAGAAAGGGGCCCTGGAGACGGCAGGGTTCAAAGCAGAGCACCAGTGCCTGCGGGTAACGACACGCTTTAGCACCTCCTTCAGCTCACTTTGTGCCGTGAATTGACCTTGTGATGAAACTAACTGGGCCAAATTTGGCCCTTGGTTACACCTGTGCTAACTCACTTGGCCAGCTCCCCAGCTGGTGTAAATCAGCTTAATTCCACTGACTTCAGAGGTGCTGTGCTGGGGATCTGGCCCATTGACTGAGGGAAGAATTGGGCTTCCAAGGATCGCAGTGATTAGCAGCCTGCCCCCTTCCAGCCCCAGAGACACTAACTCAGTGGGAATAGTGTTTACTTGGACCCAGGGGCTGGAGGGAAGTCTTCTCTTTTCCTGCTTTATTTAATGGCCTAGACTAAATCTCTGGAAATCTCCAGGATGGCCAAGCCCATAATTAAAACCCCCAAACTGTCCAGCAAGAAATGCAGTTCATTGCAATGTTTGTTCCAAATGTGTTTCTTGAAGAAAAGAAGGTTCCAGGAATTAACGTTCACAGTCTACAGCCAAATTCTCAAAAGCGGCCTCTGATTTTGATTGAGATACTATGGGCCTGCTTTTGTTGAGGCGATGAGCTGCCCCTTGACTTTGATTGCAGCTGCAGATATTTGGCACCTCTGAAAAAAGAGGTCCGAAGTGTGTCAAGTTGGGCACCCAAAAATGGAGATACCCAAAACTGAACATGTTGGCCCTGGTGTGTCCCATCCTCATGGAAAATGGGACAAAATTTCCAAACTCCCTACACATTTCCTCCTGTTCTAAAGTCACTAGAGGGCAAAAATCTGCTCTTATTGCCATGGGTGCTGCTTCTGTGCAAGGGAGAGCAGAACTGGCCCACTTGCTCTGTGAGGTCTACATGAATATGGTCATATATGCCATTTGTTTTTCTTTCAAGTGGCAAATTTGATGGATAGTAATGTTACCAGACCAGTTTAAATTACAGTGCTAGTCCGGAAGGAAAGTACAGTATCCTGATTGGACAGCTACATTTTGTAAGGATTGTGGGTTAACTCTCACAAGTCTCAGGAAAGGGCCGCCATGACAATTAGAAATAATAGCAAACGCTTTCATCCAGAGATCACTAAGCACCTTACAAAGGGGTCAGTATCACTCTCACTTTACAGATGGGGAAACTGAGGGCAAAAAGAGGGGAAGAGTCTTGGCCAAGGTCCCACAACAAGTCAGTGGCAGGGTCTGGAGGAGAACCCAGGAGTCTTGATTTTCAGTCCCCTGCTGTACCACTAGACCATGGTGCATCACAAAAAGACAACAACCAATCAAGAGAAATAATCCCAGTCATTTTAACAACGTGAACCAGACTGGCCCAGGGAGTAGAGCAGCCTGCGGGTTTCTGCAGCCCAAGCACCTCCCTGACAGAACCATTCCAAAGAAGGAATCGCTGCTGGACCGACTGTGCACCCGCACTGTGGTAGAAGTGGGCGCCCGTCTGCTTCTCTTCTGTGGTATTTGCATCCCAGGCGGGTGGCAGTTGGTGCGCCTCCCACACTCTGGCAACAATTTGCTGGCTCTGCTGCTGCATTATTATGTAACTCTCCTACAGATTACATAACCTGCTAGGAGTGGTGCATTCACGGTGAGGGGACGCAGGATGCAGGCAGCATGGAGAGAATATATCCCGCTAATTGAAAATGCATGGAAATCGAGTCATTACCATTGCTCAGGCTCTTGGCAAGCCAGCCTGGAGATCTAATTGCCCTCTGGGCACAGCACACATGTCTGGTAAGGTTCTGGTTATGAGTTAATAGAAGCAGAAACCATCTGGCATCCTTAGGGAGCCGGGGAGAATTTAGTGCCAGCTAGTGATGAAAAAACAAACATACTGGAGTATTCTACAGCAAACAAATCCTGCAGCAACCACCCCATCAGTAACTGCAGTGACTTGGACAAGTATTACAGAGTACTGGAGTGTGTGGAGTACTGAGTGGAGTACCATAGAGTACTGGAGATGTTAACATGAGTGGAACTGTGGCCGGTGACTTTTCCATGTCTCCGGTGCAAGAGGAAAGAAACGGTCTTCTGGCTAGCTAGATTCTCCCAACTGCTTCTGAAGGGAGAGCATCCTTGGCCTCTCTCCCCCCAGTCCTTTGCTGGTGAGCTTTATGAAGGCCTGTGGATGGACAGTGTCCAGCTATCCTACCCGAGACCTGAACATCAACACCCTCCATTTCTCTGCCTCATCACAGCTTTGCTACACCGGCCCCTCTGTGTGTCAACACTGGGTTGCCAGTGACCACTGTCTCGGTGGACCCAGGCGACCACGTCCACCATGTCCAGAAGGGATCCCCGTACCCAGCAGGTGGGATAGACTGTAGGTACATGCTAGGAGGGAATGCCAACAAATCAAGAAGCCCACTGAGGTTCCATACACTATGTTTCCCAGGACTCTGACCTGCAGCCCCATCCTTCCCTGCAAGTGGAGTCCTGTCAAACAAGTAGATAGAAATAAACAGAACAACGAGTGGGGGAACCCAGAGAATTCCTCTTTGCCATGCAGTGGCCCAATCAGCCATGGTTTCCAATGAAGCTGAAAGCACTGCTGAGACTACAGGCCCACTTTAGGGCAACAGGTACAATCCGTGCATCTATGTGCCCTGGGATTGCAAGTGAAACAGAGAGACCTCCATGTGCAGGGGCAGGCTTCAGACAAGACAAGGATCCACCGCTGTGACTGCAAATCTCCAGGCACACGCCTCATGTACGGTTGCATCCCTTGCCCAGCCAGCCCACCATCTGCTGAGTTAGAATGACAAAGGTAATATATGTCTAATGCATTATAGCTGCTCTCTCCTCAAATCCCCTCCCTCCCCAGGCCGCGCTCGTCTCAGGGACCGTGCTGAGCCACCCGGTTTCAATGTAAAAGGTATCAGGGTCTGTGTTTCCAATCTGGAGCTCATCCAGCAGGAATCCACGTTTCAGAAAACTGGTGGCAAACACAGAAGAGATGTGTAATGCGTGTGTGTTGGGGGGGGGGGAGGTGCGTTAACTATTAAGTGGGTTTGATTCTAGATCGATCAGTCTAGGCCAAATTCTGCATAGATTTATACCCAGGAAAGTCAATAGGATTACACAGGGTGTCAATCAAAACAGCACTGAGAGAGTCCAGAGCGAACAAAGGGCCAAATTCTGTCCACAGTGACACCAATGGAAGCCCAGTGATCTCAGTGGGACAAGAGGCTGAGAGAGACAGAGGGTGCCAGGAGTGGGGACTCCCTGCCCTCGAGCTCATACATGATTCTGGGTGGAAGAACAGGCTGGAATGGAGCTAGATGCTTTCCAGCCAGCCAGAAAGGAGGGCAGCTTAGCTCCCGCAGGGGCTGTAGGAGAAGCAACTGCGGGGCCTGGGAAGAAAGTGGAGGGTAGGGAGCTGGTGGCAAGGGCACAAGAGGGGTGAGGAGTTTCCTTGGCAGCTCTAGTCTCAGAGAAGTCAATGCCCCTTGGAAATCTAGGCTCTAATAGATGGGCCAGGCTTGTAAGCAGGTTCCTGCATAAGTCACTCTCCCCTTGGAGGGAAAGGAAGAGAATCGCCCTAGTCAAGCAGGAACCCAGCCTGCAGAGCTCGCTCCAGAGCAGGCTCTGAGCCCCAGGGGCTGTGTGTGTAGGGACCTTTCAGATAAACCAGGGTTAAAACCAAAAGCAGCTCCGTGCACTGGAAGGGGATGAGCGAGGCTGGTGAATCGCCTGTAACTTACCAATGCTAAGTGTCTGGGATTCAACTGCCTGTTTCCCTTCAGTAATGGAGCCCTAGGGGGGATCGTCCCAAGTACAAATCATTGTTAATGACTTTTAATTAAGTAGAGAAGAGTGTGGGAAGTGGAAATTCTCTCTCATGCATTTTGCATTACTCTAGCATTCACAAGGCTGGGAGCTACAGCTCTGGGTAATAAGGGAAATACCTGGGTTGGGATTTAATCTAAGGGATAAAAAAGAAAAGGAGTACTTGTGGCACCTTAGAGACTAACAAATTTATTTGAGCATAAGCTTTTGTGAGCTACGGCTCACTTCATCAGATGCATTCGGTGGAAAATACTGTATTTTCCACCGAATGCATCTGATAAAGTGAGCCGTAGCTCCCGAAAGCTTATGCTCAAATAAATGTGTTAGTCTCTAAGGTGCCACAAGTACTCCTTTTCTTTTTTGCGAATACAGACTAACATGGCTGCTATTCTGAAATCTAAGGGATGGGGACGTTCCTTTGGCTATGCATCCCCACTGCCACCCTCTCACTGGGGTGGAATACCCCCCTCCCTTTTCATGAGTACTTCCAGCCCTAGAGACAACCAGAGGCAATCTGCACTGTGTCTTAGCAAGCATCTGTTTGTGTGTGCATGCTGTGTGCCCTCATGTACAGCATGTGGGGGGTTCAGCTCTGATGCCCCAAGTAGCGAACCTGCTTGCAATCACCTACGATACAGAATTTTCCTGCTGCTGTCAATGGGCCCTGAACAAACAACGCGGTCCTGCTCTATGTCTCGGCTTGTTCCTCGCTCCCCTCCACATCTTCCCTGTAGCAATGATGCCAGCCTGGCTGCCCCCACTCTCGGCTTCTCCCAGGCCACTCCCTCTGCACCTCCTGATCACAGTCTGCCAGGCCCATGCCCCCTTCCACCTGCCTATTGGCCTGCTTTTTTCACAAAGCCCCCAGCTCACACCAGCCAACTGCTCTCTGCACCCCGTGACAGAGGGGGACCTGTCTAGGAACTCCACTTTGCGTGTGTTGAACCCACACAGGCCTGAGGGCAGCATGCTGTATTGTATTCCAGACAACACCTTGCCCAGGAAAAGGGCCTGACACCTCGCCGAAGGACTAGCACTGAGAAAACCTCTTGAATCCAATCAACCCTTGACTTTGAATGACCCTACTACTGGCCCAGCCCCATGGAACAATGGGCTTTCTACACAGGGGCATGCATGATGCGGGGGAGGGGACGGGAGCATCCCGCTGGAGCACATGGCAAAGAGACGGACTCTACTTAAGAGCAGGAATCTGCTCGGTGCAGGAGGGCCGGGCAGCGGCAAGCGCAAGGTCTTGTAGGAGAGAGAGCACAGGAAGGACTCTGCCCAGCTGGAGCTGCTGACCTACTTCAGACTTGCAGAAGGGGAGGGGAAGGGGCATCTCAGGACTTTTTTTGTTGTCAGAGTTCTGAAACTATCAAATGCTTTTAAGAGTCCAGTCGCTGTGGTTAAGAAAGCCCTTTGCTATGCCTGTGTTCCTTACTGTCCTGCCATGTGTTCCCTGAAAAGTGTGCTGAAGCCCAGAGGGCCCATAGCAAAGGTGAAGCTCTGGGGCAGCACGTGTAAGTGACTGGGGAGCTCGGGAGAGCTCAGACATTGGTTTAGGGTCGAGGGCAGCAGTGTCCCGCGTCCCTAAGGAGGGCGTCAGACAAGAGGTCTGAGCCTGGGCATAGCCCCTAGAGTCCCAGAGCTGGATGTCCAGTTGGTTTTGATGTACGAGGGACCCAGCGATCAGGTTCACTTGCAACCAGCTAGGTATGGGGCCAGGTTGTAACGCAGCCCATTTCCTTCAAGTCTCCCAGTGCATCTTGTCTTAGCGGCAGGTAAAGCTCCTCAGAGCTGGGACCATACAGCACTGACGCTGTTGCCTCTTTAAGAATCTCTCTCGGGGCCAGCACACTTTTGCACTTGACCAGCCTTCCCTGGCTACATTTGTCAAAGTGTGCAGAGCTAGAAGTTGAGTACAAGTCTCATGTATACTTGTATGGGTAGCTCTCCACTCGGGGGGGGGGGGGGGCGCAGCGGAGGGGCGG
Organism: Dermochelys coriacea; assembly: GCF_009764565.3. NCBI lineage: Eukaryota > Metazoa > Chordata > Testudines > Dermochelyidae > Dermochelys > Dermochelys coriacea. The sequence continues at coordinate 8,926,107 of NC_050085.1, forward strand.
AGGTGTTGATACCATGCTTAGATGTAGCTGTTGTATATGTTTTTTTCTGGGGAAGGTGGCCTTGCCAATCATTGGAAAAAATCAGTTTTCCCACCGGGCAGTCTCTGTTCACATTGAAACCAGTGGGTTCAGCTGTGTCCTCGCATACAGTCGTGAATCCCTGGACTGCAGCGGGATGTGCTGGCACACATGGAACTGAGGGCAGAGTGTAGCTTACTGTCATGAGAAAGGAAGAGAGATGCCAGCTGTGTCTGGGGACCATGGGGCAGGGACAGCTGATGTGAGCCATGAGAGCATTCATTAATTGTAACATTCCCTTTATTTTCCTATCCTAATCCTTATGATTCGCATGCCGGTGACTGAAACAGCACTGCTGCAGTTCCTGGGAACTGGAACAGGAGGCTAGCCTGCCCATTTGAGCTTTGAGGTCTACTCCCAAGAGGGAGGATGCCAGAATCCTAGGAGTGGGGAAAGGTGTTAGAGAGATAGCCCAGACACCTCCAATCTGGGTTGCTTTCATCTCTGAAGTTTCTAGTGTCCATGGCCCATTTTACATGTGTAGCGTATGGATCGTGGAAGATGTAAAATATGTTTGGGTGCACAATGGAGACACTTTTCTAGGGGCCGATTTGGCATATATAAGCTATGCCCAGGGTGTGCCTGGCTCAGCTGGCACACACAACCGACAGCTCCTGCGCCTATGACACACTCAATCTGGTTGCAGGCCCCTTTACATAGTTTAGCAGAACAGCTCCTGGCTCCCTCCTGTTCAGGTTCTTTTACTGTTCTCAGATGCCATGGTGATGGGCACAGTATAAGGGAGGAGATTTACACAATTCCTTCCGATTCAACCCTCTGCTTGGACAAGACACCCAGAGCTCTACTTAAAAGGAAAATATTTGATCACACTTGGAATCAGCAGCTCCCACCCTAAGATGACTGGCATTAAAAATACAAGGGACAACCTGCAGCCCCTTGATGTAAACGACCAACAATTCCCTTCCAAATCACTTAAAGGTAAAGAAAAGAAACTGTCGGTTATTATTGAGAAAATCAGTCACTTGACATGTTAGACAAAGTGAAGATTAATTGCACATTCCTCTACCATGGTCTCAGTGCAGACTAAGGGAAGAGGCTGTAGCAGGAAGAGCACAGAGGCAGTTGTAACCACTATCTGCAAACCTGAGATGAGTAACACTCGGGAGATCCTGAGTAGGGAATTGCTTGGCTTGGGAACCTGAGCAGCTTCCCACTCATCTACCAGCATTTAGGGAGAGTAGCTTCTTGGAACTAATTTCTGGCCACTGCACTACACTCCAGCTCAGAGAAGACCAAGGGGCTGGATACAGTGCTAACTCATGGGCAGCAGTTTAATGGTGAATGAAAGTAACTAGGTTAACTAATGACAGGTTTCAGAGTAGCAGCCGTGTTAGTCTGTATCCGCAAAAAGAAAAGGAGTACTTGTGACACCTTAAAGACTAACTAATGAAAGTGGGGCCAAAAGAAAGAGACAGAGCCAAACTCAACCCTGGGATAAGTGGGTGCAACTCCACTGACCTCTGGGTTGAACTTGCCCCCAAGTCTCCAGCTCCCAAAGCACCATCTCTGGATGAGGTTGGATGTGGACTGGGATTCCCTACAACCCTGCACTGTTTCTTCCAGAAGCAGTCTTCTCAAGGCACCACTATTTGCTTCACCGTATATGCCACAGGCAGGAATGGGGGGTGCTGTGCCTGCATTTCCTTAGAAGGTCTCTTTGGGAGTCATGGAAATCATGTGAATAGGAACAGTTTGGAGATGTTGGACTCTCTGGAGGCTGAAGACTTGAAGCCACTGACCTTTCCCATGTCGGGATGAAGGAAGGGCTAAGCCCTCACTTGCTGTGGTTTAGCTAGGTAGGGTGGAGCTTTATCTCAGAGATTGTTACCAACTCAGCCTCTGGAGGTCAGGCTCGGAAGGCGGGGAAGGAGAAGACACATCACACACTGACTCGTCGGTTCCATTTGCATTGCCTCTGCCCACGTTGTTGATAAAGACAAGACACCAACATTTTCTAGAACACAACGTAGGAGAAGAGCCAGAGACTCCTGAAGTGCACTAGGGGCTTTGTTATTGCCATTTAAATATGGAAGGTGTTCAGATACACCAGCGATGGGTGGCATACAAACCCCTAAGAGAGGTGGATGGAACAGCATGCAGGGCGGCCAGTGCAGCACCAGGCATACAGTCACCTTAAAAAGAGTGAAATTCAACAACTCCACCCCCAAAATGAATTTATAGGCTATCAGGTGTGAACAAAGGCTCTGAGGACTAGCTGGTTCCGACCCTATGCTTGTCTGGATGGAGAGGTGGTAACGGCAAGCCCAGGCTTGCTCTCTACCCTTTTGCTGAGAGCTGAGATCCCAAGAGGCAAGCCCACAGTGGGTGCTGAAGGATTCTCGGTCATTGAGCTGCTCTTAAGTAATTAGATTCAAGATCAGAAAAGATCAATTAGCAGAAAAAGAGGGTGCTTAAAGGGCTAAAATTCCAGCCACAATTCCCTGGTGAGTGTTAAACTAATAGATCGCTGGAGAGGAACAGCACTAAGATTAAGACTTGCAGAGCAAAGCTGCTGGGTGAGTGAAACCTCACTAAATCCTTTCCCATTTTACCAAAAAGGAACATGTTTGTAAGAAGCATTTGGCCTTTTGAAAAAAATACCACATCAACGTGCTACAGCCCCCTGGCTTCATTGAACACGCTACCGATTAATCCTGAAAGCAAATGGAAGACAGGCTCCACAGAGAGCCAGATCATTCTCATTTGAAAGCAGCTTGGACTGTGCTTTGATAGATTTTGAAAAGAAAATTGAAAGACAATTGTTAATGGGGAATTTCTAAAGGGCTCCTCGTCCACGCAGGTATCTTGAGCCACCAAAGCCCTAAGAGAATGGCCTACTCCTCTAGACATCAGCTTCCTGGTGCACATATAGACTGTGAAATGCTTGGGATCGATGCATAGAGTGATGGGGACTGGGAGCAACAACATGGCTAACAGAAGGGTTCACGAACTGGGAGGAGCATGGAACCGCTGGACAATGGTGAGGAGATTGGGTGTAGCATGGGATTGATGGATGGGGCTGCAATGATGAGAAGATGGGTGCAGAGGGATGGGGCTGTGACATTTCACTCCATATTCTTTATGAAAATAAAGTCTGTGCCAGAAAAAGGGATAGAATTCTGTAAGTGCATCATTGCAATTGATTACCCATTACAGTTTGCAGAATAACTCCTACCACAATACGTCTAAGGAAGATGAAAAGATTGCAATTCTTATCAATGACATAACTGAGATATACTCTATGCAAGATGGGTCTTGTAAGAGACCATTGGAAAGGTTCTGATTTACTGAATGTGATTATCCAATTCAGCATGTATCATTTCTGTATCTAAAGTTAGAAACAGGGACTAGGTAACAATTACAACTGGGTGTGTATTGGGAAGACACCCACCAGATGACAGGCCATCAAATTTGATGAGCCCTGAGGAAGGAAGAACAAGACCAAGAAGATACTAATCTCTCTCCCTCCTAGGAGGCGTCCGGGGACATAACTGTGACACTACTAGGTCAGGTGGTCTGGTCACCACCTGATACTAAACATTACCTGGGACTTCTTGTAACTTTCCACTGGAAGGGGGGGTGGAGTTTGGGAAACAAAGGATTCCCATCTTATGTAAATCCTATTTAAGGGTGGGGAGGAAGGCAAACAGGACTCCTCCTCTCCATGGCCTGTCTGCCGAAAAAGAAAGACTGCTAAAGCCACCTGAAGGGAAGGCGGGGGGGGGGGGGGGAGAGGGAGTCCAGACTGATACAGGGGTCCAGTCTGAAAAGAAATATAACTGGAACTCTGAACGACAGAAACTTTGCAACCTGCCTAAAATGACATTTAGGGTAAGAAATTACATTTTGTAACCTCAAAAAGAAAAGGAGTACTTGTGGCACCTTAGAGACTAACAAATTTATTAGAGCATAAGCTTTCGTGAGCTACAGCTCACTTCATCGGATGCTTATGCTCTAATAAATTTGTTAGTCTCTAGGGTGCCACAAGTACTCCTTTTCTTTTTGCGAATACAGACTAACACGGCTGCTACTCTGAAACCTGTCATTTTGTAACCTGTTTCTCAAGTATATTGAACTTAGTTTGCGTACTTTGTTTTATTTGCTCAGCAGTCTGCTTTGTTCTATCTGTTATTGCTTATATTCACTTAAAATTCACCCTTTTGTAATTAATAAACTTATTTCTTGTTTATAATATAATCCAGTTTATGTAATTTCTAACTGGGGGGTGAGGCAAGAAGTTGTGCATATCTTCCTCCACATTGAGGGAGGGGGTGAATTTCATAAAAGCTTTGGGTTTGTACCCCTTAAAGGGAGTGGGCATCAGAGTGCTGGGGTGAGGCCATAAGGGTGAATCTTTCCAGACCGGATCTCCATCTCTCTGTGCAGCTCTGCCTGTATGCTTGGCTGGAAGAGGCTTGTGAGCCTACCCCAGCAAGGCCAGGTAAAGTGGACCCAGGTTGGCAGAATAGGCTGACTCAGTGGTACCCCAGCACATCAGTTGACACCCCAAAGGGCCTAAATCCATCACAGGGACATCAAGAATGTCGGCGCAGAGGGCTGATGGCTGCAGGAGATTGGAAGCTGAGTGGGGCCATGGGGCTGAGGACCGACAATGGTACATTTCGGTGCTAACTGTCAAAAAAACATCACCCAGTGACATGAGTGAAAATTGTACTTGGCAGATAAATGGTGTCAAAGAAAAGAGTGACAACAATAAAATGCGCTCAGTCCTTCTGGGCTTGTGATCAAAGAAGAGACTGATCATCCAGCCCTAATGGAACAGGAAGTCTGCGAGACCTATGGTCATGCTGTACATTAATTTTTTCTAAAACAGAAATCTCCATTCAAGTCAATGGGAAGCTTGACTAAAAAATCAACTGCATAATATAGTCTCCCAAGATCTATTGGTATAAGCTGAAGTCACTATACAGACTGGGCAGGGCAGAGGTGTGGGGAAGAGATGGAAAACAGGAGAAGTTTGTCCACACAGCTGAGTCCATTGGCAGGTGTATCTTTGGATGAGGCACTTGGGTACAAATTGCAATTCTTAACTTACTAAAATGTCACACAGCTCAGGGTAAGTTCCATGAGCGGATCCAGTTCCTAGTTACTGTTGCTATAGCAACCACCTCCTTGGTATCTATGCATTCAGCACATCACATGAGGAGACAAGAGTAAGGATGGATGGGTCAGACAAATGACATTCCCTCCAGGGCCTTTTGAGGCTTTTCAGCTGCTTTCTTCCATGGAGGTGCTGCACATCTGCAAATCCCACTGACTTTACCGGGAGGCCCAAGTCTCAAGAGAAGGTTGTTCGCAGGTGCTGTTCTCTCCCCTCAGTGTCCATACTTCCTTACACAGGTCTAGGTGGATGCTGGAACCACTTTCACACCATGGACTAGGAGGAGCTGCATATGGGTCACTGCAGTCTCTCATGCCAATTTGTCCTCTGGGTCGCCTTCCAACAGTTTCTACTGCACTCACAGTGGACTCCTTTAAAGGCTTTCAATGACTGGTCACATTATTACATGCATCACTTCACTGCTCCCGTGTGGGGTCTCAATCCTGCAAAACCTCCGTCACAGGAGCAGTCTTGCTCATGCAATTAATGCCACTGGAGTCAATAGGGCTCCTCAGGGTAGTGAGATCAAGCAGGATCTCCCAGAACCTTGGCTTGCTCTCTATTCCCTCCCTATGATACACCATGATTGGTGCATTTCTCATGAGTGCTTCTCCCTCTGTCTGGAAATCTCTCTCTCCTTCTAACATGTTGAGTCACAGGCCAGAAAGGACCATTGTGATCATCTAGTCTGACCTCCTGTATAACCCAGGCCAGAGAACTCCCCCACAATAATTCCTAGAGCAGGTCTTTTAGAAAAACACCCAATTGATTTGAAAGTTATTACTGATGGAGAATCCACCACAACTCTTGGTAAATTGTTCCAATAAATTACCCTCAGTGTCAAAAATTTACATCTTACGTCCTGTCTAAATTCGTCTACCTTCAACTTCCAGCCTTTGGATCACGATATGCCTTTCTCTGAAGAGCCCATTAAATATTTGTTCTGCATGTAGCTACTTATAGACTGTAATCAAGACACCCCTTAGCGTTCTCTTTGCTAAGTGAAATAGATTGCACTCTTTGAGTCTAGCACTAGAAGGCAGGTTTTCTAATCCTTTAATCATTCTCAGGGCTCTTCTCTGAACCCTCTCCCATTTATCAACATCCTTCTTGAATTGTGGGCACCAGAACTGGAGACAGTATCCAGCCGCAGTCGCACCAGTGCAAAACACAGAAGTAAAATAATCTCTTGACTCCTACTCGAGATTCCCCTGCTTATGCACCCCAGGATCACATTAGCTCTTTTGGTCACAGGGTCACACTGGGAGTTAATGTTCGGCCACAACCCTCACATCTTTTTCAGTCACTGCTTCTCAGGATAGAGTCCCCCATCCCGTACATTTTCTCTTCAGCTCTCACCTAGAAACCTTTATTTTCGGTGTGGTCTGTGGCTCTAAGACTCTAATACATACAAATGCAATGTATTGTATAATATTTTATCAAAATCTTGCTAAACAGACACATATTTCTTTTGTATTTTCCCTTCCCATCACTGATGATTACTAGAGGTATTTTTATATAAATAGAAGCTGTCTCCTCTAATCTGCCCGCTTGTATTTTTCTGACTTATTCAATGATGGCCCAGCCTAATATTTCTGGGGCCAAAACTGATTCCATGGTAAGGATCAGGGCTGGGATGAAGCTGGGTGCTTGGCCTGCTGAGACCACATTGATCTGACTGGTAAATTGATCTGTCTTTTTGCTTTTTCTAATGAACCATTGGTCATCTTAAAAGGTACCGAGGGAACCAACTAATACAATGGACTAATAGAAAACTGGGAATCTTGTCTAGCCTTGGTGGATAGGTACCCATCCCTGAGAGGAAGGAGCAGATAGGGTGTGGGAGAAATCACTATTCTGATTATATCTCTCTTCTCTTACATCTCTCATTTCAGACCTGAATTTCATAGTCATCTTCAGATTTCAAATGGTAAAAGATTTTACAAATCAAATCCTATGAAGAATTGCATTTCAGTTCTAGAAGTTTGCAAGAGTGCAGGCTGCTAAAAATCACAGAGGAATTAAGAGGAGGAAAAAAGCAAGATAGCCTGATTTAACAGAAGATGCTACCTAATTTGTTCTATTTGAGGTCCACACTGTTGCTGTTGTAATATTTTCTTGCATAGGTATATCTTACAGGCAGTAGGTCTACAGGTGAGAAATTATTCCAGTCAGAGTGAATGATACAGTGAACAAACTTACTCATATACACTCATCTTCCAACAAACTGCACCACAACTAACAAGCATTTCTCCAAGATGCAACTGCCCATACAATCAGCTAAACTGAACTTGCAAGACTATATGCAATAACACTAACAGGCAATTTCCAATAATATGCAAATGCTTAAGTCAGCTGTAATAAGAGGAGCTACAGCTGCTCAGTGAAGTTAAGTGGAGAAGATATTCAGTTAACTTCATGGAGCTTTTGTAACGCATTTTGAATGTGGGTGTAGGAGCCATTTCAGATACAAGTGGCAGACACATGGGATTCAAATGGCCATTCAGACTTTGCTGGGAGATGGAATCACATCTGAGGAGAAAATATGAGTGTTTATTGAAGTTTTCCGTGTTTAATTTTTCTTCAATTTTTTTCATCTACCATTAACAATTTAGGTGATATGCTGACTTTAGAGGGACACCATCAGCTTGTAAAGAATTACATCTGTGTGAAAACCACCTTAGGAGGGAATCCTCAAACACCAACGCTCATAAGGGGGATGGAATCATCCATCTGCCATCCAAACCGGGAAACTCGAGACATGTGCTGTTTGCCTGGAATTAGAATTCAGGATGTGACAGAGTGTCTTCCAAGACAGATCAAGCCCCTTCCAACTTCTCAATGTGGGCATCAATGATACTGCCAAGAATGACCTTGAGCAGGTCACTGAAAATTATGTGGCTCTGGGAAGAATGAAAAAGGAGTTTGAGGCGCAAGTCGTGTTCTCATCCATCCTCCCTGTTGAAGAAAAAGGCCCAGATAGGGATTATTGAATTATGGAATTAAATGCATGGTTGCACAGGTGGTGTTGGAGAGAGGGCTTTAGATTCTTTGACCATGCAATGTTGTTCCAGGAAGAAGGATTGCTAGGAAGAGATGGGATCCACCTAACAAAGAGGGGGAAGAACATCTTCCCAGGCAGGCTTGTTAACCTAGTGAGGAGGGCTTTAAACTAGGTTTGCCAGGGGATGGAGACCTAAGCCCTGAGGTATGTGAAGAAGTGGGATACCAGGAGGAAACACAAGGAGGAGGGTGCAATAGGGGAGGCCTCCTGATTCATACTCAGAAAGTACTGCAATCGGCTAGTTATCTTAGATGCCTGTACATGAACGCAAGAAGCCTGGGAAACAAGCAGGAAGAATTGGAAGTCCTGGCACAGTCAAGGAACTGTGATATGATTGGAATAACAGAGACTTGGTGGGGTAAGATCATACCTTGACTTTAGCAAAGCTGTTGGTATGGTCTCCCACAGTACTGTTGCCAGCAAGTTAAAGAAGTATGGATTGGATGAAAGGACAATAAGGTGGATAGAAAACTGGCTAGATTGTCAGGCTCAATGGGTAGTGATCAAAGGCTCAATGTCTGGTTGGTAGCCAGTATCAAGCGGAGTGCCCTAGGATTCAGTCATTGGGCCGGTTTTGTTCAACATCTTCATTAATGATCTGGATGATGTGATGGATTGCACCCTCAGCAAGTTCATGGATGACACTAAGCTGGGGGGAGTGGTAGAGATGCTGGAGGGTAGGGATAGGGTCCAGAGTGACCTAGACATATTGGGCCAAAAGAAATCTGATGAGGTTCAACAAGGACAAGTGCAGAGTCCTGCACTCAGGACGGAAGAATCCCATGCACTGCTACAGGCTGGGGACTGACTGGCTAAGTGGCAGCTCTGCAGAAAAGGACCTAGGGATTACAGTGGATGAGATGCTGGATATGAGCCAGCAGTGTGCCCTTGTTGCCAAGAAGGCCAATGGCATATTGGGCTGTATTAGTAGGAGCACTGCCAGCAGATCGAGGGAAGTGATTATTCCCCTCTATTCAGCACTGGTGAGGCCACATCTGGAGTATTGCATCCAGGTTTGGGCCCCCCACTACAGAAAGGATGTGGACAAATTGGAGAGAGTCCAGTGGAGGGCAACAAAAATGATTAGGGTACTGGGAAACATGACTTATGAGGAAAGGCTGAGGGAACTGGTCTTATATAGTCTGCAGAAGAGAGGAGTGAGGGGGGATTTGATAGCAGCCTTCAACTACCTGAAGGGGGTTCCATAGAGGATGGAGCTAGGCTGTTCTCAGTGGTGGCTGATGACAGAACAAGGAGCAATGGTCTCAAATTGCAGTGGGGGAGATATAGGTTGGATATTAGGAAAAACTATTTCACTAGGAGGGTGGTGAAACACTGGAAACACTAGGGAGATGGTGGAATCTCCATCCTTAGAGATTTTTAAGGCCTGGTTTGACAAAGCCCTGGCTGGGATGATTTAGTTGGGGATTTATCCTGCTTTGAGTAGGGGGTTGGACTAGATGACCTCCTGAGCTCTCTTCCTACCCTAATCTTCTATGATTCTATGTAAATTTTGGATCTACTATAGTTAGATGTAGCACCCAAAATCTCTACCACTAAAAGAATTTGGTAAAGACTTTTGTTTCCAAGCTCAGCTGAAGTACTTTTGGCATGTGACAAGAACTTTGTGTGTAGTCAGTTTCACTGATTCCCTATATATTCAGGTAGTTATTTGCTGCCTTGCTGGAAGGCCCTTACAAAACAAGGGAGCAGAACACATTAAATATGAAAAAGTAGTAAGTAGTACAATAAAAATTTAACCCAGATTTTGTAACAGGGGCTTTGTCAGAACTGTGATTTGTTTAAAGATTTCTCTCTTTAAAGAAAAAAATTCAAGTTAATTGCATCTTTTTAAAAAGTATATTTCATAACTTGTTGGGGCGGAAAAGGTTGCTATGACAAGGCATAAAGGGTTTCAGGACCAGTTAAATTTCCCTAGCAGTTGTCCCGGGCCACTGATCAGTAAGAAAATTGTTCAAACTCAAGAGTTCCAGCAGCACCATACACCAATCTCTATTCCCCAGCAGCACCCTCCAGCATTCAGGATAAGCACTAGAAAGCGTATATTAGGCAATGGACCTAATCTATCTGGACCGTCCAGGAGAGGGCTGGGCAGTTCAGACCACACGTTTTGGGAGAAAATCCGGGCCTGGAGTGTGCTACGGTTACCCTTCAAGTGATAACCGAGGCTGGGGGAAGGAGTCGTGTGACTGATGTGGGGCTGGTAGCCTGTAGCTCTACACAGACACTCAAGGTGTTACCTGCATGCTGGAAGGCTGCTTGGAGCAACCCAGGCAGGAGCTACAGCAGCAAAGCATTGTGAAGCTCTGCAGGGCAAGGGTGATACAGCCCCTCACTGATCTGGATTGCACCCAGGAATGTCATAACCATGTTCAGCACATGCAAGAAATGCAAAGAAACTCACCTGGCTTCAGGTTTCCTCACATACCCCAAACTCAGAAAAAACAAGGTTCTTCCCCCAAAAGGTTGCTAAGTTTAATGAGACTGTTCACCGGGCTCCAGGGCAGAACTCCAGCAAGCCTGAGAGAGGAGCTTTAAATAGACTGAGGTCCAGTTATGATTTTTTGTAGAAATTATGCAACATTCGGTGATTGCAGCTGCGTTTCTCTTGGACTCTGGGTTGATTGGAATCCAACATTCCAGGACTATGCAGCTGCATACAGTAAAACCAAGATATATCTATCATTCTTGGGCTTTCCACAAAGCAGTGAGAAATGTATACTTGTGTGTGTTTAAATGGAGTTTCTTCATGGAATACTACTCCCTCCCTTTGCAGCTTTTTAATTTATGGACTGTCTTGATTTTATAATTGTTATTATTACTCACTTTTTCCTCATCCTTACTTTGTCCCAGACCTATCAGTCATTTTAATAACTGTTTACAAAATCTAAGGTCTTGCACAACATTTGCATGACTTATATCAAAGGACTCTTAAATCCAAGTTTTTTTGGGTTCTAATCTGGAAGTCATGAAACCCAAGAAACATAGGAAATGCACTCTCCAAAGCAGAACATAAATTGATTAGTGACAGATTAGCCTCAGCAACTGTAGAGTTTGCATAAGCACTCCCAACTCTGAGTATTTACTTCAGCTGGTCACACTTGGTGAGTCTATAAAACTAGAGTCCAACCCATAAATTTTTATAGCCAAGTGCAGTGTGCAGTCATTGGGAACATTTGCACATAGCAGTCCTTCACCCACTAGTAAGAGTTCACACTGATTAGGCAAGTGGGCTGGACAAATTATTGAAACCACCTCTCTTTTTAGTACTGCCTGCTTCCAGTGAACTACCTTGAGAACAGGCTGTCTCAGAGCAGTCTGGCACCTATGGCGTTAGTCCTAGCCAGAGCTGGGAAGTGCTGAGAGGGGGGTGGGGGGGTGTCAAGAAAATAATGGGAGGAAACAAGTGGCACTGACTAGAGGACACGCCCATTTCAAAGCCACTTTTGAGATTTCAAAATTTGTTTTCAGTCCAAAAAATCAAAGCTTTTTGAACATGGTCACAAAAATGGAATGGTGTCAAAACATCCGTTCTGGGACCAAAGCCTGCACTTTTTGAGTCGGGAAAAAAGGGGCATACATGGGGCTAGGCACTGGTTTGGGACATGGGAGACCAAACGCTTCCCAATATGGATCCTGTGGCGCCCTGGTTGTTAGCTAAAGCTGCCCCTCCCTCCAGCATAAACACCCAAAGGGGTGGGGGAGGGAAGCTGCTGTTATACCACCTACTCTCGCCTGGGGTGAAGCCTCCCTGGGATCCCCCTTGTGCTAGAACTTGTGTGTCAAAGAGGAAAATCCCCACAGAAAACAGACACTCTTTCTAGCCAGCCAGCCCTAGGAGGCTGTTTTGCAGGGGCTCTGCTCTATTGGCAGTATGCCTGCATCCCCATTAGGCAGCTGGTTGGCAGGGAGATGGGGGCTGAGTTATGGTTCGGGTTTGAACCTGAACTGCACGGTTTCCAGTCTTTTAGACAGTCAAGCTTTTTTTTAAACTGTAACACACCCACCCTCCAAAGTTGGTTTCATAACAACCTTAGCTTAGAAGAAGTTAACAAGGAGATTTTGGTCAGTGGAGAATGATCTACTGCAGATGAGGAGAAGTGTCCCTAGCAGACAGATCTTTGTACAGTCTCCTCTTCTATTAACAACGCTCTACCACGGAGAGCCAGCAGCATGTGAGGACTTGCTTCACCTAGGCCTGATGCTCCAGGGCCTCTCTTGCAGTCAGACTCTAAACAGCAGACACGCCGAGGAAGCAGGCCATCTCTGGCCAGGGATGCGCTTCCAAGTCTGGGACTCGTTCAGCTTGGGGTAGAGGGGCTGACCTTATTCTGGTGGGTGCACAGCGAAGGGCGGGAGGAAGGAAGATCATCTGAGCAGGACCCAGCCGCACTGCAAACACCAAGTTGTCATACTCCCCGTGCACAAAAGAGATTTTCATGCACGAGTCCTGGGCACCTCATCTGGGGCACAGAGAGCGAGTGCCAAGGGGATGGGGGGAGAAAGCATTTGCTGCACCATGTTAGAGGGTGTAGCAATGGCTGCTGCTCTGTGCACTCCACAGGAGGGAGCGCCTTTGGGGGTGGAGTAGAGTTGTCTGCAGGACTCCTGCCTCATTTCTTGCAAAATTGGAAGGTACATATGAACAAGGCAGGGAATTGCAGGAAAAGAAAGGATGGTTTCACAGTTAAGGCAGTCAAATGCTTTAAGAGAATTGGGTTCTATTCTGCCTCTGCCATAGAGATCCTGTGTGATGCTGGGCAAATCACTTAAGCCAAGATTTTCAAAGGTGGCCAGTAATTGGATGTTCCTCCTTTTCTGCACTTGAGACCCTGGAGTCAGATCTGCAGAAGTGCTGAGCACATGCAAATGAAGTCAATGAGTGCTGTGCTTTGGACATATAAAGTACTACATAACTCTAAATACTTTGGAGAGTCGGGTGCTAGGCCTCTCAAATTGGGCATCCAAAATTAATGGATACTTTTGACTTTAATCTCTCTGTGCCATAGCTCTCCATCTGTAAAATGGGTATAAGAATAGCCCCTCACCTGACAGGCATGCTGCTAACATTAATTAATGCTGGTGAAGCACTCAGACACCGTTGTGATGAACACCATGGACGAGCCCATGGGGAAATTAATATTTCTGTCTTCAGCACTGAGTTTCAATAGTGTACAGTAAATAAAGCCTGGGACCACACACTGAACAAGGATAAAATAAAATATTGAATTGTTCTATTGTTGAGCACCATGCACTCTGTGTAGTGAATGAGGCAAGGGTCCGGTAGGAAAGAAATAATATGATCATGTCATTAAAGATTACCCTAATGCATATGCACAAGGGGGCTGAAGTGAGGTTGTACAGGCTATTGTAATGCTGGTATTTCCTAATGTTTGAGGGCTTGACTTTAAATGTTAATAATGTTCTTTTAATGTAGCTTTTGGAGGAATTTTATTATAGTTCCAGATAAACTGCACAGAGGCTCTCTGGTTTGTTTTGCCTCCGTGTTGGTCTGAAAATCCTCTAAAAGGCAGGAAATTACAACTGGTATTTCAAAATTTGGGGGTGGGAGTGGAGATCCTCTCCTCCCCTTCTCCAGGGCTCTCATCCTCATGTAAATATGTCCTGCTTCCCCACAGATTTTGATTGCCCAGCTACAGGCTTGAGTGACTGGCTGTGTGCGTTGGGGCAGTTTCTATGCTGGAAGACCAAGGGAGCAGTTCATGGTGCAAGGGTGGAGTTTGCGTACAGCTGGGGGCTCAGGGTGTGCACTGACATTGCTGTAATGAGTGATTTTTCAGCTTTTTCTTTTTGAGGGGGTGGTCAGGAGTGCTAGGGGCCAATATTGATATGAGTCTACTCTAAACTAAGGCTGAGTGTCACTGAGACTTGGCCAGACACCCGAGTGCAATTCGTTCATCACTCTGGAACTGCAAACACCTGGCAGATATGCACAGCTGACCCAGTCTCATCTCCAGCTCCCGCTCTGTGCCAGGGCAGTGATTTGGGTTCTGTTTATGGACAACGCCGCTGGAGAGCAAGGGTGTTTGGAAACTTCTTACAAACATGCAAGTCCAGGTTGTGTGGCAGCTCTTTCTGGTCTGTTTTTCTCAACTCATTAAAAAAAAAAAGGCAGAAAACTGATGAACAGCAGGAGACACCAGACTTTCAGATCCATGCAGCACCTTGCTATAAACGTTTCAGGTGTACCAAGTACTAAATCCTGTTCCTCCAAGCAGCTGGAACAAACATGGGGCAGAGATCCAGCAGCGGACCGCAGTTCCAGGTTGTAACAATCAGTACCGGTTAGAGTGCAGAAAATAAGTGTCCTGTAAAAATAAATCAAGCTGGGATCACAGAACCTCAGTGGCCTCTAGTGGCTGTAGAATAAAGAGCCAAGACAAGGAGGGTGAAGGCTCCAGCCCACTGCAAAGATGTTGGAAAAGAGAAGCCCTCAATCAGGTGGCTCAGCTCTGGAGTCAAGGGGTCAGGGGATAGGATAGGCGGCACAGGGAAAGGTCACAATCACTGCATTTCCATTCAGACCCTCCAGATTTGTTTAATTCTCGTTATCCAGAAAATCCGGCGGGCTGCAGCAGATCCTGCCACAGAACACACCCCCTGCCCTTGGGATGGGATAAGGAGAAAGTCCACAGCGCAATGAAGATGGGCAATTTTGGTTTCTTGTTTAATGGTGGCAGTAGCATTTATTGGTGAGTGCTGGAGACTCCTCTGTAGTCAGGGGAGTTACAACAAGGATGAATTTGGCCTGGGTTCACCTCTCTTAAGGGATCAGATTGGAAAAAGAAAGGTCGTGGTACTCTTATAAGCTCCGCCCACAAAGTAAGCTCCACCTGCATGAGATGTCACTTACAGTAGACAGTGCACATGCTGTCTAGGCTCCTTGGGTTTGGCTGCTCCTTGGTGAGACTGATATGCCCCACTGGGCTTCTTGAGATTGGCTCCTCTTTTGGGCCCTTCAGATGCCCCGTTGGGCTCTGCCAAGCTCCGCAATTTGGGAGTGTGGAACATTGGCTTTCCCAAGCCCACTCACTTGTGGTTCCAAAATGACACATCTTACTGTCGATTTCATATCATCCTCATCCCTCTTTCTACCGGCTTTGAGCAGTGAAATAGTTAATAGCTTAAATGTCAACAGTGTCATCACTGTATCTGTGTGAGCCCCTCGTAAGATGAATGGGGCCGCTCACACCTAGACTGAGAGCTATCCTTGCAGTCTGCAGAAGCAGCGGACAGGTAGGATGTTTTCAAGGCGTTTTCAGCACCACGATAGCTAGAGACGTCGGGGGTGTTTTTTCAATAAAAACTTAGATTCTGGAGAATAAGGCGACAGCGTGAAATAGGTGCCAGTTCACTGTAACCCTGCGTGCCAGCTGAATAAGCCCTTCCTCCATTCATTCGCCACTGAACAGTGAGCACGGTGTGTCCAGTCTGTGCTGACTGACTGCCCAGCCTCCCACCGCCCCACCCCCCACGTTTCAGGAATGTTATATGTTGATGACTGCAGTGCTGTAAAGGCAGGTGGCATTTCAGTGTGAGCTCAAAACGCCCCCTTACTCATCACAGCTTGGTAAAGCTGGAGCTGGAGTCGGGACAGAAGATTCGATGGTGATGTCCATACAGCAGCTGGGAGTGGTCATCCCCAGCTCAGGTAGATGTACACGTGTTAATTCAGATCGAACTAGTGCACTAGAATTAGTGATGTGACCACAGTAGCACAGGCTAGTTGCCTGAGTACAACCGTATCTATCGGACATCCTAGGTACATACTTGGGTGCCTAGCCCGAGTGACGCCCATGTCACCATGGCCACACTGCTAACCCTAACCCTAATCCTAATCCTAACATGTATACATACATCTTCCCAAGATAGGAACTACGCCTCCCAGCTGCGGTGTGGATGAGCCCTGTAAGTGACTCAGGACAGGAGATTTTCACCTCTTGCAGCTGCTGCCTTGACCAGATTAGAACAAGGTTGTGCCTAGTTATAGGGTTCAGCTTTGATTCCAGGGGGCAGTCTATAATCCAGTTGCTTCACTGAACTATCCAAGGCTCTAGTGTCTGCCAAACCGGGGCAGAAGTCTCAAGAGATTAAGGCTCTCTCGTGAGAGATCTGGCACTTCTGATTCTAGTCCTATTTGTAAAGCCAGCCAGAAACACTGAACTAACTTTGCCCAGACTCTGCCTTCCTTGTTCTACTTTGTAGATCTAGGTGGGACCAGAACTGGAATCCCTAACATGAAAAGTTTTCCTTGTGGCATTTCATGGGTGCCCATCTCGACAAAATGCACTTGTATAAAGGCAGACAGCAAAAACAAAAATAAAAAAGTCAATTAATAAAGTTATCAGAATGTATCAGGTGCTAAAGGCTTCAGTGAGAATTTGTTTCTAAATGCAGGTGATATTTTGTGGGAAGACATCTTATTTTATCAGAAATACAAATACTGTATACAATTCGTGCAACAAAGAGAATTTTTTCTACCCATTGTGGGAGTTTAGAGAGCACCTATCAGCAGAGCATGTAGGCACAGAATTGAGGAAGGCAGATTGTAATTACCCACATTGGAAGTTGGCCAGGATACAAGGGCTGACACACCTGCAAAAAATGCCCTGGGATAAGAAAGCATTTCTAGCTTTATATTTCCAACCCAACCCTAACACAAGAATTAAGATCCAGGGTTTGTTTGAATCCATTTAGAGCACAAAGTAAGATACAGGAGAACCAGGATGACCTCAGTAAGTCTGTCCCACCTCAGTAGAGGAGGGCGCCAATCTCCACAAAGCCAGGCTGGCTAGAATAGTTAGGATGGGGTTAAACTGATAGCAAAAGGGGAGAATAAAAATAGGGAAGATATAAGCACTCAGTCAACACAAAATCAAGATGTCAAGAAAAAAGTTCATCAAAGAACCAAAGGACATGCAGAGACTATATTTTTGTAGTTGCCTACACCCCAAGTCTAGGAGCCTGGGTTATAAACAAGAGTTATAAACAAGAGGAATTGGAATAGCTCATTTCCGTGCATAAAATTCGATCTAGTTGGTATTACTGGAGCCTGATGGGATGATTCGCCCAATCGGAATGTTAAAATCAATGGTTATAACCTATTTAGGAAGGATCGAGTGGGCAAAAGGGCATGGGGGAGGGGAACTCTGTCAAAAATGGCCACACCCTTTTCAGAATCACTGATAACTCAGAAGAAAATTATCTTGAACACTTCTGGATCAATGTCCTAACAGATAAAGCACCAGATAGTTGGGAGTCTACAGACCACCAAATCACATTAGGGAACAGGATGACTGGCTCCTTATATACCTATCGATAATGTGCAAGGGGGAAAAAAGCAATGTGACTATGGGGGACTTAAATTTGAGTGACATGCTGGAAGTCAAATGTTGCCAGTACTAAAACATCCTTGGAATTTCTAAACATTATAGATGACAATTTCCTAACACAAAAAATGCGGTAGCCAACCTGGGGCAATTCTATGTTAGACCTTGTTCTAACAGATAAAGAGAAACTGGTCACAGAACTAAAAAGGAATGCTAGCTTAGGTACAAATGATTGTGACTTGATCACATTTATAATGTGCAAGCCGAATAAATATATATATACTTGGTGCTTTAAAAGAGCCAATTTCACAAAGCTGAAAACAATTATGAGCCAAATCACCTTGGAGGAAGAATTTAATCAGAAAAAAATGTGAATGATAATTGGGAATTGTTTAAGAACTTACTAGATGCTCAACAAGCCACAATCACTCAATAAAGAAAGAAGACTGCGCTGGTTAAAAAACTAACCTGGTTTAGAGGGGAAGTGAAGGCAGCTGTAAAAAATAATGTATAACGAATGGAAGAATGGGGACACTGATAGTAATGAATATAAATCATAAGTTAGGAATTGAAGAAAACTGATAGGAGAAGCAAAAGGACACAAGTAGAAATCTATACATATATTAGGAACAAAAACAATCCTGAGAATGATATTGGTTCATTACTAGATGGAAATGGTAGAATTAACAATAATAAGGTAGAAGCATTCAATAAATATTTCTGTTTTGTATTTGAGGAAACACAGATGACATAGTCTCATCATATGGTGATAACACTCCTTTCCTAATATCTCTGGATGGTGTTAAACAGCAGCTACTAAAGTTAGACATTTTAAAATCAGCAGGTCCAGAGAACTTGCATCCAAGGGTTTGAAAAGAGCGGCTGAGGAGCTCACTGTACTACTAGTATTGATTTTCAAGAAGTCTTGGAGCACTGGGGAAGTTCCAGAAGACTGGAAAAAAGCTAATGTCATGCCAGTTCTTAAAAGGTCAGGGACAACTTAGAGGGGTATAATGTTCCTTCAGTCATCTGAGGCAGAAACAGACAGGTAAGGAGAGGAACTGGGGGCATGGGAGTCCAAACATCTGAGTCCCATCTGTTAGTTTGGGGCTTAGGGTTTTAGTGCATAGTTGGTGTTTTAATAGGATGGAACTTGGCCTTGAAAGGTCATTTTGTAGTATTATAGTTCCGTAGGCTTCCTGTTTCATTTTGCCTAAATCTTGGCCTGAAATCCTCTAAACTATGGGAAATTCCATCTGGTATTTCAAAACTTGGGGGCAGGACACCCTATCCCCCAGACTCCCCCCCATTATGTAAATGTTTCCTGCCTTCCCACAGCTTCTCCCACAGTCTTCCCGCTTTTGATTGCCGTGCTACTGGCCTTAGTGATTGGTTGTGTGTCTTATTGCTGTTTCTATGCTAGAAGTCCAAGCGAGTTCATGGTGCACATATGGAGTTGAGTATATTTTGGGTGTTCAGCAATGTGAATGGATGACACTCAAATGGGTGTTATTTACGGCCTTTTCATTATAACCTATTTTTTGTTTGGGGGAACATGATAGTATGCAAGTCTTAACGTAAGTCTGAGCTTCACAAAGACTCTGCTAGATTCCCTTGAGCCCATACAAATTTGTCACTGCCCTTCATGAATGATTCCTATCTGCCTGGTTTTCAAACCAAAATATTCCTGGTTGTGAACATGTCCAGTTGTAAGAGAGAGAGAATTCCATTTCACTAAAAGCTTTTGTCTTGTTTCACAGTATTTATCAATATCAGGACATCATCATTCAACCCACTGGGCATTACACATCAGAGCCTATTAGCACGCTCAGCAGCCTACAATTACCGATCATCACAAAGAAATTCCATCCAGAGGAAACAGATATAATCAAAACCCACTAGAGAGAATTGCCTTTATGAACTGTACTGTGTCCTGCTCACAGTAGCCAGAGGATTTCTTCCCAATTGTCCAGGATCCTTAACCACACCCTTCCTTCAACCCTCGTCACTCCCAATCTTACTAGCATTCTCTCCTCTTCAGTGCCCACTCAGCATTGTTCCTTCTTCCTAATCTCTCCCTATTTCTCCCATTCTGAATCTCTCCATTCATCTCCACAGCTTCCAATATTTCCCCTCTATTCACTCCTGATTGCTGTCTATTGGTTCCAGTATCCTTTCCCCATCACTGTTGGTCTCATAGAATATCAGGTTGGAAGGGACCTCAGGAGGTCATCTAGTGCAAAGTGGGACTAATCCCCTACTAAATCATCCCAGCCAGAGCTTTGTCAAGCCTGACCATAAAAACCTCTAACCTCTTTCCATTCCTCACAGTCTCTTTCACATTTCACTTCTGATCTCTCTCCACAGCTCCAAGTATTTTTCTCCATTCACCCCTGGACCCAATGTCCCCTCCTCATAGTGTGATGGGATTGGACTCAACTAAGAGAGACTGGATTCAAGAATAGGACTGTTTCTCCTGATATGTTCACTTGTGCAGGTCAGCCACCCTGCATCTCTCCCATCTCCCCACCCTATGGAGGAAGGGAAGAGAGTGAACTTTGGTCTGGAAGAGGTAGCCACAGTGAGGTGTAGTGGGAAAAGGTGGCCAGTGGCCAGTAACGAGGGTGAGAGACCATAACCAATGTCTTTTTATAATGAGTGTTCATCTATAATAGGCAGTGTTCCCTAGTAGACTGAGCAAGGGACTGGAATCTGTAGACTCCTGAGTTCTAATCTTGGCCACTTACTCCCCACTGTGGCCTGAGACAAATCACTTGATCTCTGTTTCTCCATCTGTGAAATGGGGGTGGGAAGGTTAGCAAATGAATGTTTAAGTGAAAGCATGAGAAATGCTGTGATGTGTGGGGTTCTGAAGGCCAACCTGTCCCATGCCTTCCTTTACTACGTGTCAGGAAAAGGGGGATTCATGTCTGTTTTTTGCACAAGATCTTTAGGTCCTGTCTAGCCTGGAAGACTGTAGAAGGGCTAGGGAAATGACAGTGTCTTAACAGCAAAGAGAAAGTTTAGTAAGTGAGGTGAATATGTGGAGGAGGGGGGATTTAGTCAGTCTGCTTAAAGCTTTTCTTTCTGTTAACGTTTTATTAACTTCAACAATTAACATTTTGGAGAAAGGAAGCCATTGTCAAAGATTCATCTACCTTCCCCTCCCCTCAATTAAGGTGAGAACTAACACCATATATCCTACACGGACACCCACAGACACCGCAAATCTTCCAACAAAACCAGAATTCGTATTCCAGATATTTCATCATAATAAACATGAGAAAACAAAACTACTCACCTATCAGGCTCTTTTTGTACAGCAGAAAGAAGCAAAGGGAAAAGAAAAACAAACAAACATAGAATTCCAGATTTTTTTTAAAAGAAGCCCTTTGAAAGGTTGCCTTTTATATATTCTCACAAGTCTGTCCAAAAAGACAGCAATACAGTACAGAATATGGAATGTGTCACATTTATTTCACACATACTTTATCTTGGGTTAATCATTGCAAATTAAAATTTCAGCAAATCAGCCCAAGCAGTTGATGGCCGTCCCAACTGTGCACTAAGGATTTTAGACTGATTGTTATAAAAAGATATTCTTGCTATCTGTGCAACTGTAGCAGAAACATTTTAACTGCAGTTTTAAAGGGACACTGCCAGTATGAATATTTTTAAAATTGACTTATGAGTAAGCATTCCTTCCCACCCCACCCCTTCCACAATAGAACCTCCTTTTAAAAAAACCCTTAACTCTATACTTTGCATGTAACTTCCTTTTTGTAAAACAATAAGGATGTTATTATATTGGTTGTTTACACCTGTGTGATTACACTAGTGCAAAAACATCACCCAAAAAACCCCCCAAAACAAAAAAAAACAGAATAGCTAGGGCCTTAATTGTTATTTGTAAGAGTAGGTACATTTTCAGACAATGTTATTTCCAAATTAACTGTCTCCCAATAACTAGCTTTCCTGCAATGTCATCACATACTCACGTACTGCTCAGAGGATGGCCAATAGATCCATGTAGTAGCTGAAAGGACTTTGCTTCTCAGATAATGAAGCAGCCCTACTAGGGAAAACAACCGTGCAAATGACATTTATACTAGGGCTCAGTCCTGCTACCTTTGAAATTGATGAAAGTTTTGCCACACTCTTCAATGGAAGCGGAATCAGGCCATATACATTGTGCATGGTGGCTCATTTGCCCTAGTGACAAGGAGCATATCCTACAACTGACCGACTGTCCCTTCAGCAGGAAAAAGGGACTCCATGTTAGGAAGGACTGACTGCTGTTTCTCTTTTCTTTCCACATCATGTAGCCAAAGTGGAAGTGTACCCAATGTGTGGCAGTCATTCTCCATTTCATTCTGCTCTCCTATAAATAGACCCCAAAACTGTATCCACTTTGCATTCAAGAGGGGAATAGCACATTTATTTTTTATTCATTAAGTGTCTCTGGGGCAGTTGTAGGAAGCCATAGGGGTAGGTTTAAAAGATGAGAGGGCAGTGATACAAACGAATGTTCCTTCACATCCCTTTTTAAAACTCACCTCTGCTGTGATACTTAGGAAATGCTGTTGGCTATTAATAGGCTTATGTTACTGATACCTCATCCTCCGTTCCTCCTTGCTTCCTGCCACTATTTGTTTTGTCCACCTGCTACCTACAATGTAAGCCATTTTGGAAAGGGTCTGTCTTTTTAGTACAGTGCCTATTACAAAGGAGCCCTGATCCAAATCAGAGTATTACTGTAGCACCTGGAGACAAGTAATAAAGGAAGATACAAGTTATTATGGACTCAGTGGATCTCTTCGCCAAAAAGGTAGTTTTGTCCCTGATAAGACTGAGCAACACCGGGCCTTGTGGATCCCAATGACCAATCCTTTTCCACACTGTTATAACCCTGATCTCAGAAAGCAATGTCTATATACATTGGACAGTCAAAATAAATATAAATAAGTACAACTGAGCAACAGAGATGGTCAGAAAATGGAGTTTCCATTCCACAGGAAATTCCAAATTACCTACATTTTTTGTTCTCACTAAAAAACATTGATTTAAATGAAACTGCATTTTCCAATAGAAACCTGTGCACTGGAAATTTTTCAGCCCCCTGTACTGAACAGGTTTCCTGGAGAAGAAATGCAAAGCAAGGTGAGAGTCCTCAAATCAAATAGCAGAGATTCATACTCTGACAGCGTGGCCAACTCTTGAGACTTTATCACGAATCTCACAATATTTGGTGTTTCTTAAAGCCCCAACTTCTGGAATTGTGAGAATCTAAGTGTTCTTTAAATATATAAATTTCTAACCCTTGTGGTTGCAGAGAAAAGCTGGAAAATACAAATCCTAAAGGCTTTATTTGTCCTCTGGTGCTGAAAAGATCCAGAAGGTGTTTTTTTTCAAAGTCAATTTTTAAGCCAATCTCGTGGTTCTGGGGGCTGCCTAACAACTGAGGAATTAGACCAAGACCCTCAAATTCATGTCATATAGGATACTAAGTAGCGATGGACACAACTTTTTATCCCTGGATCTGCTGCTCGCCTAGTGAAGAAAAGCTCTAAAGCTCACTAGGGACTTTGCTATTGATTTTATATGGCTAGCTCTCCGATACAAGTGAGATAAGCTAGATAACCAACCTCTGAGCCACACAACTCCCACTAACCAGTGCCTCTTGCTTTTCCAACTAGTAGAGCGCACACTGTTCGCATAAAGTTACTACCTCCTTTCTCCTCTGTATTATAAATAAATCATTTTGCAGTAAAATACTGGCCTACTTTAACATGTCCTAGTTTAGTGGGAAATGAATATTTATTTCAGAGTGTGCTATATTCGAGCGCTCAGCAGAGAGGAATCTTGGAATCTTGGAAGTTTTGAATAATTAACCTGTTTATCTTTCTTCTGGTTTTACCCAAATTCCTTGAGCCCGGCGGAGAGGAATGTGTGCGGCCCCAGCAAAGACGAGCCTTCCTGTCTCAACACAACATACTGACCTCGTTTTTATGTGGGTTATTCAAACTGCTAATTCCACTGCTGCTGTGGTCGCTGTGCAAGCAGGCGCCGTACTGTACGTACGAAGCATGACCAAGGGATGAGGAGCTGGAGAGGCACCTGCTGCACCCAAGGCAGCTACCTTCCATGTAAAGCAGATCGCAATGCATCCTGCCCACAGGGGGCATTCAGACACAGGCCCACCTAAGGGACATTACTAGGCCTCCTGCAAAAGAGACTTTGGGCAATATTTTAACATATTCCCTAGCACATCCCCAAATGCTTTAGAGAGCCAAACAGGATAGGGACAGGAGCTCCCCAGATCTGTGGAGAGGCTGCATGCTTGGTGCGCAGATCAGCAAACGTGTTGTACATAGGGATTCTGCAGTGCCATGGGGGAGAATGAGATAGCTGGAGTCTGCAAGGGAACACGGAGAGAAGGAAATTAGGGGTAATTCCCCACAGAAGGGGCAGGGGCATTGTGTCCAGGAACGGCATGGATCACACGTGTGTCCCCAGAGCAGCGTGCAGCACCTGCTACTTCTTTCACCTATGCAGCAGTAGTGGACGGCTGGCCTGCTTCATAAGCCTTGGCCCTGAGAATTCCACCCCAGATCTGCTGCACCGGATTGTAGTTCCATGCAACCAAAATACTTTCACTCTGGCTTCTCTCTCTTTTAAAGGGAGTGGCCCCAGAGTCCAGATTAAAGCTCAAACACCCCACCCCCCTGAAGTGCTGACACCTCTGGAGTGGACAGTGGCAGCCAGGCAGACCACCAGTGAACAAGAGAAGGATGAAGATCCTGGCCAGGGACAGAAGAGCAAACCCCGTGTCCTCGAGGTGTTGAAGGTCCATGCTGAGCAGAAAGGAACTAAGGGCTCATCAGTTCATTATAACCAAAAAGAAACCAGAGGATGAGGAAGGCTTTTAGTGGGGACATAGGCATTCCCGAGGCTGTGGATGCCTTCTCCAAAATGCACCAGTTTCAGCCTGGTCAGCACTGACACAGATTGTCAGCTGCCCACGTGAGATCAGTGCTAGGCTGAGACAAAAAAGGTTGCTTCTCCTGCACTGGCTGGAAGGGGTCACCTCTAGTGGCAAGAGGAGAATTAATGTTTTATGACCTGTTCAGACACAGCCTCTCTGTGGAGACTGTCAAGAAGAGGGCCAATGGTGAGATGCGGGGAAGAGGTCTAGTTCGTAAATATGGCCATCTGCCCATTAAGACCACCAGCTCATTTCACATAGGCTACCAGACATCTGTCCAATGATTATAGAATATTGACTAATATGAACCTGGCTTGGATCCTAGGCACCTGTAACCTAGAGGATGAAAGGATCCACAACTATGCGCCAGCCTATCTGGTGCCCTGATTGTCTGTTGCTGTGTGTTCATGTGTATAGGAGAAAGCTTATATTTTTATACCTGGTTGCTATGCTGTGAGCACTGAGAATCTCCAAAGAACTAAAATACAGGCAGTGCTGCATAGATGTGCAGTGGAATTCACAGATGTGCCCTGACTTCAGTAATGTTCATGCTAGTATAAAAAAAAATCCACTGGTTTTGTTAAATATTAAACAGCAGCTGAAACCCAGGGGTGTTTAACTGTTCATTCCTGCCTCTTTTGAAGACATTTTGCAGGGAAGCCGGTGTGACTCCTGGCCTGATCCCAATGGAGAGATGCAGGCTGGAGGGAAGAGGAGGTGTTCAGAGCATTTCCCTTGCCTGCTGTCTGGGCAGACTCCGGACAGCTGGGATTACCCGTGTGCAATTACTGCCAAGTGTGCGTATGATGCAATCAGCACTTTAGTCTGTAGCTTGCAGTAACTTTGGAGTTGTTCTCCTTGTTTGCCAAACTGTGTGGAGTGAGATGGCTGAAAAGCTTTGGAGGAGACCCTTGCAGAGAGTAGTTCTGTTAGAAAGGAGGCTCAGCCTGCACCCACTGCTTCAAAGTCGTGCACCAATAACATTTCCAGTAGCCCTCACTGTGCATTTATAAAGTGCATGTGGGGACATACACACGCGCGCGCCTCTCCACCACAACCAAGTTGCTGTAAGGAAATGCTTTGCAGTGTATATTACCAAAGTAGCAATTCTGCAAGTGCCACGAGGTATCAGCTAAATTATCCCAATTCTTCTCCGATCTCAGTTATATCCACAGCCATCAGCTGGCCTAACAAGGGAATTGAAGATCCTGAGTTACTGGACCACTCAGCAATTATAGGAAAATAACTTGCATGGCTTCACCTGACCTGTTACACTAATATTCAAACACAAGTGCATTGGTAAGTTACCATAGCAACTCCAGCATCACATGGTGCCAGTGTGTGCTCTACATACAGCCCCTCAGAGAGAGAAACAGAGGGAGAAAAATATCACCACGAGAACTTTATGTTTTAGCAGGTACAGTCACTTTGGTTACGATATTCTTGCCGTGAGACTGAACTAGCAGGACATGGCAGTCAGGACATATCAGCTATATCCTTATATCAGTGA
This sequence comes from Dermochelys coriacea, assembly GCF_009764565.3. Taxonomy (NCBI): domain Eukaryota; kingdom Metazoa; phylum Chordata; order Testudines; family Dermochelyidae; genus Dermochelys; species Dermochelys coriacea. Next base: position 8,952,258 of record NC_050085.1, read on the forward strand.
CATGATAACCCCGACCAGGATAGGTCACCGCTATGTCATCTGTCTCATGCCAATTGTATCATGGAGGTGGCTCTCTTGTGCCATACCTGGGTCAGGAGCATGTTTTATTAGGACATCCTAATCATATGGAGACAGCTGGGCCAGGATAGTCCTGGCACGATGGATTTCAGAGACAGATCCCAAATTTCACCAGATTTCAGTCGTGTTTGGAGCTTAGGGTGACCAGACAGCAAATGTGAAAAATCAGAGTGGGGATGGGGGGTAATAGGAGCCTATATAAGAAAAAGACCCAAAAATCAGGACTGTTGGTATAAAATCAGGACATCTGGTCACCCTATTGGAGCTAGGGTTTTTGTTTGGACCATTACACAAATAGTGAGAAAACCAGACCCTGGTCAGCATGTTTAGATTATGGTCCATCCTAACACGACAGCATTAAATCAATGGCACAAGAGTGAGGCCACATTAGTCACATACAGCCACATACGACTAACATAACTGTAGCATTACCATTGCACAGTGGCTGAGCCATGATCATTTTCAGCTGCCTGCTTCACTGTTCATCCTTAGCTGGCTCAGAGAAAACATACAGTTTTCTACATGCCTGTTGATGTTCCCCTTTGCCGGCTCATAGCAAGTGAGAGAGAAGTTATTCACCTGTTGCAGGAGGGAGATGGAAAACAAAATCCCTGCATGTTTTAAACAAGACTTGCGGTGGCGTTTTGTTTGGTTGGATTTTTGTTCTTAGAGACTAAGGCAGTTTATATATACAGGGTACAGCCACAAGTCACACAACTCCCTCCACAGAGTCTATCAAGACTTACGTCTCTAGCAGCACTCCACTTCTGGCCTGGGTCTCATGAACAGTCAAGGGAGGGCAGATCTCAGGAGCACTCTTTATGCTGCCTAGCACTCACCAGGCAGCATGGAGAGTGCAAAGCAAATGGATTACTGCTGGACTAAGCTGACCATCCCATCCCAGGTGTGACATAAGTAGCCAGGTGCATCTCTTCCCCTTGCAGCAGTCAGCAGAAGTGAGAGATGCCCGCTACCCTTCCAGCCTCCAGGAGGGGAGAGAGGGAGAGAATTCTTCCCCTTTCACCAACTAGGGCAGGGTTGTGCAGGTGCCATCAGATTCACAGCCAGCTAAATACATTAAACTGCGCCCCCCCCTTATTAGGGATTTCACAAAGCGTTTGAATGATGCTGGTTTTGCTTTGTGGCGGTAGCCTGGAATGCAGACCCCAGCCGCCTGGGATGTTTGACTCACTCTGCAGTCAGCTTAATAGGAAAGAAAAGTAGACGTCAGAAATATTGACCATATTTTTTTTTATACATAGCAAAATAAATATACAAGCCAAAAATACCGTTCTGGAGGTCCAAAGCACCTCAGACTCTAGTCTGATTGGTGGGGTTAGCAATAGCCTACTCCTCCCTGGGTCGTCCAATGTTAAACTTCTGGGGAGCCCTTCAGAGCTGTGCCATCAGTTCTAGAATGCATTGCTTTGGGAGAAAATATTGCTGACTTGCCAAGCCTCCCTGCACACTGTCCCAATGCACTCAAGTCAGGTAGCAAACTGAGCCTTCACCAACATTCACATTGGCAAATGGAAGACTCACTGACTAAGTGATCCCCGAACACCGCAACTAATGATGATGCATCATCAAAGAGTGATGCAATCTCGAGACCCACGTTTTGCAAAGGAATCCCTTTTGCTTCAGTAACTGTCCCAAACATAGCAGCTGGCAGTAAGGATACTTCCCTGTTTGGAGTGATTGTCTCAGCATCCTTTATAAAAAGGATATGACAGTAATCATACCATGATTGCTTAGTGGCTCCACTGAATGACAAAGTGCCTCGACAGCTGGTAAAGGCTGAGTACCTCTTCTCCAACCGGTGTCAATAGTGAGAGATAAAGACTAGTTGTGTAACAGTATATTATACTGCACATTACACCCAACCCTGATATTTTCTGTTTTAACTATTTTGCACACATTCAGGGAGGTAAGGAAGAAGAGAGAGTGAATAGGACTTTTTGGGTATCCAGCAAATATAATCACGAGCAATCAGGAAAAGACAATAAAGAACTAATTTATTACATAAAAGGCTGTCGGATTCACACACCTGACTAAGGACCTAATCTTGAGGATTTCAGCATAACATATTAGGGACAGATTCTGATCTTACAGATACTGGTGTAAAACTGACATAGCTCCATTAACTTCAGTATGAATCCTCCCTCTTTAAACCAATGCAAGACCAGAATCAGGTTCTTAACCTTCCCTCTTAAACAGAATGCATGCTTTTCCAGGCCAATATCGTACCACCCACTGTCAGTGATGTTCAGTCTCTCTAGTGATTTCCACTTCCTTAGTATGGATCTCTTGGCCAGGTGATTCTTGTCTCAAATACCCAACACCTTGCTAAATTACTGGCTGCTTTGATCAGTGATCAATGATTTGCAGTGGAGGATGCTAAGTGGAATAATTGCATTCGAGTTGACACAGAACAAAGATGTCTAGAAATCAACAGCTTCCAAACCCATAAACCTGATCAGAGCCAGCCCTAGAAATCTTCAGAAGTTGTTATAGCTCAGACCCTCACAGGCTTTTTTCATCTAAAAAACAAAAACAAAGAACCCCTAAAGGTCCTTCCCCCACCCCACATCCTTGAAGTCAGTAAGAGCATTTGGTTCATAAGGGATTGCAATAGGCGGTTCCATTTATTTACAGATGGAGTCCGTGAACTGGACCAGCAGAGGCTGGGGCAGCCAATGTAGACAGAGGATTCCCCATTACAAGATCATTAATAAATAGGCACTTGTTCTGCTTTCTCCTTCCTCACATTGGGCAAGAGTCCCAGGCCTTTTCTGACTGTTCATGCCACTTCAGTGAGGCTTCTGGAGCACACAAAGGCACCTCTGTTATTTCTCATAACAGCCCTAGAAACCACCAGCTGTCCACTTCAAACAGTGCCCCTGGGTGGTAGACCAGCTAACACCACCCGGCAGTGACTGGCTGATGCTAACCATCCAGTCTCTGGCTACCTGGTGTTAACCCACCCCTAAGAGTGCCTCAGATCACACAAGCTAGCCTGCCTTACTCCTACCACTGCTCTAAATGACACTCATCACTAGTCTAGTGCATTTCGGAATCTGGATAGAGTGTTTAAGAACAAAAGAACAGCCATACTGGGTCAGACCAAAGGTCCATCTAGTCCAGTGTCCTGTCTTCCGACAGTGCTTCAAAGGGAATGAACAGAACAGGTAATCGTCAAGTGATCCATCCATTGCCCATTCCCAGCTACTGGCAAACAGAGACTAGGGACACCATCCCTGCAGCTCAGAGCAACCTAAATACCAAAGATGTTTTATTTAATAAATTTATTTTTTTTAAAGTAGCCATTCCAGTCTTATTCATACTGAAACTCCAGTAGTTTGGTGATAAGGACAAAGGAAGAAGCAAATGATCTGGGCTTTGGTTCCCAGTTTGGCAGGACAGATGCTCGCCTTTGTATTCCCACTAGAAGGAGAAGAGTAGAAATAGCACAGCTGTTTTGTTACCATTTCTTGGGTCCAACAGAAGCGAGTAAGGCACAGGCGTGGTCATGGTGGCCATCTTCTTGAAGCCTCCGACTCTTTCGAGAATCATCCAGAAGTGGTTCGTAGCCAGCCTCCCTGTGTTTTACATCTCCAGCCAGTCAGGCCCTAAGAGAGTGATTTAGTTTGAAACAGCCTGCCAAACGTGTCACAGGAAGCACCGAATCGATCAGTCACAACGCAGACATGTTTTGAGACCCGTGCACAGCCTGGCGTGTTGAGACAGTGAATCTGCGCTTCCTTGGGAAAGCCAGAAGTACTTAAGAACAGAGGGTAATCTGACTGATGCAGCACTAATCTGCATTAGCTTCCTCTGGAACCACGCACAGCCTGTGGGAAAGTATAGGGCCCTAATCCTGAAGTCTTTCCATACCCAGCACTTACTTCCATTGACAATGATTAACGGCCTTAGGACCTGTGCAATTTGGCTGTTGTAGGAGATCTAATTCTATGAAAATTGCATTTTGCTGAAAGGAGTTAAGTAATAAAGGGTCCAACCCCCTACAGCCCTTGCTCAGATAAGATGCCTTGCACAGCCAGAAGGAATTTGGTCTGGGTAAGGAGTGTTGGTCTTGCTACTCTAGCAATAAGTAAATGAAATACAGAGTATTAACTGAACAAGGGTTCAAGCTAAGAGGGTCTTTCTGAAATGTTTTAGCCCTCCCCGCATCCCTACCCATCTCATAGGAGTTCTACCTTGGGCTGCAATCCCAAGCAATTCTCATACGCGAAGCACGGCTGGCCCAAGTTAGCACTCAACAGGGGAGCTCCCAGGAGGGCCGAGCTTGTTGCAGGAAGTGGTGCTGGTGACTCCGTTCAGGTTCCACCTGAGTCAGTATTGAACCCGTGCCCGGCACGGTGCTCAGAGGCATATTTAAGATGAGGCATAACACTGAGGTTCCTGAATGCATGTGGCCATCCGACAGTGTGATGGCATTTTAATAAGAGCAGGAGTGTTAGCTCCAGCATCCCAGGGAAATGCTAATGTAGATAATTTGCATTCACCCCCTCCTAAAATGTCCTGTGCAGTTTCAGTTAAAAAGATGGTTCTTCAGTTCCTGTCCTTAAACTGCCCAGCAGGGATGCTTTGCACTGTCATACACCACCCCAGGAATGGCTGGATTTCAGGGACAGCTGGGGCTGACTGCCATGGAGGAAGCACATACACTGCCCACTCCAGCCAATGCTCAGCAGAAGCCTGCGACCTGAACAATCCCAGCTGCAGGAGCTGCCCCTGCGTAGCCCTCCTGCAGTCACTAGGCAGGCCAACCTGGTGGGTGAGGAGATGCAGGGAGAAGGACTAGCTGTGGACATTTGCTGCACCCCTTACAGGGTGGAGTAGCAGGGTACACCAGGGGGCTCCCAAAAACATTGCACCCTCTTGAGGCACATGGCTCTGGGAGCTCCCCTGGGGTGGATCTCACACCCACCCCAGGGCTGTACCTGAGGGGCACCAGGAGCCATGGCCTTCAGGAGAATAGGGAGCTCTAATGACCAGTGGCTGGAATTTCAGCTGCTCCCATTCTGTTCAATCAGCAGCCCTGCATGAGCGTCTGTCCCTGGGGAAGGAAGAACCCACCCACAGCTGAGCTCAACAGCTCTGGATGCTTGTGGCTTGTGTTCTAGTGGGGGTTAAAGTCTTCAATAGAATGGTCAGTCCTTGAGTAAGAATACAAAGACCATTGTGTGCTGGGTTTAAGGGGCTGGGGTTTCACATACTCTAGGAAAAGCTGCAGATGTTAGGATCCCTGTCCCTCCTTAGAGATACAAAACCTGCATGTTATGGTGAACTAATGCATCCTTCCTCCCAGTACCAGTGTTGCCATCTGTGCGGCTCCGTTATCCCTCCAGGATGGAAGTGAAGGGTGGGGGCAGGGCTAAGAGGAAAGCAGAAGTGGCCACTAAAGCTTTGAATGGGTATTTGCTTGGGGACCCATCCACAAACCACTATGATCCCTTGCCCAGATCCGCAGTTAGGAAGTGTTGGAGTGTTTAGTGCATTAGCATCCCCCTGTACAAGACACAGGCTTGGGAGAGGGGTGATAATTAGGGTGGCATGGAGTGGCACCCCCGCTGCTCACTAATGGCAACTGGAGGACATTAAAGAAAGTCTGCCTAACTTTTCCCTATCAGAAAACTCACCAACAGGGAGCGTTGAAAGCACCAGTTAGGACATTAGACCTGCACCAGAAGCATGCTGGTGGGAACAACCTTGCACTTTATGGGGCAAGTGGGAAACTGGCCCAGGCCTTCCAGTCTTTGTGATAGTTTGGGCGTGAGTGATGTGTGGAAGGGGCTGAGCCCAACAGGGTTCACACAAGCAGAGCTGAGTTTCCCAGGTGAGCAGTGCTCAGGGGTGAGGATAACTTGGGAGGCTGGTTTCTGGAAAAGCTGGACCAGAGCTCCTGGTTATCATGTGACCATGCACACAGAGTCCCCTCAGCCTTGCCAGAAACCAGCACTATGACTGGCAAGAGTTGGCAGCCTCAGCTGTAAGACCACTGCTTGAAAGAGACCAGACTGCTCTCTGACCCCTGGACCAACAAACACTCCCCCTACACACGCTGCTGCATCAGTGCTGTGCTCAGAAGATTTCAGGCTCTAGGGTGATTGTGACACTGCATCCCATATTTTTCAGAGTGATATTATGATGTGGTTATGACATAATTAAGGCATTTGGTACAAGAGAGGGCACATGAGGTGTCATTGGAAAAGTTATGATTTGCTGAATGTGATTATTCTATTTGTGTGCATGTATCATTTTTGTATCTAAAGTTATGAATATTGACTATATAGTTGTAGTTCAAATGTGCTTACTCTGGGTGACACCCACAACTAGCCTTTCAAGTACAACAATGAAAATGCAATGGACCTTGGAAGAACTTAACCTTCCTGGAAATATTCCAGGCAGCCTGTAAGTAATATCTGCTATGACTCAGCAAGGTATGCAAGGTCACATGACCAGGTCACATGACTCTGGATTCCATCTTGGGCTATCTGTATTTTTTCCACAAACTGGTCTGGGAATCAAGTTTAAAACAAAGGGTTCCCGTGACCTACGATAAAACTATACAAGGCAGGGAGTGACATCATCTAGTGTTCTTCACTCCCCACACACGAAGACAGCTGAGGAACAAAGACTGAACTGGGGGAAGTGCTGGACACAGGCTAAAGAAATTTCTGTCCTGTCTTTGAAATCCTGGGATCCCAGCCTACAAAGCAAATGCAGCTTGTCCCTTACGAATCTGCAAGCCTGCTTATGCCATCTCTTAGGATATGAATTAGCAGTTTCTCACCCTATCTATCTAGTATGTTAAAGAAATTAAAACAAAGCTTATTTGTTAGGTAATCTGCTTTGATCTGTTTGTTGTCCCTTATAATCTCTTAATTAGGGCTGTCAAGCTATTAAAAAATTAAGCACGATTAATCATGCTGTTAAACAATAATAGAATACTATGCGGAAAACATCCAATATATTTATATAAAATCTCAAATATACTGATTTCAGTTACAACACAGAATACAAAGTGAACAGTGCTCATTTTTATCATCAGTATTTGCACTGTAAAAATAAATAGTATTTTTCAATTCATTTAATACAAGTGCTGTGTGCAATTTCTCTATCATGAAAGTTGAACTTACAAATGTAGAATTATGTACAAAAAATAACTGCATTCAAAAAAGAAAACAATGTAAAATGTTAGTGCCTACAAGTCCATGCAGTTCTACTTCTTGTTCAGTCAGTCATTCAGACAAACAAGTTTGTTTACATGTGCAGGAGATAATACTGCCTGCTTCCTGTTTACAATGTGACCTGAAAGTGAGAACAGGCGTTCTTATGGCAGTGTTGTAGCTTGCATTGCAAGATATTTACATGCCAGGTGCGCTAAAGAGTCATATGTCCTTTCATGCTTCAACCACCATTCCAGGGGACATGTGTCCATGATGACAGGTTCTGCTCGATATTGATTCAAAGCAGTGCAGACTAAGGCATGTTCATTTTCATCATCTGAGTCAGATGCCACCAGCAGAAGGCTGATTTTTTTTTTTTTTTTGCTGGTTTGGGTTCTGTAGTTTCCGCACCAAAGTGTTGCTCTTTTAAGACTTCCAAAAGCATGCTCTACACCATGTCCCGGTCAGATTTTGGAAGGAACTTTGGATTCTTAAACCTTGGATTGAGTGCTATAGCTATCTTTAGAAATCTCACACTGGTACCTTCTTTAAATTTTGTCAACTCTGCAGTGAAAGTGTTCTTAAAATGAACAACATGTGTTGGGTCATCATCCGAGACTGTTATAACATGGAATATACAGCAGAATGCAGGTAAAACACAGAGCAGGAGACATACAATTCTCCCACAAGAAGTTCAATCACAAACTTAATTAACACATTTTTTTTTAAATGAGCGTCATCAGCATGGAAGCATGTCCTCTGGAATGGTGGCTAAAGCATGAAAGGGCATACGAATGTTTAGCCTATCTGGCACATAAATACCTTGCAATGCCAGCTGCAAAAGTGCCATGCAAATGCCTGTTCTTACTTTCAGGTGACATTGTAAATAAGAAGCGAGCAGCATTATCTCCTGTAAATGTAAACAACTTGTTTCTCTTAATGATTGGCTTTACAAGAAGTAGGACTGAGTGGACTTGTAGGCTCAAGTTTTACATTGTTTTCTTTTTGAGTGCAGTTATGTAACAAAAAAATCTACATTTGTAAGTTGCGCTTTCATGATAAAGAAATTGCACTACAGTACATGTATGAGGTGAATTGAAAAATACTATCTTTTGTCATTTTTATAGTGCAAATATTTGTAATAAAATATAAAGTGAGTCCTGTACACTTTGTATTCTGTTGTAATTGAAATCAATATATTTGAAAATGTAGAAAAACATCCAAAATATTTAATAAATTTCAATTGGTATTCTGTTGTTTAACAGTGCACTTAATCACGATTAGAGTTAATTGCATGAGTTAACTGCGATTAATCAATAGCCCTACTTAAAAATAATCTTTGTTTTATGTTTTAATTTAAACCCAGTGTGCCTTTAAGTGAAGCGTCTGGGGGGAAAAACAAAAATCTCAGCTTGGTTTAACACAGGCTTGTTGCATTTCCTCTCCACATTGATGGGGAGGTGAACTGGATAATAAATTCATACTGGCTGGGGTTTTGGCCAGGGCAGGACGGTACAGCTCTGGGGTCCCAGGCTGTGAAGCTGGTGGTTATTTTGGCTGTAGCCTCTCTATGGTTTATGCAGTGGCTGGTCAGAGAGCCTGCATGTAACTGCAGCTGGGTGTGAACCTACCTGTGTGAATACTGGAAGAAGTGTTGGACCAGGAGTGGGTCTGCAATTTGTCACAGCAGCACAGTGTGAGAGGGAGCCCAAGCTGGTGGGTCAGAGGGCTCAGTAGTACCCCAATTCCAGGTGGCACCCCCAGGGGCAACCCGTCACAGTGGTCATTTCCGTCACACCAAAATTCATCCGAAAATATTATTTAAAACCCCAGCCCCAGATGTGCCATTCTGACGGTAGGGATGTCTCCAGCTGGGTGACTATTTGTTAAGGGCTGAGAGTGCTTGGTGCTGTATGATCCCCGCAGATCCTAGAGTATGGCAGACACCCAATGCATGGGAGACCCAGAGGGGAGTTTGTCATCTCGGGCTCATTGCCTCTCCTTACAGGGACTTTTGCTCCCCTCTCTTGCCTGCTCCTGAGGCTGCAGCATGAACAGACCCCTCAGAACACCACGTTTTCTGCAGTAAAACCGCTCCCACCCGCAAACGCATCAAAACAGCCAACCACCAGTTTTGTTACCATGCCGTTGCCATGGAAACATGGCTCTGGAGATGCTCCTCCTGACAGTGCCTGAGTCCCTGCTGTCTCTCCAGGAGGGTATTTTCCTCAGGCTGCTTTACTGCCGTAACCGGAGCCCTGATATCACATGCTTCTAATTGCCAGACTCCATGGGCACTTACAGAAGGTCATTTAGGAGACAATGGGCTCTCGACAAGCAGTGGCTGGATTATCTTCCCGGCTCTCCACAGAGGAAGCCAGGCATCTTGTTTCACGTCTCACCCTCCATGCCCTCACACCCCAGAAAGGGCAGAGGTTGCCCACAACATAGAGGAAGGGCAGTTGACCGGTGCCTCCGAAGTTTGTGATCAATTCTGCTCCCTCTTCCTCCACCCCAACTCTTGTCCCTCAGGGCCTGACCGGATTGACCCAAGCTCCTCGGGATGAGTGGTATCTTCCCAGGTGTTTGTACAGTGCCCAGCTCAGTGGGGCCTTGAGCAGGGCCTCCAGGCACTAACGTAATACATATAATAATTCATTATCTCGTGCATGGAACATGTTTTACATCTTTTACTCACAATCCTGGTTTCCTATTCAGGATATCCTTCTTCCCACATTACTTCTCGTAATCATGAATAAATCATGTGAACCTGTGTCCATCTACATTTCCAAAAGAGGCCTCTTAGACACGGCCTAGGACTGGAAGTCAGGTTTCCTGGCTCTGCCACCAATATACTGTGTGAGCCTGGGCAAGTTGTTTCACTCCTCTGGGCCTCAGTTTCCTCCCTCCTCCATAAGGGAGGATAAATACCAACCTCGCATGGATGGGCGTAAGCCAGTGTGAGACAGCATGACTTTCCAGAAGTTCTTTGAGGGCCCCATCAGTTTCTAAATAGGATATTGAGGGGCAAACAGATTTCTTACCCCTGGCTATGAACCCCCATGGCTGAGGGCCCTGTTGCCTCCAGAGGCATTTTGGCCAAGTGAGCTACATAGTCACAGATCAGCTGGGAACAATTGCCCCTCCTCTAGTCCAGGTCCAGTTGGGGCATGCTATGTTTGGAGACGCTGCATAGGTAGTACCATCATGATATTTGCCCTATGCTTTTAGTTCCCTGCCATGTACTTCTCTGTACAAAACAGAATAATTAGTACTGAATGAAAGTTACTATTTTAAACAAGTCAGAAATGAAGGCTATCCTAGCAATGCTAGCTCTCATAATTATCTGTGAGGTATCTAGGATTTTTATGCAGCGTCCAAACATTTAAAACTCAGATGCCTAAAACATAGGTTCCTAAATCCATGCTTGGGCACCTAAATAAGTAGCCAGATTTGTCAGGGGTGCTGAACACTTACAAATTGCAGGTGCTTATCACCTTGCAAAGAAAAAAGAACCAGCCCATTACCTATGGATTTAGGAGTCTAAGTTTAGGTATTTTAGCTTGAAAACTCTGGCTAACCACAGTACATCCTGTTTATATGCTGAACGTGCATTTAATGCCCTGAACAGCAATAGATTAAAGATTGATTCAACAAATGAGTAGAAAGTGTGACATGCACAACATAGCCAAGTCAACATGAGGGTGAGAATCTTGGAACTGGGTTTCCTGAGCCTTTCCTCTATTTCTCCCACACAATTATTAGTTGCTTCCTTTCTCCTGATTTAAGTCACTTCAATGTATTTTTATTTTAAAGGGAAGCCCCTCCCCCAAATTAAGTCACAGGAGCGGGGTTGAGATTGGGAAGGAGAAAGGAAAGCTAAAGAGTGTCATAAAGTTGAGGCCCAGTCCTGGGAGCTGCTGTGCATTTCTAAGAGGTGCCAAGCAACTTCTCCTTCTAGTCCCTTTCGGAAGCACACCACATCCTTCAAATTCAGGAGCATCTGGCCAAATTTTGCTGTCTTTACTCACTTGGCCAAGGCTCTTGTGGATTTCAATAGGTGCTGCGGTGGTTCAACACCTCGGTGAAAGTTAAGCCACTTATTTAGGAACCCAAACTTTTACACAACCACGTTTGAAGATTTCATCTTTGATGCCTAAAGATTTTCTACACTGCAAGCTTTGAGCAGGGTGTCCATCTCCCAGGAGCACAGTTGGCAAATCACAATTGGCCTGTCCACCAGGGGCAGAGAAACACCCCCACATACCAATAGGCAGCTTCACATCATGGTCAAGCCTGGGGCATCTCATGCTATTTTGCCAAAACGAGGCCTTGATTGCAAAATCTGGATTGTGCTCCGAAGCACTTCTGGGCTTCAGCCCTGTGCCATGGGGGTCTAGCAATTCCTCTGGCCTGCAGTGAGGAAGACACCAGTGTCCAAAGCAAGCAGCCCTTATCAGATAAGCACGGTGGCCCCAACAGCTGCTAAAGATGAGATCAGGCAGTGAAAGAGTTAGGAACCAAGCTCCATCCCTGGACCAGCTTCAGAGGCAGCACTATCAGCTCCAAAAAGCATCCTGTATCTGTTTTCTCCAATGGCTTGATCCCTGCCCAGCCAATGGCGGCAGAGGAAAGAAGCTCTGAGCAAGGGTCCCCATGGAGTTTGCCTTCCCTTGTGGGTTCTTTCACAAGATGGGACAGTGTGGGCTATGGACAGCAAATTGACTGCAATTTGACATCTGTTAAATGTTCTGTGCAACAAACTCTTACCAAGCGTTCAGTCTAATCCTTAAGCACCTTTCAGTATATCATACAATCTTTATGCACAGTTGAGGAGCACCAGCTCTTTATGTCCTTTCAATTCTCATCTGAAATCATTGCCTTTTTCCCTACACATCTTAATTTCACTGGCTCAGCTATTACACCCATAGAGTGGGATAATGTGTATTATTTATCTCTGTAACTGAGCCAACTAGAACACCATGCTCTGTTACTCCATTATTTATTTCGTGCTCTACAGCACTTTAAGAGGCACAGTTTGTATGAAAGACACTTTTAGAAGATATGAGAAAATTCTAATTAATAATACAACTTCCCCCCGCCCCAACCTTTTGGGCCCCAATCCTGCTCCAATTAAAGTTAACTGCAGAACTCCAACAGATTTCAATGAAAGCAGGATCAGGCCCCAGTGTGAGAATGGCTGCTATTCCTGTTCAGAGTCAAGTTCATGCCAGCTCGTGTGGAGGTATGCTAGCTGCATCCTAGACTCAACTGAGTTCACCAATCTTTGGACCCAAGCTAGATTTGCTCAAGGAACATTGTTGGTACCTTTGCTAAGATTCAGTTCTTCTAGAAATCTTAGAGATGGGCGAGACCATGGGCCTATGGGTCTTGCATTCCCAGGGTTCCGCAAGCCCTGGGTAAGAAGAGACCCCTCCCATCTTCAACCTGAACCCAGGTCAGCTAGAAAAGCAGAAAGAAAAAGATTTGCAGAGCTGTCTTGTCTGCAAACACGTGTATTAAACAATTGTCACGAGAGTGGAAAAGGTGACTAGCTTCAATCCACAGTTATTTAACACTGAACGAGCAAGACCATAACATCCTCACATTGCTCATGCACTAGGGACAAGCCAGAACCAAAGCCCTGAATCCAACCAACCCTGAGCTTTATGGTAGCATGGTCCAGTGGCTAGGGACTGAACCGAGAGCTAGGAGCATAGGCTCTGTTCCCAGTGCTACCACCAATTTGCTGAGTGTCTTTGGGATAGTCACTTCCCCCCTCTGTACCCATTTCCCCTCTTGCCCTTTGTCTGTTTAGGTTATCAGTGCTTAGGGCAAGGTCTTATGGGCACGTACAGCACCTAGATTGGAATCTCAAGGTGCTACTGTAATTCAGCTAATAGATGCTGAATCTGCAACTCCAACTCATCTACTATTGATGGAAGAACCTCTAAAAGGTCTGGTTTACAGGACCCCACCCCCGCACCCTGACCCTGCTCCACATATTTAGCCCCCTGGGATTATACAATAACAAAGCTTCCTCCTGCTCTTTTGGGGCTGTGGCTCCAGCTGCTTCCCAGAATCAGGAAGTGCCGAAACAGGCGCAGAGATGGAAAATTGTTTTGTTTATTTCAAGTTAACCTAAGGAGCCCTGGAACATTGGTTTTGTGAACGTTTGATTTGTCATTACTAACATCTACATGCTTTGCACGCTGATTGTGCATTTCAAGCAGGATTTTGAAGCTTCTCTCACAAACAATACACTAAGCTTTTTACAGTGCCCTTGTGAGGTCAGCAAGTATGATCCACTTTTTTACATACAGGGTAACTAAGACGACGCAGGCCCCAAGGTCACAGAGCAAGTCCTTGCTCCCAGTCCTTTGCTTGACCCCTCCACACATGGCCTCTCAGAACATCCTGCCTGAGGAAAAGTTTGGGTCATGTCATTAACTCTTTCCATTTCCCCCCCCGCCCCAATTCGTACTCTTCCCACCCCCTAGCAATCTGTCCAGGCCACACCAGACACATATCATAATCCGAACAGCAGTGGCATTGTAGAGATGCACCCTTAGCAACTTAGCTCTAGTTTTTAGGGTTTTTTTTTTTCTGGATTTGTGAACACCCACCCAGGGAGGGGAATGGGGGTGTGTGAAATCAGATGCTCCCCCTTAATTTGGCAGCAGACCTTGTGCATTCTTGCACTTATTTCCCCCATCCTCAATGCAGTTATGTGGCTGCACCTCTGTCACCTTCTTCCATCAACCTGTATCCATATTATATTGTCTCATGCCTTGGAACGTGTTAACTCTACCAGTTTCTCCTCTCACCTCACACCCATGTAGCTAACTATGATTCCTGAATTACACCCGCATAAAGTGGGAAGAAAGTCAGGATCCGTGTTCTTCTGTGGTGCCAGTCTCTAAGAAAACCCAATCAAAATAAAACTTAAAGATTCCCTGCAAAACTCTCCCTGGAGGCTCCGGCAGGGAAAGGTATGCAATTTACACGAGGCTAGCTGTAGATGAGAAATGAAGTCTAATCAAAATAAGAATCACTCCTTCGTGTAACCTTCCCTGGGCCACTTCCTATGTGGATTGACTTCTCTGAATATTATTCATATGTTAAGGGAGAGAGATGCTGATGCATTTCAGAGGCAGTAAGTAATAATGAGGCCAGGCTGCAAACAGATGGGCTAACAGGATAAATCCTCTCTCCATTGATTTTATTTTATTAGTGGTATTATTGCAGGCCTTTAAAAGGCAGATTGCAATTTCCTCTCTCAAGGGGAATACTCTAATCTGCACCGTAAAGTGTAGCTACAGAGAAACCAGTGTGGAAGAAAATGAGGCCTATTGGTTACAGCATGAGACCAAGAATCAGCAAGCTTGGGTTCTGTTCCTGACTTTGCCACTAATGTTGGCTCACCATGGGGCTGTGAGGAAGCCACCTCCCCATTTCACAGAAGGGTAAATGGAGGCAGAGAGAGAGAGAGAGAGAAAAGATGATACTTACCTGGAAATTGAAAGGTCTAACTAAGTGGCATGGAGAGGACACTGAGCCAAAAGGTACTACACAAAGACCTTCTGCTCTCAGCTGCCCCGTAGCTAACATTGAGAAGTAGTTATATTACAGGAAGATCTGATCGTGCTGCTATTAAGGCTGCCTGATACTTTTCATTTTAAGACCCTGTTTTCTGTTGCGTATAACTTTGCCAAACATTGGCCATTTCAGCTGAAATTATTCGCTCCAGGTGTTTGCCTCAAGCTGAATTAAGGTTGCATGGGGAAGCTAAATTCTGGTACTTCCTAACTTTTGAGTGCTTAGTTTTGCAATCTGAATCATTCCCTTTTAATGTATTTTTGGTGTATTATAATGTAGGAGGCACCCAGCTGTTCAGACGGGCCCCTCCGGCAGTTCTTACACTAATCTTCAGTCTCTCTCTCTGGAATCTTATCTTTGTATTTTCAATGCCTTTCTCCCTTTAACTCATTCTCTGTCCCTCACACTGTTCTTCTCGTACATGTTTTGTGTAAACTAGGCATGGAAATCAGTCTCTGGGAGGGCTTGGACACAGGTTTTTGTTTGAAGGCTCAACTTCAACAGCTTGAGCCCACCCTTACTGGCCTATTAACATTACCTCCCTGACTTCTCTCCCCTTTGGAAAGATCCTGCTGCTTTCACTACACTGTCTCCTCTGTCCAACCTGCAGGGAACTGAATTGGTCTTGTTGTTAAAGTGACAGCAACCAATCTATTATTGTTTGCTGTTCTTTACCTCTTCTCTTGGTTTGAGGCAATGCACAGTGGCTCTACACATCAGCCATCACTGGGAACTGAACTTAGGCACTCTAACAAAGACCTGTTTCAGAGTAGCAGCCGTGTTAGGCTCTCCACCTCTTGAATTAGAAGATAAATCTTTTTACACACAAGTAGCAGGCTACTACAGTTGCTGGTACGAGCCACTAGGGGACACAATCCCATATCCCCATTCAGTATCAGGTCCCAGTCCTTAGCGTATAATGTGCTTAGATACAAAGGACGAATGCTCAGCATGCCCCACCAAGGCATCTGTGTTTGCCAGGAACCGTGAAGTGGCAGAAACCTGGTTAAAACTCACTGAGGGCAGAGGCAGTGAGAAGCCCTGGAGTGCACTGCTGTGAGTCTCCCTAAAAAAATATGCTCTAGCTCAACCTTAAGATATGATCTTGGTGCTGGAATTACTGGGTGAAATGTTTAGGCTTGTGTTATGCAGGATGTCAGACTAGATGATCATAATGATCCCTTCTGGCCTTAAATCTATGCATACTAAGACTATTTATTCCATTAACAGGGGACACTGAGTGCAGGTGTCCTAGGGACAAACATACTGCTTTTTCTAAAGCACATGCTTTTGTTTGCATTAGGACAGGTGCCTCCAAACTGCAGAGTCAAGAGCACGAAGACTGGAGTGCAAAGAGGGCAAAGTCTTGATGAAAGCAATTGTCATTGTAAAAGACCTGGAGGTAATTAGAAATGAGAAGTCAAAACACAATACCGAGTGCCAAGCCTCTTGCCAGCTCCCTTAGACCTCCCCAACTTGGGCAAGTGCCATGCCCTTCCCATCAGATCATTCCAGGAAAGGAGAGGTCATGAGGGGCGCATGCTATCACATGACACCAAGCAGATCGGTTACACCATTTCCCTGCACTTGCAGGTGCAGAGACTCATTTACGAGTAGCATGAAACTCCATGGACCTAAGGGTGCTCACGCCAGGGATGATTAACTGGGTGTAAAATCTCTGGGTGGATGGTAGTTTGTTCTGTTTACATTGACAACTGAGTAGCTGGAAACACTGATCTCCACTTGGTTTAAACCCAGGTTTAACATGGTCAGAAACCATGAATTGCTAAGAAATCCTGCAGGAGGGAGAGGTGAGCTACAGGAGATGAGGAATAGAAAGAATCTTCTTAACCCAGATGTGCTCAGAGGAGCCACCTCCACTGAGGAGGGCTTGAATAAGACTATGTTAGTCACCAACAGACTGCTTTGCCAGGGCTCGTTAGAGATGATTACCAAGTTCCTGCAACAACAAAACCAGCTTCTCACAACGAGACCTCTCTTCCTCAGCCACAAAGTGGGACTAGCCCCAGCTATTATTATTAGAATGAAGGCTGCTACTTTCAAGGTCTTTCGCAGAAGATAATACTCTAAAACACGTTGGTTTGGTCTCTGATCCTTCAGGGAAACAGGCCCCAGACATAGGGACATCAGCTCCCCTTCACCACAAAGTCCCCTGTCTCAGCAGCTCAGCATGGAAGGCAAGCAACCCAGAGTTCTATTCCTGGCACTTCAGCTGCCTTGTTATGAGGGCAAACCATTCCAGCTCTCGTCAGACAGGGATAACGATGCTTATTTACCTGCCTTGTAACAGCAGCAGCACCACCATGGTGATTATTAGTGGATATTAATAGAGTGCTTTAAAGAAACCGGATTAGCAGAACCTGCTATGAAGCACCACTACCAAGTGCGAGAGGTGGGCTAGAAGTGCTAAGGATGGAGGGAAAATTGTTCACCAGAAGACACTGGTGCTTTCCCCTATAAAGGAGCCAGAATCAGAGTTAGAGGGCCAAATTTAGAGTCAGCGAAGTCAATGGAGTTGCACCAGGATTCATACCAGATCTGTTCATGCCTGCAGCAAGCTCCCTTTGAATACAATCCATTGCACTCCTTCCCTGATTGCCTGAAACAGCTGAGAAATAATGTCCTCTGCAGCCCTCCCCTGCTCACACCATGATGTAGGCTTGCAATGTGGGGCCAACCATGCCTCATGGTCCAGTAAAGAATACTGAAAAGACTGTTGGGGGAAGAAGGTGCCTTGGGGGTAGCCCTTTCAGGTCTGCCCTATCTGATTAAAATATTCTCTAGGGCACTGCTGATCCTGCCAGCTGGAGGACCCATGGTTTTGTGTCGTGGAGCCCTGTCCAGCAGCAGGTGAACTCACACTCAGGGTTCATGTAGCCCAGAACACCAAACAGCCATGACTTTGGGTCACTGACAGCCTGACCTACGTTTGCACCATTGACCTGCAAGGTAATATCTTGATATCCTCTATAGAAGTAATCCCCCCAAACCACCCATGTCCTTTAGCTTTAAGGCTCTAAATAGACCCCCTTAATCTCTCAGTGCCTGGGTGTGGGACACTCACCCATCTTGCAACGACACAGGGCTTGTTGCTACCGCATGAGCAATATTTTCCATCCCCTTGGTTTCCTGCTTCTGTATTTGAGAAGCCAGTTTGATACAAATAGACAGAACGTAACAGCAGCTTTCTGCAGTATGGAGTTAGATGGGCACCTAAAATGCAAGGCATGTCACCAGCTGAGGGGCAGCTCTCCCTAACCTGGTCACAGTGCTGTAGTAGAGTTCACACCAGACTGCAGTTTTATCCCTTGTGACTGTACAAGAGATCAGCCAGGGGCCCAGGGTTAGTCCCTGCAGCAGGTTTCACTGGGGTCTATCCCCGACAACGCTGGGGAGGGGGGGGTTCCCAAGGTAGCACCCTTTGCCAGTGTAAAGGTTTTCATCAGACATATCAACATTTCCAGCAGGAGAAGGAGCTTGTTGTATCCCCAGATTTCAGGGATATGCCCCTGTGGCTCCTTCATGCCGCCATTTCACTCCTCACCCTGAGAGCGAGCTACTTCCTGTCAGAGGGCAACCCTGACTGGAGCATCTTACAGCAGCAGGCCACAGCATAACACACACACACACACCCCTACCTTCCTCAGTTTCCCCTCTTAGGTAACCCAAGGAATCCAGACCATGCTCTCTTGCCTCTTTGTTGGGGCTGGTTTATTACAAGAACACAGTGTAAACAGTACAAAAACTAAGTCTCAAAACATAGTCTGTTTGTCACCCCAGCACAAGTAGTCCTTAGTCACATATCCCCTCAGCCATTGACGTGACACATCCCGTATTCCAGCACCTTCTGCCACACCTGGTCTGTTGGTCAGTCCTCTCTATCCCTCTGACAGGACAGCTATCCCACTGGAGTGCAAACCCACTCTTCCCAGTGGGCACCCCCACAGTTTCTCTGCTAGGAGCTGATCCTCACCAGGGGAGGATCCCTTAGTCCCTCACCCCTCTCACTGTTCCCTGAGCTCAGCTCTCCAGCAAGGAGACAGCAACAAGTAGCCCCTGGCCTATGCCCCTCTCTGGCCCTCAGCTTCTGCTTTCCAGCTCCGGGCCAGCAAGTAGCTCTGCTGCTGCTGCTCCTGCTCCTCCCCACTTCAGCTCTGGCTCGAGGAGGTCAGCCAGCAAACCCCTCTTGCTGCTGTCCTTGCCTTTAGCATTCCCCCAAGAAACCTGCTCTCACCTGCCCCTCCTCCTGACTCTCACTCAGGAAGTTCTGATTCACCAGGTCGTTAGGTCTGTCTATATCACCAGGGAGGTAGGTGGCTCCATCCATCTCTCTCTGATTCTTCCTGGTTCCCAGGTGCTGCCCTCTCTCTTAAGAGAGCAAATGGGAACACCTGTTCTACCACAAGGGAGCTGGACCTACTTCATGCATTGGATCCAACCACCCCATGACATTTCTGCCAGCCATGTCCCCCTGACGTGTGCCCTCTACAGAGAATTCCACTGACTTCATCTCTCTGCAAACCTGCACTGCCTGCTCCACCCCCAGGCACTGCGCACACCCCTCCTTACAAAGTGCTGCATATCACACTCCCCCCAGAGACTCAGTCTGTCACATTCCCCATAAGCCCCACTAAGGAGAGACTGCTGCTGACCACTTCTCCTATACCCCTCCACACCCCCAAAGAGGCACTGCCTTCCAAGTCTCTTGTGCCTCCCAGAGACTCCAGCTGACCACATTCCTCCTCACCCCGGTCGCCGTCCCGTCCAATAAATCCCATTCGCACAGGTTCCTTTGCCTGTTCCCACCTCCTACAGACTTCAGGCTCTTCCAGCACACAGCTTCCCATGTTTCTCCTTCCCAAGATATTGGTATTTCAGAGGGTCCCCCCCCCCAAATGTAGTAGCTTGCATTCTCCCACCCCACCCGCCCCTTCCCTCTAACTCAAGATAAATCTGTTGTTTCCTTCCCATATCTCTAAGGTCTCTGGGCCCCTTTGTATTAGTTCTCTCTGGCCTCAGTGTTTGCAAGAGCTCCCAGTTCAGGAACATCAGCAAAGCTGATTAATATGCTCTTTCCTCTACTGCTTATTGCACATGGTGATCAATCTCCCTCTGGACATTTAGGCTTTTAATGAAACAGTCTTAATATTTACTCCATTATTTTACTAGGGAAGGAAGTTAGGCTTACCAGAGGCTAACTGGCAAGATTGAGTCTTCTCTTCTTTCTAGACACTCAGTGGCATGTTTACTTCTCTTTAGTCCTCTCCTATCTCCTCCATCCTTTCCCAGAAATATTCAGCAGGAACAGCATAGCATGTTTGTTAGCTCCTTCCCCACTCACTCCGTGACCTGTTGGTTTGACATTCACACCTTTTCCAGATAGTCCCCTTACCGGCTTTTCCAGCTGCAGCTATTTTCAGCAGTTTATTACACCCTGTTTTTTTTTTAAATGGTTAAAAGACATTTATAAATGCTTCTCCTTCTAATTCTTTTTAACAACCTGCTGTCTGTGGGCTCCTCAGTCAGTGAGTCAACCCCTTTTGGATGTTTCTATAGCACCTGCTTACTACAATAGCTAAGTTCTGCTGGTATCTCATTGGTAGTATCTGGCACCTACATGCCCCCCTCTACTTCTACGTGGCAACTTCCATACCTGTTGCCTATAAGCATGTTCTTGTCCTTATGCTCACCGAAGACTCACTGACAATGTTCTGTAACTGCCTCTTCCCAGCTACCACAGGCAACTTCCCACAGCTACATCACCATCCACTGAGATGCTCCTGGACAACCCCCTTTGTCTCCACTCTCCCACTGACTCCCAGCAGCCCTTACACCTACCCTCCCCTTTCATTAGTATTTAGCACACAGCTTTGCCCTGTAGGTCTGCTCTGAACACTCCCCCCACACATCACTTCAGCAATTTCCTGCACCAGTGACCCTTCCAAAATCACCATGGCGACTTCTTGCACCTGTGGCCAGAGTCCTTCTCACACAACTGCCACACATCCCCTGAAATCTCTCTGCAATTACTCTTCTGTCCTGGATCTTTTTATATCTACCCTCCTTCCTTTCCTTCCCACCCAGAGATACATCCACCACCCCATTGGCTCTTTCCGGGGCACAGCATCTCCCAATTTTCATTCTGAAACCAAATGTTGAGGGGCAGGGGATCTAGAGAGTCTGGTATAATTTATACCTCCTTCACACCTCCTCAGGGCCTAATACCAGACTCAGTTCCTTGTGGGTGACTCCATTTGACTTCCTCTAGTTTCTCCGCTGACCGGAGCTCAAACTGAGTTCCAGGGGGAGGGAAAGTACCCCTACCCTGAGGCTAGACTAGTACTAAGGAACTGCAAAGCAGCTATATTGCCTCCCCGTTGAATACCTCTGGCATAGGAGGCCTCCCTGGTAGACATAAAGCTGGGATTTGAGGGGACATGGCAGAGGGGACATGGCAGAAGACCGAGGAGGCATGCCCAAGGACATTCCTAAACCTCAGCTGTTCTCAGGTGGCACAGTAGCTCATTGCAGCTAAGATGCAAGTGAGGGCAGCTTACCAATGGAGAAAGGATGGTTCTGTGATTAGGGCACTAGACTAGTGCTTGGGAGCCCTAGATTAAGTTCCCTGACCTACCATAGTCCTCCTGTGTGGGGCACAAGCCTCTTTGTGCCTCAGTTCCCCATCTATATACCATGAGGTAATAGCACTGCCCTGCCTCATAGGCAGTGCTGCTGGATTAAAGAATTCTGGGGCCTTGTGCTCTATGGAAACTGCCCCCGCACACGCCAGACTCGTGATGCTGTGACCTGGCATGTGGGGGTCACATGCCACTCAGGTTTGGCCTGGTCACCCCTTGTTCATGACAGAGGGGCAGGCAGGCCAAATTTGAGTGGTGTTGCAGCCTGAAAAAATGAGACCGGTGGCACCTTAAAGACTAACAGATTTATTTGGGCATAAGCTTGCAGCCTGGCAAGCTGGGTCACTTTTTTACTTTTTTTCTGGTGGTCGGGGGCCCCCCCTGAGATGGGGGCCCTGGGCAAATACGCTGAGTGCACGTTGGTTAATCCAGGCCGACTCACAGGTGTGTTGTGAGGATACATATATTATAGATCCTGTCCTGAAGCGCTTTGAGATCTACTGATGGTAAGTGCCGTATGAGAGGTAGGAATTAGTATCCCCGAGTCCAACCCTGAATAAAAAAGGGGCAGCCCCAATGGGTCCCTGTGTGTGTAACTTACACCACCTTAGACTCCACAGACTGAATTCATCCCTGGCTAACTCAAGTGAAGACTGAAGTTGCACCAGGGATGAATTTGGCCACATTAGACTCTCTTATACCCACTGCCTGAAGCATAACTTACAACCCTTTCCGCATTACCTCTGCAAGTGGCCAAACAGGTTTTGCCATCGGCTGCCCTGGGTGCAGGCTTAGACCCTATGTTTGCCTGCAATTGCACCATTTGATAGCAGCTATTTCAGAACTGCAGATGAGAGATTTCATTTGCTTTTACCAGAGAAACTCTGCAGCCAGGTGCAAGTCCCCCTGTGCTAGGACGTGCTGTCATTAACATTGCCTTATTCCACACAGCAGGTTTTGGGATAGTTTTTACAATGTTTTTTTTTTTTTCTTCCCAAACAGGCAGGTTTTATAAACCAGAGCAGCTGTTCCAAGGGTGAGAGGAGAAGGGACTGTACAGTCTCCAGTCTGAGATGACAGCTCTACTCAGCAGGAAGTTGCTTTTATTAAAATATTTTTTTGAAAGCATCCATCATGCCTTTTGCAGAACCTAGGCTACCACGGACACTGCATTCTTCTTAGCTGGCTTGGGGTTTGCACAGATTTCAGGGCTTGCATTTATCTTACAAATATCAGCTCTCTCTTCCCAAGAACATTTCTAAGACTCTTGGTTTTCCCACACACAGTCAATACTCAATTTCCCTGCACAAAGCAACTGCTGTTTACAAAATGCCAGGCACTGCTGTTGGCCTCTTTACAACTAATCAGTAGTAGCAATAATAACTATTATTTTTAACGCTGTGAGCTGTGTCAATGGATGTGGTTCTTTTGTGGTGTGTGAAATACACTTCTCAAGGTGTGATTAATTTTTATGGTCATAAGTGTAAGGCAGAAGCATCTAAACTTTATGACACCGAGGGATGTGTTGGCAATTAGCCAGCAGCCCTTGGGCAGCACCTCATTTGCATATAAATTTACATCCATTTATCTTTAAAAAATCCACACACCACCATAATATTTATATCGTTGCTGGCAGGATATTAACGGAGGCTACTTGGTGTTTTAGTTCAGCGGCTGCTATACGCAAACTGCAGGTGACTGGTTTTGTCTTCACACTGTATGCAAAGGGAAAGGGCAGTTGCAGGACCCCACCAGAAGTGTTTCATCCAAGAGCTACACTTTGAGGTCTCTGATCTAAGAGAAATATTTTGTGACTAATAATTATATTTATAGACTAATAATTAACTTAACTTCCCATGAACAACTGTGCATTGCTAGTCTGAGCTATTCCACAACAGCTGTGCTGCACCCCAGATGTGGCTGCATTTCAGTGCTGGATGACATGTTATTTTATATGTCTGACTAACTCACAAGCCTGTTGGGAGACTTAAGCTAGGGCCCAATCCTGCACGCCCTTATTTGTGTGAATAAGCTTTACTGATGATGTGTGTTGTCCTACTAAAATCAATGGAATTGCTTGCATCAGTGAGAATGAGAATTTGCAGGATTGGGCCCTTCATGTTTGCCAAATACTTTGAGATCCTCACATGAAAGGCAAATGTGATAGATAGCCTGATCCTGTAATGGGCTTCACATGGGCACGGAGGTCCACCTGCACGGAGTTCATTACAGGATTGTGTCTACAGTTCACGTTTTTCCGTGGGTGCAGGATTGGGCTCCATTATTCTTAGGTCTGATTGGGCCTGACTTGTGCTGTGTGTGCCAGGAAGTCATTTTCTCCCCCTCTCTCTTTTCATTCTCTCTGCAGCTGCTTCTTTTATTTCTCTCTCTCTCTCTCTCTCTCTCTCTCTCTTTCTCTTTTTAAATCAATAATTTACAAGAGTTTGTAAAGAATTCCCATTAGAAGCAAGGCTGGGGGTGAGGGTGTCTTTTAAGTTGTCAGCCCTGCTGGGGCATAGAATCCACCAAGATTTACATTTGTGCAAATATTCAATTAATTGTGTTTGAATAATGCAGCCCTTGACACTCAATCAATAAGAGAGGATTATAGATTCTCTCATCATCTTTAGAGTTTAATATCCTCCCTTTCTATATTTACTGTTGCTCAGACATATTTTCACAATATGTTTTACACTTGGCATAATTTCCTGCCAATTAACATGCTTCCAGATTCCAAAGTGCATCCTTTACAGATGTTTACATTCACATTTTCCATTTAAAGATGCCCATGACACGGAAGTGTCCACAAAACGAGCTGACACGGCCTCCTCACCACTGACACAATTGCTTTGGTGCTATTATAGTAATATTTTAATGCCAACTCCTGAAAAACCATCAGAGCCTTTCAACCACCAATTGACAAACCTATTTGTCTTGAGAATAGGAGCTCTTTGTTCCCATTCCACAGCCATCCCCTCTGCATAATCCTCTCACAGTATATTGTCCAGAATGAAAAAAGGCTACACAACAGAGACCGCTCACACAATTGTTAGAGAGGGGGAAAAAAGAAAGAAAGAAAAGGGGAGAGGGAATAAATAGAATTAAGAAAATCTATTTTTCAAACATATAAAAAGAAAGACACAGTACAGTTTTGGAGGCGGGATAATATTTTTTCCCTCTGTATTGTTCCCACCCGGCCCCTACCTCTCAAATGTCCCTGTTTTGAAGGAGGCCACTCATCTTAAGACTAAAGTTACCTAGAGCTGCACAGATCAGCTATGTCCTCAGTTTTAGTCTTGAAAGTTATTTACCTTGGGTTTTTTTTGTTTTTTAATCGCAAAGCTGAGGCTATAGAATTTGTTATACTGAAGTGATGAATCCCATGGCATGGAAAGTTTTTTGCATCAATTATTTTGTGTCCCTCATTTGGGGCCTCGCTCACATGTTGCATCCCCCGGTCAGGCGCTAGCAGATTGAGAGATGCCCCTCTTAGCTCTTCTTGTTGAAATTATGATTTTCTTAACACCACCTCCGTAAATTTCGCTTCCTAGCTGGGGCAGTTCTTTGGTGAAAGGAGGAATCTCAAACATGGCATTACACATGCACACAAAACTCACAACCTCAGTAAATATGAATTCTTAACAACACCACAACCTAGCTGTCACAGAGTGCTTTTCCTCCACTGATATCAGGGTGCTAATCCTGTGGCACCAGCCACTACAATAATGATCCATTTGTAGGCATCTTCATGTTTTATTATTTATATAGTGGTAGGGCCTAGTAGCTAACCAGAGTGGAGCCCCACTGCATTAGGTGGCATATAAACCTATAAGGAACCATTGCAAATAACAACTCAATTCACATGTGCGAGTCAGACCTATGCACCTTTGTATTGCTATTGTTATTATTCTAGAATTATGCTTCTTAGTATCAATTGCCATTGTTCAGTGACTAACACTCCTGAGTTACTCTCTGGGCCCTTTTGCCCTGGCTGTTACATCTGTCTGAGTCACTCCCAGCCCTCATATCACTGCATTCAATGTTATGACACCAGATCTCAAGAATCTTACCACCAGACCCAGCAATGCTCCCTGAAGTAATGGATTGTGAGTTCTGGTAATAATCCAGGAAAGCCTCTTGCTGGCAAAACTGGGAAGAGAAGTTGTGTTGGTTTTTCAAAACCAAAAGCAGGAACAGTTTGGATCCAGGTGCCATTTAATCTGAGCCCCCTCCCTCCCCTCGGCCCAAGGTCAGGGAAGGGGAACTGGTTAATTTGCTCTGCTTTGGCCCAGCTCTAGTAATAATCCAGACAAACATTCTCTTCCCAAATCCCCCAGCCCTTCCTCCATCACCATCAATATCAGAGGTTCCAGCAGCAGGCATGTTATTGTTCAACCCACTTGGCAACTGTTGGAAGTTAGGGATACCAAGTTAAAGCATGGTCAGGTTTCCTCTGCAGTGAAGGGGCCAGGGGGAGCAAGCACAAGGATCCTGGGGGTTGGTTTTTGTTTTTGTTTTTTGGTCTTTCAAGTAAATCCTCCTCCTTACCAGTAGTGAGTTTTCCGTTTGTTTGTTTTTCAATATATCAGACAGACAGTTCTAAGCAGGCAGGAATGGCTGGTGGATTTGCAGTTGTGTAATGCCATCCAAGAAGAGACTGGCACAAAGATGGAGATTTGTGTGTGTGTGTGTGTGTGTGTGTGTGTGTGTGCGCGC
The DNA here is from genome assembly GCF_009764565.3 of Dermochelys coriacea. NCBI lineage: Eukaryota > Metazoa > Chordata > Testudines > Dermochelyidae > Dermochelys > Dermochelys coriacea. The sequence continues at coordinate 8,978,503 of NC_050085.1, forward strand.
GCGCGCGCATTGAAATGAATCAGTGACAACTACCAAACCAACACACCCAACCCATCAGGGTCCATTTAGCTTTCACCTAGGGAGCAATAATCACTACTCCTCCATATGCCCAATTCTCTATTAGCCTCAGTATGAGCAGAAAGTACTTCCAGCATGGGCCAGCTTGACATTTCATTAATTTCTTCTTTCCTTGACATTCCCCCAGTGACCACCTAACACCTCACTTTGAGACAGACATATGCAGCCTTAGCGTTCGGGCTGAAACAGATCTCACTGCATGCTACAGGCACAAAAACAAGACAAGAGATAGTGATCAGACACAGGAATGGACTGTTTTGTTTTTTATTGTACATTGCAGAAATAGCCCTGTGTTGTGGATAAAAGTGCAACATACACAATATTTAAGAAAAGAAAAAAATAAAACCCTTCTTGAGGTCTGTCTTTCAAAGTTGCAAACAGTAAAATATTCCCTCACACAAGAGGCTATTTTTTTTTGCACATATCATGCAAAAAAAAAAAGGTAAAAGAAAACTCAGAAGATATTTTTCTATATATATAGATGTCTAGATATCAGTAAAATCCAGTAGAGAGCCCTATATAAAGAACAGAGAAAAGACACCAAAAGTGCTACTTCACAGAGACTCAAAGAGCACTAAATAAGAAAGGAAAATAGACTGCCATTTGGCATCTCAAGATATTTGGCACTCTTGTGATTACATTGGATTTTTTTTTGTTCCATTTTCTTAACACAGTCTATTAAAGAGAATAAACTGCCACAATATAGGGAAAAAACCAGAGATTGCCCACACTACAGACTGCATGGTAGTTAGAAAAAGCTGAGCATTTTTATCTGTTTTACATATAAAATTTGTCCATTTGCGCTAACTTGAGCAGTTGCTCACAGCAACAAAGTAATACAAGCTTTAAAAAATAAAACAATAATTCTTCCTATAGTTCATTCCTTATAAAAGTTTTTTCACACATTCCATCGATACGTTAAAATGTGACTAAAATGAAATATATATATATATATATATATATATATATATATATAAAATTTATATAGAATTTTTTAAACATCCAAGGACATCAACATAAAAAAACCCAATGGAAACTGATAGCATGTTACATCCAAGTGCACGGAATCATTTTTGCAAGATTAAATAATGTAAACAAGGTGCTCATTTGGAACCACCATGACCAGAAAAAGGTACCACGGTCTGAAAACACTGTGTTTTGCTGCATTGTTCGAAGTACTTTAAACCCCAGATCTAGAATTGTGCAATATTCATCATATAGAAAAAAGAAACGATTAGTAATTTAAACAACATAGCTGCAACTGATACACTTTGATTTATTACTGTTGTTTGTGGGTTGGGTTTAGGGTTTCTTTTATTGTTTGTGTTTCTTTTTTGTGGATTTTTGTTTTGTTTTGCACATTACTTAAACCTTCTTCCTTTTTGCACCTCTTCTGTCTCCAAGCCTGATGTTAAGATTCAATTTGCTCATGTGCATTGCGGATTGCAGGCTGGTAATGAAGGATTTCAGAGTGCTTTTTTTGTTTGTTGCCAATAATGTGTTACATTGTAAATTATTTTCCCCCTTTACTCAGTGTCTCTGGGAGGGAATTAAACACCAGGAGGTGCCTTTTCTGAAAGATTTTTCAGCACATCATCAATTCTATCATCTTCAATGACAACTGTAAAGCAGAAAAACAAAATGATGAATACATTGTAGCTTCCCTTGTCCACCCCCCCCTCCCCCCGGCTTGCCGTTGCATGAATTCCCCTGGTACTGCAATTTGCCCCCATGAAACATGTATGAAACTACAGAGTCTCTCTACCTAATGTCCAAGGCAACACTGAATTCCAATACACACACACGGTTATTGCAAATGATTTTGTTTAAATAACATCAAAGTCAGGGAAACAAGAGTTTCATAGAGAAAAGAGTGTGCCCATTCAGCGATTTCCTGCTATTTAAAGAGAAGAAGTGATACCATTGCAAAGAATTAAATGCAGTGGATATTGTTACACACTTAACCCAGTGTTTTCAAGGTCACCGAACACTTGGCCCCAAGGTTAGGTTGTCTAAAACAACTGATAGTGTATTTTTTAAATCGACTGGGCTAAGTTGTAGCTGAATGGCACCTATCCCCTCTGAAATGAGTTGCAGGATCTCTCAGCTCTCTAGATGTCAAGAGACACTCCCAGGTTAGCTATGTTGCAACTATTGAAATCACCTGGGATTTCTTTGTCCCTAATAGGGTTTTTTCTAGGGTTTTTTATCATAAACATGCAATATGGAGAACGAGAGAGAAGAAAACATCTTTTTAGCTGCCAGATGACCTTCCTTCTCTCCCATGAGTACCTACAGGATCTATTGCAGTTTTTTCCACTCCTCTTTGCCACTCCATGCAGACTCAACACCTCCCCAACAGCATCTCGACTTGCAAGAAGGAATTCTGCGACCAAGACTCAGACTTGGATTCGGTACATTTAAACTAGGCAGAGAACTACATCGCCCTCCTCCCCCACTCAAGTACACATAAAAAAAAAATTAACTACAGGGATGTGTTCACCTCTCTAAAGAAGTGAAAATGCTGCCGGGGAGGTGCCGAGTGTGCGGTGAGTGGCAAAGGGGGGCGGGGGGGGAATCGCTTTGGATCTGCTCATCTAAGCTGTGGGGTAAAAAAAAGACCCATCGGTTTACACGGCTAAGTGAGCAGACCCCGAGCTGCATTTATTCCCCCCCCCCCCCACACACACCCCATATTGATCACTCCTGCGCACAGAGCAGGCACACAGTGGCAAACGGGACCGCACTCGTGCCCGGTCCACGCTGCCCTGGGATTCCCCCCACCCCCAGCAGGCTGGCGACCCTGACCCCTTACTCAGCCCGCCGACCGGTTCAGCGCTGCGGAGAAGCCCTTCCTGGCCCCGCAGCCTTGTTCTCCCCCAGCCAGGCTCGAGTGGCCGCCGCCGCCCGGCTTCGGATCCCCCCTCTCCCCGCAGCCCCACTTCGGGGCGCCTGCCTGGCCCCCGGCCCCCGGGGGGGGGCACCTAGGCTTTGCGCGGCGCTGTACGCGGCAGGCTCCTGGCCAAGCAGGTGTGAAACCTGGAGGCCAAAGGAGGGGGGGGGGCGGACTCCCAGGGAGGGTTCGGCGCTGCGAACGGGAGGGAAACACTCCGGAGTCGGGGCGAAGTGACTCCGATTCCGAACAGCCGCGGGCAAGGGAGCGGGGCGGGCTCGGGGGCTGCGAGGCTTTCGGAAAGGGGGCAAGGGAACCGGGGACTTACCTCTCTTGCTCCTGCCGATCTGCCCCAGCTTGGGGGGCCTCTTACTCTGCCCCCCGGCGAAGAAGTTGCTGGTGTCCTGCAGGCGGCAGGTGAAGGAGATCTGCCCCACCTCCCCGCCGTCCCCGTAGTGCCCCAGCTTGTCCTCGCCGTAGGGCAGCACCTCCGACATGGTCTGGCCGGGCGGGTCCGCTGCCCCCGGTCCTCCGCCCGCTCCTGCTGGCTCGCAGCCGGCAGACAGGGTCACCGCTGGCCCGGCAGCCCCGGCCCGGCAGGGGAAGCGGCGGAGCGAGGCGGGTCCCGTCTCCCGACTGGGCTCAGCAGCGGCCCGGCCCCAGCCACATCCTCCGGCGGCGGCGCGAGAGTGGCCGCCCGGCTCCCGGGCGAGAGGAGGGGGCGGCGGCTGGGGCAAGGGGGGGGGGAACCGGGGGCGGGGGGCGGGAGTCCTTCCCCGCGCCGCCGCCGCTGCTGGGGGCTCCGGCAGGCTGGGGGGGGGGGGCAGAGAGATCCCGGGAAGAGGAGCAACGTCAGCGAGGGCAGAGCCCGGCTGCCGCGCGCACGGGCTGGGCTCTCCCCCCCCCCCCGGGGGGGGGCCCCCCCCCCCCCCCCCCCCCCCCCCCCCCCGCCCGGGTGCTTTCCCCGCTGGGCGCACGAGGGCTTTGCCCTTCCCTGCCCGAAGCCTCCCCTCAACCCCATGGCAGGGGGGGGACCGGCTCGCCAGACCCACGCCTGGGCTCTCACCACTCATCCTTCCTCCCTCCTCGAGGGAGAAACAGAGCCCGGCCCCCCGCCTCCCAGGCAGGGCTTAATGGGGGCCCCTCTGGGCCTGGCCGTTCACAGCCCGGGCCCCTCTGGCCTTGGCTCATCAGTTATGAATGTAAAAAAAAAAACCACATTCCTTGAGCCCCGCCACTTCTTGCCTTACAAATTAAGCGCTGCTCCCAAGCCCCCTGGGCAAGGCCGCCCTTCCTCTCCTCCACCAGCTTGCCGCTGTGGTTTTCAGCAGCAGGGCACAGTCTCTGCTTCTCTAACCCCCGCCATACACTGCAGCATTCTTGCTTTTCTTGTATTTTCTGGGGCACATCCCCGTGCTCCCTTGATTTCTTGGAGCACCCCTCTTGCAGCAGAGTGGAGGAGGGGTGCTTTCGGCAACAAGCTGGAGTGGAAGGTACAGAGCCAGCGAGCTGCCAGATGCTCTGCTGAAAAGGCAAGGGCTGCTGCTTTAGTTAATATATTATCATTGTTCATTATTTTGGAGGAAATCTTCCCCCCCTCCGCCAACACCCCTTGCTGCTGTGATCTCCAAGAAAGGGTGTGACAATTGCCTTTCTCCCTCTGAGTACTCTGGTCTGGGTCAGTCTCCTTAGTGAAGGGGCAGAGACACCACCTCAGGTGGATGTTTCATTGGCTCCCTTTAAAAATCTAAGGAGCATTTTGAACAGCTTCTGGCTAAAAGCCTCAGTACTGAGATTAACATCAGAGAAACACTGAAAGAAGGGACCTAGATAATCTAACCTGATCTAGCCAGGTATTTGGACTGCTCATCAGATTGGGAAGGGACCAATGCCCCCCAATGCCCATGCTCTTCCCAGTCCTAGGGAACTAATTGTATAGTACATGCCTATCTGAGCTTATAGACTATCTCAGCTCATCACTCCTGAGTGTGCAGTGCCCTCCGGCAACAATCCCATTTATAGTCTATCTCTGGCATCTAGGTAATTATCCTTTTCCTCCCTCACCCCTTCCAGGAATCCCAGTCAAGTGGATTTTCCCAGCACCTCCTGGGAAAGGAAGCCTGAATGTTGACCCCCTGATGAAGGTTATGCAGTGCCCTGGCCAGCCATTACTGCCATGGGGAAAGGGATGGCAAAGCCCAATTTTCTTTAGCCTCAGAGCAGCAGCATGGCAATAATGGCACCAATGCAGCGGGTGGAGCATTAGTGAGGGTTGGGCTGAGGCCATTGCCATGTTCCTTGCGATGAAACCTTAAGGCCAGGGAGATAAAATCTTCTACGCTGCTGGCAGCTTTACTCTGTAAATGGCCCTGTTTCCTAATGCGTGCTTTGCTTCCATAACCAGTCCTCCGTGTGGATGGAAAGGAAGGATTCACTCACAAAGGGGTGTAGATGGCAGCAGATGAGGGATGTTGCCTGCTTATGGAGATGGAATATATAGTGAAGACTGCCGTATGGTATCTATGTGCTCCACATACCTGGCTCTCCACACAGCCAACACTGTAGCAACCTACATGAAATCTGGAGGGAGGAGCACAGGTTGCAGGATGGAAGAGTTTGGAGGAGGCGCTGGGAAGTCAGTCTGTGTGCACATGGCTGGAACGCTAGCTGCCATTGCAGCACCCCTGTGAACAGTTCTCTTAATAAAGATTTAATTTAGTTCTAGAAACATGGTGCCCTCTCATGTCATTACTCAGGGTGCGGTACGTGAAACAAGCACTGTGGGCTTCTCTCCTGGCCCGCTCTCAGATGCATGTTTCTGCCACTACCTCCTCCCAGCAGTCCCTGCTGTACTGAATGGGAGGTGATGTAACGTGATAAGGTGTGAATGCCTCCCAGAAACACTGGTGTACTCCTATGTGACATGGCATAACCCTGGTGCAGTGTGTCTGATGCAATGCCTGGGCACCTGATACCCTGTAACTTCCTACTGCTGGATGGCAAACAAATTAGCCTTTTTTGACCAGGAGGATGTGACTTGAAGCAAACAAAGAGAAGCAGGAGAATCCTACCCCAACACAAAGGTCATGCTACAAAAAAACATGAGCTGTGAAATTTTTAGTCTAAATCTGTGTTTCCCTGTTGTCCCAATCCAACACAAACGGCTGTGAAACTACAGGGCTGCACAGCCCACAGCAGTGCAAAGGGTGCCACATAAAAGCAGTCCTATGACACATGGCAAACCCTCTGCAAACCAAAGCGATGCTAGAATAACAGCATGGCCCAAGGGAACTTGAGGTTATGCAATGCTGCAGGACCTGTGTAACCCAATGCAACAGAGGGAGATAGGCCACTGCAGCAGAGTGCATTGCGGTGTCATCTGATACGAACATCTAATCCAGTGCAGTATGATAAAATGGTCTCCTGATTTGGCGATTTAAGCATTGTGATGCCCACTGCAGCAGAATGAGGCTGGAACCACATATACATGCTGAAGCAACACGAGCAAGGTTATGTGACAGTGACTAGAAAAACCATGTACCATTCCATCCCAGTACCCATAACGCGCCGCTCCAGTGTACACCCTTTTAAGGGAAAGGAGGGCATTGTTAGCGGAGCTCCTGAGTTCCTGCTGATTCTTACAGGCATTTTTTGGAGTCTGTTCTTCTCTTTGAGCAAACCTCTTTTGCTCGGAGGGTAATGTGTTGATCCTGCAGCAATTCCCTTGTTATTTAGCGTTAATTTCGATCCTCGTCTTGTGCAGATTTATTCAGTCCATGGAGATGGGTGTGAATTGTAGTGCTGGCAAAAGGTGCCAGACTGACAGCCCTGAAGAGTGAAATCTTCTTGTTTATGCGGAGAACAGGTACGAGCACAGGCAGCGGCAGCTTATAGAGAAGGTGTGGGGATGGGTAGGGGCTCTGCTCCTTCTCTCCCATTGAGGTAACAGGAGTAGAAGCCCGTCAAGCAAGCTTTGAACCATGAGTGGAGGGCCTAGCGCTAGAGGTGATTGAATTATCCTGTCAATGGCTAGCCTGCCCACTCAAGCCTTAGGCTCTCTGCTGAGGCTGCCAGGAAAGTTCCCAGTTAGTGCCCATCACAGTGGTTTTGGGATGTTACCTGGACTGATACTGCCTGCTCACTGCACCACCGTCAGGTGGGAACAACGCTTCTGTCCTTCCTGAGTTGAATTTGAGCCACTGACCTAGAAGCAAAAGGCTTGGGCTATCCTATTACCAAGCTCACTGCCCCTGTTATAAAAGTTCTGTGATAAGTAATATTCTTTGTAGCATTCCCAACTAATAACAAATTGCCATCTTGAAGCATTTAATGCTTCGCAAGCATTTCAGGAATCAAGGGTCCGGAGAGCTCATGAGATTAAGCTACCGAACCTTTCGTTTCTGGGGTACTGATCCGACTCCAGCTCCAGCTGTCTGTGACTGAATGTTATTGCCACTCCACAGCTGTTCCATGCCCTCTCTGAAATAAACTGGTGGTCCCAGGGCACTTCCTAGTGAACAGATGTGCACGTGAGTCTCAGCACTAATTAACATTCCTGCTGGCAGTCTCAGCTGAGATCCAGCAACCTAGGGTTGATGGGTTTAGAGATAGAGCTACCCTCTCCCTTTAAAGATGTGTGCATGTGTATGGGGGGGAGGCAGATCAAGAAAAGCAGGGTAGGAGAACGTGCACTGTTGTTCCCCGTGACATACTTATTCAGTGGATTCAGGACTTCAGCCTCAAACCTTCCACCACTACTGAATTCAATGTAAAAAATGGAAATCCTTCCCCTGGCCCTGGAGCCCAGGTGGCACCGAGCATTGGCAGGCTGGTCTGAGGGACTCCGGTGTGTGTCAGAGTGGGAGCTGGAGGGCACTGTGGTTAGTGACTGTGGCAGAATCACAACATCTGAAGGGGCTGTTGTCTGTAATCTATAAAGTGCTTCAGCAGCAGACAAGCAGGTAAACAAGCACTTTCCACTCCCGAGAGGTTTAAGAGCTCCAAAATGCATTAAATGTAAATTAAGAGCTTTTCAGTAGTGTCTTCCAAGAACCAACCCACCCAGGAACTCGAAACCTAATTCTCTCAATCCTGCCCAGCCTTGCAAGGAGACGCTGGCTGTCAGCTCCCCAAAGCCTCTCTTTCTGATGTTTCTGTAATGAATAAGCCTATTTCAGGCTTTGCCTGCAGACTCGCAGGTCCCAGTGCATAGGAGATGTGTTTAAACAGTTATATTTGCATGGCTACCTTCTTTTCCCCCTGGAAATCACCTGGCAACAGAGATAACAGAGCAATGGTGTGGCTGCTGCCTGAAAGGCTAAGTCTGGTCTGGAGAAGGAAGTATCACTTGTGCCAAAGTCTCTGATTAAAACAGACAAACAGGCTTCATGGGAAGCAACCCTGACCCTCTGTTTTGTGCAGCACATCGCTCAGCAGAGGGGAAATGATACAGCAAAGGAAATAATAGGCAGTAATGGGTCAAACAGCTGGGCATAAAAGCCTGCACTAATTGAGCAGAGCTTTTGGATAATTTCCCTGCCTCCAGAATGGGGGTTTCTCCTTTTGTTAACCACAGGCCTCCTATACTGTGGAGGCAGCGTGGCCCAGAGGCCTGAACACAGGAACAAGGACCAGAAGCATTTAAAGCTTAAACACATCTCTGCCACCGATTCCCTTTGTAGCCTTGAACAAGTCACTTAACCACTCTGCTTCTCCCTGTCTAAATGGGGCTAGCAATGCTTCCCTATCTGCTTCACAGAAATAGAAGGATAATTCATGTTAACAGAGTGCTTTGAAAATGAAAAGTACCAAATTGTTACCTGATAAAGGAAAAGGGGCTTTTTAAAGTAGTAAAGTCAAGTCCTCAGTAGCCTCAGATTTTAGGGGCTAAATTTTCACTGCAACACTTAAATGCACCTGGGTTTGTGGGCTCACCAGACCCAAAACAAGGCCTGTCCGCCAAACCAACTAGGGATATCACACCAGCATGCTCTTCATTGCTGCGAAACACACCCAATATATCTGAACATCCCACCAACTGGTGTGAGGTCCTTAGTGAAGTTAGCAGCACTGCCTGCCACAGAGAGGTCCAACAGAAGCATCTCAGAACACCATGGTTTATTAATAAGGTATACAACTTTCTCTGGCCTTGAAACGTTCTTGGTGGGTTCCAGGAGCGGGGAAGAGTTACTTGCTGGTTCAGTTTTCACTTGTGCTGGCATTGGTCATCTGATCAGTTGTATAAAGCAGCCAGAAACTATCTTTTCTAATCTAGCAGCTGGAGAGATTTTTTGAAAAGAGGAGGGGAGCGGGGATGAAGCCGAGAGGCAGCATCTTCTGCATTGTAATTGTTCTGTTGCATGAGTGTGTGTCTTGATTCAGGTCAGTAGTAACGTTTCCAAGGACACTGCTTTTAGGATGGATTCTGCAGAAGCTGCATGTTAGCTAAATAAAATACCCATTTTACAACTGTACCTATTTTACTGATCGCTCTAAGGCTCTTCTACCACTCATTGCAGATGCTCAGATCATGCAGCAGAGCTGATGTTGGATGAATGCCACCAAGCTGCCAAGTCCTACACGCAGATACCATGTGGCTGCTGATTATTTTGCTGCCACTGCAGGCTCTTGATATTGCATTGGCTTGGTCCACTCAATTGGAGGAAGTGACTTAGAGGCGCTATCTGGACCATGGTAGGCAATCCCCTGCTGAAGGAAGAGCTTGTCTGAGGAAGAAAATCTCCACCATGCACAACTTGCCCTGGAGAGGGGAATCTCATCACTGAAGGACAGAGGGGAGTAAGAGCTTTGCCATCAATAGTCATTCTCATGCACAGGCCTGTTGATTTCAGTGGAATACTCATGTAATAACCATACACTAAAGGGTGTAAGGGGTCACAGTGTGTCCCCGAGTAAAGGCACAGAAGCAGCTGGCAGGAGGAAATGAATAGCTTGCTAGAATGGGTCTCTCATTTGAGCAACATGGTGGGTAACAAGGCACATATGCTCATTCAGAGCCTGTCGCAGAGGCTCCCCTGCCTTGATACTGTCGTTCTTATTATCTGTCCATGCTGCTCAGGTTGTGGCTGTTGTGTGGGTGGGATACATTTCACGAGTACTAAATTCCCATGCACTATTTTCTATTTCTTCCTGAAGAGTCTGGCTGAAAGCCAGCAAGACAAGATGGGGCAGGAGAAGGAGGGGATTACCTATGTGACTGTGCATGTCGGAGACATAATGGGAATCTTAGCTCTGCTATCATGCTTTACAAAGGACAGCCGGTATCGTTAACCTTGTCCGGCAGCTGGCAAAACTACAGGCAGAGAGAGGGGAAGTGACTTGCCCATGGTCACAGGGATGGTCTAGGACAATGATACTCTGACCTCAGTGGTTCAGGAGCCAAATTAGCAATCAACATTACCCAAAAGAGCCACAGTAGTGTGAATTCATTGTTTCATTTACTATAGTACTATATATTTTATATATAGAATTCTTCTCACAGCAAATAAGTTCATAACTTAGTGCAAGTTGATAACTTAATTGGTTAATAACATTGGTTAAAAATATCCTGACTGGTTAATAACTTAGATTGATTAATAATTAAATCACAGCGTTTTAATATTATGTGCTGTAAAGAGCTGCAGCCAACATGTTAAAGAGCTACTTGCAGCCCTCCCTCTGAGTATCACTGGTCTAGCAGCACTAGGGACAGAACCCCAGTCTCTTTACTCCCAGTCCGGGGCACAGTCCACTGGACTATAGTGCCTCCCCCCTTAAGATATAAAAAAAATTCATCATTAAAAGGAAGGCAGAGAATGTAAAGAGCTCGAAACCCTGGAAAAAGTGAACATGAGGGGAAAACACACACAGAGTTGTCACTGCATCGAAAACAACAGATGCACCAATTTGTTTCTTTAGCAATTCAACATCTAGCAAGTTGATCAAGCTCTCTCTCTGAATTCTGTCCCTGGAGACAGCTGCAGCTAAGAGCTGAGATCTTGACAGATTCTGCTGTTTACTGGTGTGTTGCTATTAATTCTATCAACTAAGGACGTAAATGGATAGCAATTAAATTGGCAAAGGTTCAGAATCCCCCAGATCCTGAAAAGAGGGGACTAAATCAAGTGAGGTCAGGCTGCTTATTGGCAATCCTCCAACAACTGAAAGAGCTTTTCTGTTCAGAAAAGTGAGTATTAATATGGCATCATTGCGTCACCTGCTTGTCTCAATAATTTTAATAACAAAGTAAGTTTACAAGTAAATTATGGAGCTTTTTCCTCCCCTCTAGCCCCCAGTTATCCCTTCATATTCAGTTTGGGATCTGACAGTCATATGGAGTTATTCTCTTCTGCTGCATCACCACCCATGGCTATTGAGCAACCCCCTTGTCTACACACTGTGGCCTCCATGTACTTCCCTTGCTATCAGTGGGTTGGCACATGTTAATCGACTGGAACTTACTACATAATTCTGTTGAGGCCTGAATAGAACCCAGCTCACTTCTCTTTAGCGCTGCAGACCTAACAGGAGTAAAAACTTATTTTTGACAGTAAAATCAGCCAATTTGATTCCACATACAAACAAGAAGCAGACCTGTTGAGTAAGAGAGAGGAGTTTTTCCATAGCAGCTTTTCAAAAGAGACGGGCATTTTGAGCTACCCAAGAGATCATTTTTATGACATCATAAAATGGAAGGAAAGTGCTTTACAAGAAGATAAACTGCTGTAGAGAGACATTGAAAATTAAAAGTCATTTAGAAAACATAACCAGGGAGAAAAACAAAGAGAATGCAAGACAAAAAGAAAGGCGACCACCTTTCCCCACAAGAGAATGAGAAGCAAATAAATGAAAGAGAGGGAAAAAAGAGACGGGAACATAGAATGAGAGGGAATTGTAATACAGACTAAAGCACTAGTTTGGGCTTACTTATTTTCCTTTGCAGTAATGCCTAGAAGTCTTAAATGAGATGAGGGCCTCATTGTGCTTGACGCTGTATATACACAAAGTAAGAGAGAGTCCCAGCCCCAAAGAGTTTACAGCCCAAATAGACAAGAAAGAACAAGGAAGTATTTGTATCTCCAGTGGACAGGGGAAATGGAGGCATAAAGAGATTAAGTAATTTGCCCAAGATCACAGTCTGTAGCAGAGCCAGTTACTGAACCAAGGTCTCAAGAGTCCCAATTCCTCAATCACAAGACCATCTTTTGTCCCCTGGCTTGTAGATGTTTAATTAAAATGGTCAGTGAGCATTGAGTGGCAGTCTTTGTTTCATACCAAATCCTGTTGTCTCCCTTTCCTTATTCCCTATTGAGGAGTGAACCTCTTGGAGAGAGAAATTATAGTTCACATTGGAACCAAATACAGAGAGCCACAGAACAAGGAGCGACCATATTAACAGCAACATGCATGGTTATAGTGATTTTCCATCATGAAGGATCTCAAAGCACTTTAAAAATTTAGTGTTTTATGAACTATATACAGGATAGGGATCATTTCAGTCACCACTGAATTGCAGCCACCTCTGGGGGTGGGGCATGACAGCTGTTTAAACAGCAATGCAAGCATTCAAGAGAGAAAGTGAGGGGAAACACCTTTTTCTGAGCAAATCTGTGAGGGAGAGGCAAGGAGAGATTTAGGAAATGTGACCAAGACATGAGAAGCTCAGTATTATAGGATTCATTACATAAATCCCCATTAGCATCCTTCTCTTCCTCAGCTCTGATCAATTCTACTGCATTGCTTGACTGAAACAGGTGGCTGGTGAAGTGGAAAATAAACCCTCATCTGAAGTGCATTGACAGGTACAATGCTATCACAGTAGTGGGAGTGAAAGTGCGGAGTGGTGAAACCGAAATAGCCTTGAGTGGCAGTCCCCTCTTCGCTACCGCTCTTCATTATTGCACCCTCCCACCCCTAGGTCTCTCCTCCTCTGCCTGATCCCACCATTTCTAGGAGAAAGAGGCAGCCTGTTAACAGATACGGGGACTGGCACTGCAGTTTTACTGCAGTTTTTTCTAGAATTAGTATTTTCAAGAAAGCATATATACTGTATGGTGAGATATACAGTACATGGAGCTATGGCTATCATGGTTCTATTGCGCCATCTAGAGTATAGACAGGACTGGACACAGCTAAAAACCTGTAGAAAACATGCAGCTTCAAACTCTGCAGATTGAAAGTTTCTGAACATTCTGTTACAGATGAAACGTGTCTAGTTTAGGAACATGTTATGGTCCAACTGCTTCCGAAAGTTGATTATGCAGTTAGTCTCACTGCTGCAAAAGTGTTGTCTTTGTTTTGGTAAGAAGATGATAAATGAATCATCGGGAATAGCATCAAAAACGGCAAGAGGCAGAAAGGTCAGTTTCATTCTGCCTGTGGGGAGTTTCTTGATTCACTGCCTGATTACTAACCCTCCAAGGATCTACTTTCAGACCAAGCCTATGAAAGTTAAGTCCTTAAATTAGAGAAACTCCAGACTAATGCAGGACAACTGGCGTATCAGGAAGAAACAAAGCCCCATGAACTTCCATTAATAACTCTTAGTTAAATGTGAATCCGGCCATAAAGAGACCCTCACAGAGAAGCCAACATTGTAACTTAGAGTTTCCCATTTCTATTTTTTAAAAGACATGCATAATATATTAAACCGTTATTTCTTCCCTTTTCAACCCAGCTTGCCCTGGATCTTGTGGACAAGCCCATCAATGAGACATCCATCTCATCACTGCAGTGACTTTTGACTTGGCCACGGGCAGGGAAACTAGACTGCTGTGAAGATGCTCTTTGTTAGAATGCCAGTCCGGTTGGCAGGGGGGTACAGGAAAGGAGAGCAGCGAGTCCCCACTGGCCTCTTACCACCATTTAGATGTCTCAAGCTCTGAGGCGTAGGCCTGAGTGACATCCCCTCTAATCCCCACAAGCCTGCTCTCTTAAGTTATGGGCAGAGTAACTAACTGGGCCGCACTAGGGCCTCAATGCTGAGCTCTGCAGTTTCACTGCAAGATACCAGCAACTGCTTGATACATATCCTGTTTCATAAACATGCCTTGGATTGTTTCATTGTAAAACTAATATAGAGAATTTACCTTTTAAAAAGACTCCGTTCAGCTCTGGAAACAGTTCTCTTAGGGGAAACTCACCTGTCTATGCCTGCAATTAAATCTAACTACCCATTGTTTTCGTGAGAACCCCAAAGGGCAATGGCCCGTGTTCTCTGTCTCAGCTTTGCAGAAGCAGCTCATACTATTCCCAGAGCTGACATAATCCTGGACGCTGGGACACAAAGATCTCTCAGTTTAACCTTGCTAGCATTTAACAAAGAAACAAAGCACGTAATTCACCCCTTATTCTAGCGGCTGACAAAAGGAGTGTGTGTCAAAGAGGGAGTTGTTTTCATTTAAAACAAAACAAAACAAAAATAGATCTGAGCAATCAGAGCAAAGGGAGTCCCAAAGTGAGGATTATAAAAGGCTGAAACTCCTGTTCAAGTTCATTGACAGCAGCAAAAAGTGTGACAGTTGTGCTGTGCATGATATAACCTTTAACGGTGTCAGTTTAATGTGCACAGTGCATGCAGCCATCATTCTAGCACAATGTGTATCAGGGAGTAAAATAACAATGAAACAGCTGTACAGGAAATGACTAACAAGCACATCTGGGAGCCGTGAGGGATTTTTGGATGCAATAAAATGGAAATTCTTTTATCCAAGATTGATAAAGTAGCTCAACCCACTTCAGAATAAAGTGTGGTTCTGCTCCTCCTGGCCCATTTCAGCCAAAAATCCTGGATTAAATGTCATAATGAAACACACCACAGTACAGCTAGCTCATCTTGCAAGGCAGGCCCTGGTAATGTATTCTATGTCCATGACAACTACACCAAACCATTATACTGATAAATGAAGAATACACTGTGATCAGAGAGGAAGAAAAAAAGCCATTGTCCCAAATCCCCTCCTCCACAACCTCCAATAACCTTCACAATCCTTGGTACCTCACTCAGAGGATTAATGTACCAGGGCAGACAAGCCAGGGCACAGGATATCCTGGGTACAAGGTGTGTCAGAGAGAGAGATGCTTGTTAACACAGGTGAGGGTATGATGACAAGTCTGAAGGTGTCACTGTGAGCTTTGTAATGAGGACATGGAGTGGCTCTGGGGTAGGTGCGGCATCTCTCAAAGCATCTTACTCTCTTTTTCTGGCATATGCTGGACTGGTGAAGTGAGCTGTAGCTCACGAAAGCTTATGCTCTAATAAATTTGTTAGTCTCTAAGGTGCCACAAGTACTGCTTTTCTTTTTGCGAATACAGACTAACATGGCTGCTACTCTAAAAGAATATAAACAAACACATGCAGATCTGTCAGAAGCCTTTTGCCCCGCCAGCTTAAAGAGCCACATAGATCCAAACTACATGCTGGATTTCAGTGACAAGGGCAGTTGCAAGAACAGGTACCTAGTCTATGTGGAAATGGGGTAACATGTAGTTTCACTTATCAGAGCAACTCCTTCCTAGTCAGTCTGACGGAAGGGCCTCTACACAAGGCATGGGGTAACAAAACATCAGGAACTAGGATACGAGCATAAACAAAGAAAACATCTGATAGTTTCCCCTTGCTCCTTTAGAGCATCCCCATTCTTCTATCACGGTTAGTTGGGAGAATGTGGCAACATGAAAAGGGGCGAAATCATTAAAGTGAAGTTACAAACTGGCCTGCTGCTAAATCACATCAGCGGTTTGGAGTGCTCCTGCTTTTGCTGATTCTCTATCCAATGGTCCCTTGATCTGTTTATGTCATGCTCACCAGGGGTGAGCATCTACCATTTCTCCAGAGAAGGTGATGAGGAACAGGCCAGTGCAGGGGCAGAAGAGGGAAGAGAAAAAAGGATGACAACCCATTTTGTACATCTTGTGCCTAAAAAGCAAGGGCTTGGCAGACTTCTAGTGCCCAATAGCAGCAGAATGGGAAATGCAAAGTGATTTGAGTAAATTAAGTACAAGACCAGCAGCCAAAAACCCCAAGGCTTTGGGCAAATTTCAACTCTCCAGGTCTTCATTATCCCATTTGTTAAATGCAGATATGTACCTCATGCAGTTGTTTGAGATTACACATTTGTAAAGATACAGACTCTCCCTCAGGCTGTTGTTCCAATACAGGAGCCCCAACTCCCAGCCAGGTCCTTGATTACAGTATTGCTTATTTGGAGTGGGGAGCCATACTGCAACACATTCAGCACTGCTCCACTCGGACAGAAGGAATACTGAGACTGATGGAGACTGTCTCCCCTATCATTACACTGACCACTGGCCAATGACTATTGAGCCTTACATGGTTTAACTGTCTTAATACTATTGGCACTAAACAGAGACCTGATGTCTTCCCTGAACTCCAATTTTCCAGTTGTGCCTATCAGGGTCTCTAGAACTATCACAGCTACTAAAACACAAATGGTCAAAATATCAAGACCTCCATTTAAAAAAACAAAAAACAAAAACAGACAGGCCTGAAAAGCCATCCAAGCTCCAGCACAATTCCCTTTTGTGCCAAATTTTACTTTTAACCCATCAACTTCCATTGGAGTTGCCACCCTAATCCATCTCCTCCATCCTCTGGAATGTTTACTCCCGTATATATGAGAAAAATCCTGGTCCCTAATTGCTAAATCTGTCCTTGATGAGCCAGCAACTTTCTATGTACCTCCTCAGAGGTATGCGGTAATGTTAGCCAATCAGAACATGTTATATAAATGAATGCAACATTATTGGTTGTGAGCTCCAAGCCAGTAGTTTATTTTCCAGGTATGTAGTGAAATCCCCTCTTCAGAATGAGTTTCAAAGGAAATACTGTTACCCTTTTAAAATTAATGGCCATAACAGAAGTTGAATACACTAGAAATATCTCAAAATATTTTGAATGTACAAAAACACAATACATCCACTGACTTCATGTTTACTGAATAAGAAGATTTGATGTCCTCCAACGTAAATATTGACCTTAATGTCACCCTGTTCAGGAAGTCTTTATATTTCATTCAAGAATAGTTTCTATCTATCTATTATTTAATATGAAATTTGGGAAATGAGAGAGATTTGTGCTTTCTTTTTGCAGATAAATGTTTATTTGTTATATACATGGTATGAAATAAAGAGGAGTACCGGAGTATCAACAAAGCTTTGCTTTATGTTGTGGTCAATGCACAAATATGCAATGCATCCCTTTGTTTCACAAATGTTGTGAAATAGTACTGAGGGTGACCAGCACTCTGTGGTTCACCACCACTCATGAAATCAGAACGTTAAATCAATGAAAGAAAGAAGGCAAAATGGTGCATTATAAAGTACATTTAAAAAAATAAAAATCTAATCCCACTCAAGATTTTACTTTATAACCATACACTGTCTATTGTCATGATGCTGCTTGGCCAATTTGTGTATGTGTCAGAACAAACAGAAAGCAAAAGAAATACATACAACATAACACAAGACTCCAGAGGAGTGCTGTTCTCTTATCGCTTACCGCTCTATTGCTGGGAAGTAGCAACATTTATTCTGAACTCATGGACAGAAACTTTTAGAGTCAGATTCCAAAAGCCCAAATAACAATCCCATCCATCATCTCCATTCCAGTTCCTAGCTGACATCACTACCAGTCTCACCTACTAAAATAAGGGACATTGTCAAAATAAAAACTCATGAGAAAGGAAATTTCTTGCCTGCTCTACCACCCACTTTAAGATTTGTTTAGTTTTAATAATCTAAGTCAAATTTACTTTTCACCATTGATGCCCTTTCCTTTTTGTATCCAACTCAAGCTTGGACAATGAAGCCAGACAGGTGAATTTCACTGACTGGTTTTTGAGTGCTAGCATGATGCAGTTGTATATGGATTTCCAGTGCTGCAGAGAAAGGTTTAACAACCAACCCCATATGTTTTGTGGTGGTGGTAGGAGAACAAGGAGAGGACAATGTGGACATAACTGCTCACTCTAATTAAATAAAGTCTTTCATGAAAATATTTCCCTAGAACTACTTGACAGCATCACTTTAAACCTGCAGTCTACAGGCCATCTCAGACTAAAGCTTTTTCTAGCCCAGATATTTCAGACACTGAAATCAAGTGGGATCAAACCAAATCTACAGTGAGTGCAGATCCAGTTACAATAAACCAGTAACACAAAGTACAAAAATCAAAAGATATGTAGATACTGACTGTAATAAACACAAGGGATTGGAAGTGCAGAAAGAGAAACATATTAGCTCACCAGCCTAATAAAAACTTCATTTCTGGAGATTGCATAAACCATCCTCAAAGTCTATTGGGGGCAGTCTAAAAGAAACTCAATGCACTCATTAGCTGGATTTGCTCCCTTTAGGACTAGTTCTTTGATTAAGTTATAACCTTTACGTCAGTTCTACCTCTGCAGTAAAATTTCGACTTTCGCGTTTTGGATCACAAGGCAGTCTCACCCACTCACTCTTCTCCCAGCAAATTTCACCCCCCAGGAACAGCACCTGCCCAAGTTGTCAGACTGGCCAACCAGCTGGAGGACTTGAGAAAACCCCTTAAAAAGGGAAATGTTTTTGCAAATTGCTCCAAAGCCACAATCGTTTAGCTGTTGTATAAGGGAACCACTCTAGCAATCGCCTTCCTACAAATAGGGCATTTCTTTGGGTCTGGAAGTGCCTGGTAGCACTCGTCACATGAGCAAACGTGTCCACACTCCAGAAAGACACATGACTTAATGTTACTCAGACAGACAACACAGGCATTTTTTACAGTGTCCCCACCCTCAGTGTTCATGTCATGCCTTAGCTGCTCCTGAGTCTGCCTGAATTCATCTTGCATTTGTTTCAGGCGCTGCTTTTCCCGAAACTCCCGGTACTGCTTCCTCAGAATGAAGAAGAGTGTGGCGCAGGTTGCAAAGCCGAAAATGACAGTCAGGATTTTCCAGAGTTTGACATTTGATTCTTGCTTCTTCAGCAAGGAGTCAAAATCCAGGCTGCTCAGATAATATTGCAACCCTTGCTTGGGGGGCTGCAGCTTGATAGTGTTGTTGTCTAGGACCAACTCTCCCACTCCCGTTAACATTGCGCCAACCTTCAGCATCTCTTCAGTTTCTTGGATGCCTTTGGGACGTTCACCGCTAATGTAATGGCCAATCACATCCGTGAAGGACTGAATAGAGGGATGGAACTTTTCGTACACCGTCTCCAAGCTGAGTTCTGCAGAATCCAGGGGCTTTACCACCCGTACTGTGACGTTGGCACCGTCCTCGTGCGGCACCAAGTCAAAGGGCGTTGCATTGGTTCTCTGGTGGATGATCTTTTCACAGTCATTCCTGGTGGAGGATAAGTGAGTGAGAAATAAAGCAAATGCAGAGATAACCGTTTTGCCATCAGCTGGAACATGTGACAAGCAAAAACACAAGCCACTTTCACCTAATTAAAGACTAGCCATGAAATAGGTGTTTAATCTGCTTTGTTGTAAACACACCATTTTCAAGCCCTCTAGTCTCTATAAGATGAGGTTAAAAAATCTTCAAAAGATAAAATTAGTCAACTTTCAGTGTATCCACAGCCAGGAAAGAAAAATCTTTATCAGCATCTAATCCTACATAAATTAAATCAACAATGCATCCTTCCTCTCACATACTTGACAGTAGCATAGTACAGTGTTGTAAGGGTCAGCTAATTAATGCTTGCAAAGCACTTTGAGGTCAGTAGACAAAAAGTGCCAAAGAACAAATTATTACATTAATTCCCTTGGAACAAGTACTTTCACACTGCTGGAGCCACTGAAACTTTCTGCAGCATTTGATCCTCTTGAAAATGCCCTCCTTTATATTCATGTGCCATAACTTGGCTTTTGGGAAAAGCACTGGTTCTATTTGAATCCTATTTTTACATGTCTAGCAAAAGTTTCTCTAGGTCAAAATAACTGTAAAGCTGTTTCTTTCTGTAGCAGTGCAGCCTGGGGGTCTGTATTAGGACCCGCTTTTGTATTCTCACACTTCTGCTTAGCTCCTTATACGGAAGCAGACACTGCACTTCCCCTGGCAAGAAGATGACACTCAGACATATCTAATTCCATCTAATCTTCCAAATGGGTTTCCAACTTTGACAAATTGTTGTGTGGCAAGAAGCACTGCATGGCACATAAGCAATTTTAATAAGTGTAACTCGATTAACTGAGGCTTTGTTTAGGCTCAGAGAGTGAAGCAATGATCCGGTTTCAGCAGGTTCATTTGGCAATGTGACTTCCGATTCCTTCTCCAGGTACTGCATCAGGGAATCATGTTCTCACCAGATTTATCATTTGAATTTTGCTGCAAGTCTATTATTAAGAACTCATTTTAACATCTGGGGAATATTGCCAGGTTGTGACCATTGTTCAATATGAAGAATTTACAGCTGTTGACAAATGCTCTTAAACTAGCTAGGTTGGATTAGTGTAATTCCCTATTGTCCAGGTACGTGAGGGTCACAACACATCCTGGTCTTGAAATCTTTATGCAGGCTGCTCCATAAATTCTGTAGTAATTTTCGTTGATAAGGCTTTTGGGAGAACACCTCCCACCCCAAATGACACTTCTACTTCCTACACCCAATAGTTTCATGCATTCTCTGAGTAGGCTAGTTATGTGAAATCACCCAATCTTGAAACTTTGGGGTGGGGACTAAGGGCTTGTAATGACGACTCTCCTCATGCTTACAGAGTGAAATACCCTCCCCGATGTAAACAACGGCAATAGAGTTCAAAAGTAGGTTAAGGAAGTGACTGTTTGCTGCACACTTCAGTTCACCATCACTGATTTTTTTATGATTTTATTGAACAGCTTTCAGAGTTGGTGAGGAATGCGCAATGAGGCTCAGATTGTTGTTGTTGCCACTGCTAATAATAATCCACGCTACTTTAAAGCTTTGCCATTCCCACCACTCGATTGCCAAGGAATTTAGAACAAATGCATCATAGATTATCTTGAAAAACCTCACAAAACAGTGTAAATTGCCACTGCAGTAGCCGTTAAAGGGAATGAATAAAGCTGGTAAGGCCAAAAATCTGACCTACGTACATCAATTTGTAAAGAAAATGAGTGTCTACAGGTGTCTTCCTTCCCAATTACCACCATCAATTACCCTGCTCACCTCAAGGGAAAAAAAGAAATAGAAAATGGGTTTGAGAGAGAAAAGTTTTCAGCTCCTAAAGAAGGACCTAATATGGGGAATGGGAAGGAAGATGTTAAATCTTATTAAAAAGTATCCATGACATGTACATGCACTTTCAATACATACACACTTTAAGGGATTTACAAACTTTATATATAGGAATGACTTCGCCCCACACTGAAACGCATTCACCTCCGAGGTCGATCACAGCAGCTGCTTAACACTGCACAGCAACAATATGCACCAGTTTCACTTACCATCACACCCACTTTTCACAGCAGAAAGAATTTAAGGAGCCAAAATAAATGGCATTTGGCTAGGACCCCAAGGTTAGCAATATTACTTCTCATGAAAAGTGTCATTTGACCTCCAGTAACCAAGTGGTTAAGGTTTGATCCGAATGACAGCATTACCAGCAGCAAAAAATAGCCTGACAATCCACCCTGGAGCCTTGGTCCAAAACTGATCAGTAACCCATCCAAATACCGACTAGACCATTTTAATTGTTGAATGACTCACATGTCCATTCAAATCCAACACAATATTTGTCTGGTTTTGAAACAGCATCCATAATTCATGGAAAACAAAATACCCAGCCAGCTAGTTACTAAGTAACCTTGGTTTACAGGCTATTTTATACAGAAGGAATTGCCCTATAGTTGCCTCTCCTAACAAGTAAACTGAGCTATAAAATCTAGTTCACTGCCAAACTCCTGCATTATTCAGTAGACTTCATGACCAAATGAAATCACACCACTAAATTACCTCACCAAATTCAATACCCAATTGCTTTCTTTAGCAGCTGTCTTCATCATAAAGCCAACAGGGGGAACATATATGTCTGGAACTTTCCAAGAAGAGAAGCAGACATACCAGATATGGGTTGTTCGATTCCACACCATTTTATGTTCCTGTAGTGTCAGCCTCTGAACTACCCCCTTGCAACTGTCCACAAATTGGCTGTTGAGAGTTTCCTTAACAGACCGCACAACACCTGAAAGATACAGAACCATTTTACCAAGAATTGTAAAGACTATATATTCGTTAACCATTATTTATTATACATATCATTTTTATTACATATAAAATTAGTAATGCCAGAATTAACCCTGTTATGCAACAACACAAGACTATGGTACAGACAGGCTAAAAATATAATAAGAAGAGAATTAGTGCTTTAAATTGTCTGCAACTGTCCCAGATGAAGAACTAGAATAAGGTCTAGAGGGTCAGGAGGTGGATATAGGCTAGGCAAGGAAACAGACACACTATTCTAGGGAGACTGCCTGACTTTCTATTCTAATGGAGGTCATTTAATGTAAGGACTTGTTTGGGATTAGACAGGATCCACTGGAAACATTAGGAACTATTTTATACATGTATGTGCTGAGCCTACTGCTTGAAATGGAACTTCATTATCCTTGTGAGTTTTGCTGGATGGTTCAATGTTTTCTCGACCAACCTCTGCTTTAGCTACCTGGACCAGTATCAGAGATGCTGGAGAAGTTATTTTCTTAGAAAAAGGGAAGGTGAAATGGAAAAGTTTGGAAGTTTTATTTATAAGCCTTTAGTGACCCAGGCACTTATGCACAATACCTTCAATAACTGCATACGGGACACATTTTCCAGGTGCTTCCATAAGAATGTTCTTCAAGTCTTGATCTAGATTCACTTTTTTTGCTCCCTATATAAAAAAAGAGAGTCATATGCATCAGTAGTTATAGACTAAATGTGTGTTATGAAATAGATGTAAAAGAGACTTCTCACTTATGACTAATTTCTAAAGACTGTGTTGTGCATATAAAGTTAGTACTTTTCAATAATAAAATAAATATATCACACAACTGACCTTGAGGCTGTGAGCAACTTTAGATTTCTGCCTGTAAATGGAGTACAGAATTGCGGTGACAGCCGAACTGGTGGCCAGCAGTATAAGTTGGCCAGTTGAAGGCCGCCCCCCACTTTCCATCATTGCAATTTAGATCTAGTTCAAACATATATTAAAAAAAAAAAGTTACAATAATGATCAAGTTTCAGAGTAGCAGCCATGTTAGTCTGTATCCGCAAAAAGAAAAGGAGGACCTGTGGCAACTTAGAGATTAACAAATTTATTTGAGCATAAACTTTCGTGAAGTGAGCTGTAGCTCATGAAAGCTTATGCTCAAATAAATCTGTTAGTCTCTAAGGTGCCACGAGTACTCCTTTTCAATAATGATCAAGTTATTAAGAGACTTTCCTGTGACCATGCTTTTGAGAGGAGAAACAGACCTCATTAATAAAAAGGATTTACAGTGGTCTCAATCTGAGCCAGAAGCACTGAGCCATCTGGGAGGGGCGGGGGGAAGCAAGAAAGGTACCAGGAAGCAACAAGGATAATTTAGACGCTGATAGCTCGTGGCAGCAAGGGAGAGTCAACTGGTGTGCACTGTATAAGCATAAGCAAAAGCAGGGCTGATGTCAGCTATTTACTTTATAGGGATAGTGGCAGGAGGGCGAGGTGAGGAGAGTAGTCAGTGCTGAGCACTAGCCGCTGGGAAACCCAAATGTGACCAATGGGGAGGGCGGGCGGGCAGGTCCCCACCCCCATCCTACCTGTCCCACCCCCAAGAACTCCCCTCCTAGCCCCAAACACACCCCTGGTAGCCCTACTCTCCCCGACACCCCTTCCCCCGGTAGCCCTACTTGCCCCTACGCTCCCCTGGATCCACGCTCCCCCCCCCTTACTTTCCCTTCCCCATCCTTCCCCCCGCCTCCAGCGTCGTCTCCTAACGCCCCCAGCACACACAGCTCCCGTGGGGGGAAGGGGGCGAACCCCTTCCAGGGCCTGCCCCCCCCCAGGACGCCCCCGGCCGCTGCCTCCTCCCGCTGTGTGCCAGGGAAGGACACTCACCCCACCCCGCCCTGTCCTTGTCCCTGTCCCTTCCGGCGCGGCCTGATGACGTCTCCGCCTACACTCTATCCGCAAGCAGCAGAGAGATGAAGCGGGACCATAGAGAGTAGGGCTAGAGGAGACACGCGGGGTCCTCCACTCCCCCGCCCCTCTGAGACAGAGTCCTCCCTGCTTTCCTCTAGGGCTAGAGCCTCCCCATCTTCTGCATGGCCCTAGCTCGCCCCATCTTCTGCATGGCCTAGTGCCTGCCTCTGGGGATGGGAGACAGGGTCAGGGCTTCTCTTCCCAGTTCTGCCCCTCACCTGTGCACGTGACCTGGCACCACCATGATCCCTGCCTCTTAGCTAGCCCTTCCCATGGGTAGCTCTCACAGCACTTTACAGCTGGGGAAACTGAGGCATGCAGGGGGGAAGCGACTTGCCTAAGGTCACCCAGCAGGCTGGTGGCAGAGCTGGGAATAAAACCCAGGTCTCTTCAGCCCAGGTGCTCTCTCTGCTAGGCCACACTGCTTTTTACATTTACGTACTCTAATCCCAAAATTTGGCAACCAGGAATCATTTCACCGAGAGGCGGTACTAGCCCTGTGGGGGCCTTAAGCAGGAATATCCTGAGCCCCACTTACCACACATCCACTCCCCTAAATATACAAATTGCATTATTTCCACAAACCAAAAAATATGCCAACACAACACATACAAATACACTTGTTAAAAAGTCCGTGTTAAATAAGATGAATGGTATTTTGGGGGGTAATACTAAACTGGGGGACCCTTGAGCTGCTTGGGACCTTAAACAATTGCTTATTCTACTTATGCCTAGCGCAGTCTTCACCCACTGTTGCAGAGCAGAGGCCTTTGGAGTGGAATTCAGCACAGCACTGCACAATTGACTGGGGCCAAATGTTCAGATGTGTGGGGGGGTAACAGCTAGACACCTAAGTAATCCATATTTAAGCACTTAAATATGTGGCTTAATTTTCTGAAACACTAGGCACAACTCCTGTGGAAGGAGTCTGAAGTCTATAGGATTTGTGGGTGCTCAACAACTTTGAAAATCCAGCCACTTACTCAGAGGTCCATATGTGGATTTAGGCACACAAGTTTGAACCGCTTGGCCTGAATGCATTATTGGGGAGGAGGTCACCCTCACTTAAGACAGAGAGATTTCACTTTGGAGATCTATTTATCTATAACTATATATGTAATTATACTTTAAGAAGAGTTCTGTGTAAGCTTGAGAGCTTGTCTCTTTCACCGAGAGAAGTTGGTCCAATAAAAGATATAACCTCACCTACCTTATCTATGTAATTATACCACATTCATCACACTGGTATCTCTTCCTTGTTCCCATCAGTGCCATAGGTATGGTTGATAGGAGAAGTTTCAGGGGCTCATCAAGAAGAAAATTTGTCCCATTAAATGTAATATTGCCAAGGCTGGATTCAGTTCTTTTCCGTGTTGCTTTCTTTCTGTCCACTAGATGGTGAGATACTCACATTGATAGCGAAAGCAGGATCTGGCTTTAACTTTAAAAGAGCTAGTGGTGGAAAGGATGGGATGTGTTTTCTAAGACGGGATGGCTCTACTGCATTCAGTATTTAATGTTTAGGGGAATGGCCAATCCTAGGAGGGAAGTCGGGGGTACTTCCAAAAGGCTCGTGGCCATTGCTTTCCACTAGAAGGAACTTGCACACTTGCACCAGTCGCTATTATATCAAAAGGGACCAGGCCATGGGTGTTGTTTTCAGTTTTTCTTCAGATGATTTTACCAAACAAATTAATTACAAAATAGAAACCTATTCTGAAAAGTTCTTTTGCTGAGCACCCGCAGAGAATGATGGTGCTAATTAATATTTTATTCAGTGCTCTGAAGCTAAAAAGGACCGTATAGGAGCAAAAACTATGTCTAGGATACAGACCCTATGCCAGCATAGCCCCCTACTGTAGACACAGCATATGCCAACAGAAGGAGTTTTTCTGCTACTGAAGGAATACCATCTTCCTCAACAACCTTAGCTATGCCAATAAAAGCCCTCTTCTGTTGGCACAGCTGCATGCACACTGGCTGTTTTGTTGGCATAGTCAAGAGTGAGGCTTCTTCATGCTCCTGATGGACTTAGCTATACCGGTATAAGTTTTAAGTGTAGATCATGTCTAAAGTAATGTTAGTAGCAATGAACCTAGCCAGTTTCTCTAATTCCTTCAAGTAGGAAATGAGACCTGGGATAGATTCCTTGGGATATGCATATAGATAATATTCAGTTCTCTGCTAATGAGCTTCTTATAGCACACCCATCACTGTAGTATCTGAGCTACTGAGATACTTCTAGGATGAATATAATCAGCTATGGTACCGCTGAGCTGCTTGGCTCTCCAAAGGGAATATCCATGTAATGTAACTGGCCGCTAGATGTCATCAAGTACTTCACTTGCATTCTCAGAGAGAGCCAGTCCCAGTGCTAAGATTCCTGTTGTCTCAGCCTGTTACTGTAGGAGGACTGCCCCGAGATGTTTCCACTGCTGATAATACAAACTGCCTATGGAGCACTTTTTATGAGTTGATATCAAAGAAGGGGAAGCCACAGTTAGCCCTTTTAATTAAGAGAGGGGATATGAGGTATGGAGAGACTAAGGGCCAGATTTTTAAAGGTATTTGGGTACCTAAAGATGCAGAGAGATCCCTCGTGGATTTTCAAAAGCCCCTTAAGCAGATTAGGTGCCTAAATCCCATAGGCACCTATCTGCACCTTTACATGCTTAAATACCTTTACAAATCTGTCCCTTAGTGACTCATTCAGGGTCTCATAGCAAATGAGTCAAAAAGCTGGCCAAAAATCCTAAATTCCCATCCCATGCACTGTCCACTACCATGCACCAATTTGTATGGAATACTGACCCCCCTACCTCCCTCCCACACCTTCATTCTCCTCTCCCATCATCTTCAACTGGGCTGTTTGGACTGAAGGTTGCAATTGGGTTTGAAAGGTTTCTCCGAGAATTACACACCCCACGTCCAGCTCCCAGACAAGATATGAAACACAGAAGAAAGTGACGTGAATGAAGTGGAAAGAGGGCACACATTGTTAACAGTAGGGTTAATTAACCATTGGAATACTTTAACAAGAGCTTTTACGTCACTTGGAGTCTTTACATCTAGAGTGGACATCTTTTAAAAGAGAGAGGCTCTAGTTCAACCACAAGTTACTGGGCTCACTGCGGCTGAATTACTAGCTGACAACTATGGCCTGTGTTAGGCAGGAGGTCCGACTAGATGACCATAACGGTCCCTTCTGGCCTTAAACTCTATACATCTAGACGTGTTTGTCAGTGCTCAGCCAGCTTCCAGGTGAACAGATGTCCACACAATAACACCCAAAACAAAGAGCACTAATTCATTGGAGAAGTCAAGAACTGAATGGGTCTTAGACACTTAGGCCTGATCTGCACTTAAACGTTAGGTTGACACAGCTATGGCACTTCAGGATCTGAAAAATGTATACCCCAGAGAGGTGCAGTTAAGCTGACCTAGCCCCCAATGTAGAAGAGGCTAGGTATATGGAAGAATCAATGCTTTTGTCGACATACCTGCCACTGCTCAGGGAGATGGTTTACGAACATCCTTGGAAAAACCCCTTCCATCACTGTAGAAGGCATTTACACTGTGGCAGGACCGCAGCATAGTGGTGTGCCACTGTAGCACCCATAATGTAGACTTGGGCTGAGCTACCTTTCTCCCTAGCGGTAGTCCCTCCAGATCAGGATTGGAGCAGCGTAGGAAACTGTGTGGTGCCACTGACCAGGCTCTAATCTGATTTGTGGGTGCCTGGTACTGCTACCAATGCAACATCTGTTCTCCACCTCACCCTGGTTGGACTGGCACAGCTGGAGGAGGAGAAAGAGGAAGCTTACTGAGAATGGAAAAGGAAAGAATACCACAGTCCCTGCCCTATGCTAACAAGTACCCAGTTAACTTTAATTTACCAATAGTGCTGCAGCATCCACCCAGTGACTGCATCATTTACACACCTCCTGTAGGGAGCACGTCTGCAAATCCTTGAGCAATGCTGTGATACAAGGCATGGTAGAGATTCTTCCCTTTACTTCCCATGACAGTTTGGTAACTGTACTGTGCTTCAGGGAGCTAATCATTTCAATTCCCCCTTTGGTTATGGCCGACAGACATCCGGGGCACAGTCCAGAAGCATCTGGATTCCTGTGGCAGGAGGAGGCAGGAGCTCAGGTATAAAGCCATCTATCTCCTTCCATCCGGGAGCTGCAGCTTTAATGAGAGATGAGCGTTGCACTTTAAAGAAAGTTTCACAATGGCATAGTGGGGGGATAGGAAAAGCAAGGGGAAGCAGGAGGAGTAGGGAAGAGAAAGAAAGGAAAGATGGAGGAGAAAGGCAGAAGAGAAGAGAAGGTTTATAGGAGCCTAAACCGTACTGAGGCCATTGGTCTAAATGCCCTTCTGAGCTCAGGAAAGGATGTCTCTGTGCATGAAGCCCTGTGCTGTCAGCTGTCCCCAGTGGCTATAAAAACTGGGGACACACACTTTGTGTCTTCTGTAGGCTGAGTTCATTGCACTCATCATTAGGGTGACCGGATAGCAAGTGTGAAAAATCGGGACAAAGGCTGGGGGGTAATAGGCACCCATGTGAGAAAAAGCCCCAAATGTCTGGACTGTCCCTATAAAATCGGGACATCTGGTCACCCTACTCACCCCGGCTCCTGGCATCACTCTGATACACTGCACGAGCTCTCTATATGCTACCCTTCCTAGTTCACAGATTCCCTGCAACCCCACCTCTCACTCCCTCCATGTCAGGGGTTCTGTGTGACCCCATTTGTCCTTTCTCCCCCACATGCCAGGATCCTCCATTCTCCCCCATGCCTGAGGCTCTGTGTGCACCCCTTTTCTGGCCATCACCTCTCCATTGCCTCCTTCCCTCCCACCACTCATTTCTTTCTGTCTGGGAGAGAAGTCATTTCGGGCACCAACATATTTAAACTGTATTGAGACAATGGGGGGTGTTGTGCTGAAAAGTGTTCCTCGCTGCCCTCATCCAGTTCTTTGATATGTAGGCAATTACAGACCTGGTTAAAGCACCTGGGTCTGCTAACCAGATATAAGGGGCCCTGTGTGTCCTTCCGTGGCCAATGATACCTAGAACATTCACTGAAATGGTGAAATGAATCAGATATGGTGTTGACAGACAGAAATGCCACTGAGTTGTGTGTGAGACCTCACTTTGCTTGGCCAGTAGAATCAGCAGCACAGCTTACAGAGAGCTGAGAATGGCCACTCATGAACCCCTTTTCTTTCCGATCCCCCTGGAGACAGGCGCCAGTGTCCCCGGGTGAACTCATTCTATAGCCAAAAGGCAGAAAGGGCTTGAGCTGACACCAGCTGCACATATCCCTGCCAGCTGGAGAGAGATCAGCATGAACAGAGTAACTCTCTCATCCAGGACCCGTGGCTCATGCCAGCAACTGAGACAAGGGCTTGGCCCAAGCGCTGCCACAGAACAAGTCACACTTGGATTTTCACTCATATCAAGTATATTCTTGTTGTGACAACACAAGCACGTCCTTCCACTGTGCTAAACCGTGAGGAGCAGCCAGCGTGAGAGTTGCTGTATTCCATCCACTTGTGCTCCCTCTGGACTGTCCCACTTCAGAAACCACTGGGGGTCAACACTTTCTAGAGTGGGATCCCCCAAGCGCACCTTTAACCCTTTCACTGCTCATCCTTCATCTCACTGGTCATTATCTATGAAGATCACATTTGTGCTAACAGCGTGCTAACAGAAATGCCAATAAATCAGTAATGAATGGAACGCCAAGAGCACTCAGCAGGTAGGTGCATTCTGCCCAGCTGCACCTGGGCCATACAGCTGTTCTCCACCTGCAGTATTCATTTGGTCTGAAACTGATAGATACCTCCAGCAGACAGCATCCCCTAACACCACAGTGGGATGTCAGTGCAATATCAGCCCAGATGGAAAAGTAGCATTTCATTAGTCACCAGCCCCACCTTAAAACAGCGAGGTGGCCCTTGTAGGTCTCCTGTCCTAGTTCTGGTCTAACCTAACCATGTTCAGCTTTCAGATGTGTTAGGGTCACATCTCTGACAAGTCAAAGCAGCTGAAGTTCTATGGCTCATGAGATTCTTCTAAGCTCTCCAGGGATAAGCAGCAATCTATTAATGGAAGAAGAATGTTCTCAAGCAACGTATCCTGGAGTTCTCCTTTGCCTCTGATTGCTTCTCATCTTTCACAGATGTGTTCCTGTCTGTCTGACGCTTGCCATGGCTGCTGCACTGACTTGCCTCTAGCTGATTAAATCTCTAGGAGGTGAGAGCTGGAGTGTGATTTCTAAGCCACGTGCAGCAATCAGGGCTGCTTTAGCCCTAGCAAAGTTTCTACTTTTAAAGGAATCTTAACCTTAGGATGCTGGGGATGAGTCTGCAAATTCATCTGTAAGTTCATGCAGCTGCTGGATCCCACTATGATCCCCCACCCACACCTCCCTGCAACAAACTGCCAAATCCTTCCTGTAATGAGATCCTTGATCTTCTAACCAGCTGCCTTAACCCTCTTTCTAAAATCCTGGACATCCACCCAAGTTCCCTCCTCCCAGCTGCCAGAATGATCATTTATGTGTGCAGGCCTGACTTATCCAGAGAGGTACCCTAACTCTGCATTAGCTGTCTAACCTGCCACCAAATGCCCCTCCTCAAGGCAAGACCACATTTCACTTCCAAATCCAGATCCTCCTAGCCCCCTATTGTGCAGCCTGACCCACTTTCTAGCCACCAGAATCCTTCTTCTACCTGCTCCCAAGATATGCACCCCCTGGCCAGGTGTCACCCACCTGGAAATCAGGAAGCATTCTAAGGGGTTAAGATTCCTTTTGTAAGACACAAGCATGTGATGAGTTAATGGCCTTAGGTGTCTGCACCAAGGAAAGGGTTAAAAGTTAAATATGTACCTTCCATGTTCCTATTGTGTCTAGTTGGGAGCTAAATATCTTCCACTTCTGGTCAGGCCAGGACCACACATGGGGCTAGGCTAGGCACAGATAGGATAGTCAGCCAGCTGAGAATGCTTCTTCTCTCTGTGAGAGGAGGGGGTCTTAGGCCTGGTCTACACTTGTGGGGGATCGATCTAAGTTATGCAACGTCAGCTATGTGAATAACATAGCTGAAGTCAACGTACTTGATGTCTCCACCACGGTGAGTCGACTGCTGCCGCTCCCCCGTCAACTCCGCCTGCACCTTTCGTGGTGCTGGAGTACAGGAGTCGAAGGGAGAGCGCTCAGAGGTCGATTTATCGTGTGTGGGTCTCAGGATACTAGAGAGACAAGGTGGGGGAGGTCGTATCTTTGATTGGCCCAACTTCTGTTGGTGAGAGAGACCAGCTTTTGAGCCACGCAGAGCTCTTCTTCAGGTCCAGGGAGGTATGCCGAGTGTCACAGCTCATCAAGGTGGAACAGATTGTTTAACCTAAGGAGTTAGCACATATTCTAAGGGATGCTCGGAGCACCTTTCCCAGACCTGAGGAAGGGCTCTGTGTAGCTCGAAAGCTTGTCTCTGACACCAACAGAAGTTGGGCCAATAAAAGATATGACCTCCCCCACCTTGTCTAATATTCTGGGACCCCCACATGACTGCAGCAACACTGCCTACAACAGAGAAAGGGTCTGTAAGTCTTGAATTAGGTGGGGATGGGAACTATGCTACTTTCATACTGAGTTCCAGGCTCCAGGTACCAGCCACACAGAGCTGGGGATTTTGCATGGATTCTGCCTTCAGTTACTTTCCATCCTCTCCTTCTCTGCCTCAGCCTGGAACCAATGCTGAGAATGCAGGGGAGCTGTCTGGCAACAGCAGACAGGCCTCTTGGCTGCTACTTGGAGTGGGCCCCCGTGGAGCGATGCAGCCAGATTTCCCCCCTCCCTCGCCCCCTGCATCCAGCTCCCCAAGAATACAGCCCTGACCATTCCATGGAGAGACCAGCTGGCCAACAACCCAGTTCCCAATACCACTGGGTCAGGACAAAAATGGGACATGGGGCTGCTTTGTTAACTGGTGGGTTAGCCCCTCTCCCCAAGTTCTTAGGGTACCAATACACCTCAGGCTGGACTTTGGCCACACATCCACCTTGTAAGCTCCTCGGGGCAGCCATATGTCTTTGTCTGTGTATTCAACAACAGCGGAGGGCATGTCACCAGAGGAATAATAATGTCCCTCAGGCCTTGCCCCTGCTTTGGGGATGTAAGCCTGAATCCCAGTGAAAGGCTAACATCCAATTCTCAGCCCCCTCACTCAGCACAAAGCAAATAAGCTTTTAATAAAACCCACATGCCTCAAAGGCAGATGAATAAAGGGAAAAAGGAAAACAATCTTCTTAGCTTAAATGGGACCAGTCCCTCCCTGGTGGAAGTTCCTCGCACGGGGTGGAATTATGCCACAGAGGCATTTGGCCTCATGATTTTAAACATGCCAGTTGCCCTGGCCACTGGAAACGGCTGCTTATTTGACATCATTTCTAGAACTTCCATTGCCATCGGGAGGGAATGTGGATTTTTAAAAGCATGTCGCGACTTTTCTTTGGTTTTGTTTTTTCAGGAGCTGCAGAGATAAATGCCACGGAAGCGTGGGAGTGGCAGCCCTGGGGAAGATGAAAAGGCATAATGCAGCTGTCGGCTTGCAAAACTGCTTACCCCTGCCCCCTTTCTCCTCCTGCAATACACTCCGGGATGGTCCTCCATGTTAGGGCACAGAATCATTCCTGAGTTTCTCTCTTTTCTGAAAATTGGTTGCTAGGGACTGATCTCCAGAGAGCACCACACAAAAAGGGTGAGATGCTTTCATGTCTACAATCTACCCTGCATACAGCACACAAAGAAATATAGGGCTGTGTTGTCAAACAAGTGCCTGAATGGGACAGCTACATCTCACATTTGGTCATTGAAATTGGCACTTAGAGGAGGTATTTATGCATTTGCAGGTAATTTATTGGCGGTACACGCTAATTTGAACGTAAGCATGTGGGCTTTGGGCATCCTGCTACAGCTCCCCAGTTTGAAGCCAAATGTATAGCTATATTCCTACATGTGCACATGGCAGACACATGAAATGCACATGCACACAAGTGTGCGCACAAAAGTGTGAGCACACATTTGGAAAAGATACATGCATAAGCACACACCGAGAGACACAATCACACTGATTCATATGCACGTGCACCCTCCCCAAATAATCACACACAACCCCCTTTTAGCAAACAAATCTTCGCCCACATACACACCCACGCAAACATCGTCATCACCATCCCAACAGAGCAATAAAATCCCTCATTTATAATCAGTGCTTGGTACGCAATCTAGCCAAATGACCCGCCTGGTCCAGAACCTAGACTGGACCCCATAAAGGGAGAGATGCCAGAGTCTCCATGAAGACCACTAGGAATATTGATACTACTATTAATTTTACAGGAAGACACTCAGATACTACTGTGAAGGGCAGCAGTATAAAACTCTGAGATAGATCGATAGATAGAAGCCCGATCCCTCACCCAGCGCTGAGCTAGTTTGTGTTCCAGCCATTACTGCTCTGGAGATACAATGGCAGCTAAACGTTTACAAAAGATAAAGCACAGTAATTATATTGCAGAACACGCAGAGAAACTTTATTACAATTACCACGTTATATGCACGCGCGTGTGTGTGTGCGCACACGCACACACACGCCATTGGGCTTTGCACTGTGAACTTACAAAGGAGACGTGCAACTGACCGTCTTCTCCTGGGGTTAAAACACCCCGTGTTCTGTGTCAGAACAAAGCTTCTTTTTCTCTCTGTGTGATGCTCTGCATCTCATCCCCAGAGTCACACACATGTGGGCCAAATCTGTTCGCCGTGTGACCCCATTGAAGCCAAAGCAAAATGAAGAATTTGGCTCCTGGGTGTTCTATAGCCCGTCTCCTTAAAACACAGCAAGGCACCCAGGGCCAAATTTTTCAAACTTGGGTGCCAAATTGTAGACAGCTAAACCCACCTTTAGCTACCTAAATCAAAGAGGGCCGATTTTCATAGGTGCTGAACTTCTGCAAATCCCACCAAAGACAACCGGTGCTCAGCACCTCTGAAAATCAGGATGCTTATTTAGGCATCTAAATATGAATTTAGACACTTATCTTTAGCCATGTAACTGTGACCTGATTTGCAGAGCTGGGGAGGGGGGAACCCACACAACCCCTTCCGGAGAGCTGTGGGGGCCCAGCACCTTTGAAAATCAGCCCCTCAGCCCCATAGTGCTGTACATGCTGTCCCCAAACCACATCCCCTCCCCAGTGTCAGACGCATACAGGCACCTGTCCTATGTGACATATACAAAACTGTACAGAAAAATTCCATGTTGTAATAGAAGTGAAATCTAAGGGCATCTGTCTGTAAATAGATGGCTTTTTTTTAAAATATATAAATTTTAGTTTAGATCAAGTAGTAAAAGTCACTTCAGCTGGACCAGCTTCTCCTTCCCTCCGCTGAAATGGAAATATAATCCCCCACCCGCAGTTTTTGTGTGTGTGTCTCTCTCTCTCTCTCTTTCCCTTGAAATCACTGCAAGTACAAAATACACACAAGAGTTGCTCCCTGCCCAGTCTGTGGCAGCTGCCCATTCAGGGAACTCTTCCCCCTTCCAGAACTTGCGGGTATGTCTCAGTTTAGCAGGAGCCAGCCCATGGCTTTGATGCCAGTCATTAGAGTCAGTGCTGTCTTTCTCTGAGCCGGTTAGCGGGTGTGTGTGTGTAAGACAGGGAGATATATGCACCAACCGGTCTAGATCATTTCAGTGTCCGCTCAGAAGACGATCAGGTGAAAGGGCCAGGTCAGAGCCGTGCCTGTACTCACATGGCAGGAGTGAAGGAGTGCTAACTGCAGGCTGGGTAGGTCAGTCTATCTGAGTGTGAGCCCCGCCCGTCCGCGGGGCCCGATGTCGGTTGCCCGCCTCCAGAGATCTGCCTCTCCTCGGATGCAAAGGCAGCAGCCAGGGGCACCGGGCAGGGTGGCGCGTCCAGCCTCATTCTGCCCAGCCTCACCCCAGCCCGGCGGGCCCTTCCGAGAGGGCAGCTGGGCGGCCTCCAGCCTCCCGGCCTCAGCAGCCCGACAAGCGGGGTCCCTCCGCAGCGGGCTTCCAGGCCGGTGGGGAACGGAGGCTCCAGCCCCGCATCTCCCGGGCTAACGTCAGCACCTCGGTGGCGCCCGCAGCCGGCGGCCGGCGGCCGGCGGCCGGGCTGAGGCCGCCGGAGGGCGCCTTGTTGCGGGAGCTGCCCAGGTCCCCCCCCTCCTCCTCCTCCTCCTCCAGGATGGAGCTGAGCCGGCGGCTGCGGTCGGCGGGGGGCCGGTAGGGGCGCCGCCCGTGGAGCAGCTTGCGGACGGGCACCGGCGGCACGGCGGCGTCGCCCAGGCGCTGGCGCTGGAGGCGCCGGGAGTCGTTGAGCCTCTGCCGGCGCTTGAAGTCGCCGAAGGCGGCGCTGGCCGTCTGGTAGAGCAGCCGCGCCACGGCCCGCGCCTTCTCCGCCTTGGCCAGCAGCGCGGCGTGGCAGCGCAGCACGACGGCCTTGTTCTTCACCTGGTGCCGGTAGACCCAGGCCAGGAGCTCGGGGCGCCGGCCGCCCGCCGCGCAGTGGGTGATGCGGTGCAGCAGGTAGGCCTGGCCCGGCCGCCGCCCGCCGGCGCCGGCCCGCGCCTCGCAGGGGGCCAGGCGGATGCCGTGCGCCCCCAGCGTCAGCTTCACCTTGGTGCCGCCGGCCCCGCCGCCGCTCTTGGCCCAGATCTTGCCCACCGCCTCGTCCGTGCAGCCCTCGCCCTTGGCCTGCAGCGTGGGCGCGTTGCCCAGGTACCAGGCCGTGTAGGTGGGGTCCTCCCGGTTCAGCTCCACCTTGTGCCGCCGGCTGCGGAACACGCTGCCCAGCCGCCCCAGCGGGCCCTCGGGCAGCAGGTCCGGGCAGGAGCGCAGGAAGCTGGAGAGCAGGGAGGCGTAGCTGAGCCCCGGGCCCAGGCTCTTCGCTTTGCCTTGGCGCTCCGCTTCCACCAGCACGAATTTGTTCCTGCGCCAGGGCAGCATCGCGGCGCTGTAAGGGGGGAGCGGGGAGGGTAAGAGGCTGGAGAGGCAGCGGGACCGGTCCTGGCCGGCAATCGCTGCCTTCCCACCCCCCGGCGCAGGGAAGGGGCTTTCCTTCGAGCCCACCGGGGGGGCCCCGATCCCGCGGCTCCTCCTCGAGCCATTGTTCCACCCCACCCGCTCCGGGAGATGTCCCGGTCCCTACCCCACTGCGCCGCCCGGAGGAGTCCCGATCCCTACCCCACTGCGCCGCCCGGAGATGTCCCTGTCCCTACCCCACTGCGCCGCCTGGAGATGTCCCTGTCCCTACCCCACTGCGCCTCCCGGAGATGTCCCTGTTCCTACCCCACTGCGCCTCCTGGAGATGTCCCTGTCCCTACCCCACTGCGCCGCCTGGAGATGTCCCTGTCCCTACCCCACTGCGCCTCCCGGAGATGTCCCTGTTCCTACCCCACTGCGCCTCCCGGAGATGTCCCTGTCCCTACCCCACTGCGCCGCCTGGAGATGTCCCTGTCCCTACCCCACTGCGCCTCCCGGAGATGTCCCTGTCCCTACCCCACTGCACCTCCCGGAGATGTCCCTGTCCCTACCCCACTGCGCCGCCTGGAGATGTCCCTGTCCCTACCCCACTGCGCCTCCCGGAGATGTCCCTGTTCCTACCCCACTGCGCCTCCCGGAGATGTCCCTGTTCCTACCCCACTGCGCCGCCTGCAGATGTCCCTGTCCCTACCCCACTGCGCCTCCCGGAGATGTCCCTGTCCCTACCCCACTGCGCCGCCTGGAGATGTCCCTGTCCCTACCCCACTGCGCCGCCTGGAGATGTCCCTGTCCCTACCCCACTGCGCCTCCCGGAGATGTCCCGGTCCCTACTCCACTGCGCCGCCCGGAGAAATCCCGATCCCTACCCACCTGTCCTGCCTGGAATGGCCCCGGTCTCTACCCCACTGCGCCGCCTGGAGATGTCCCTGTCCCTACCCCACTGCGCCGCCCGGAGATGTCCCGGTCCCTACCCCACTGCGCCGCCCGGAGATGTCCCGGTCCCTACTCCACTGCGCCGCCCGGAGAAGTCCCGATCCCTACCCACCTGCACTGCCTGGAATGGCCCCGGTCCCTACCCCACGGCACCTCCTGGAGATGCCCCGGTCCCTACCCCACTGCAGATTGCTGGGGGGTGCCCCTCCCTCCCTCTGCCCTGCCCCACTGCAAATGGATGGATTTGCCCCTCTCTCAGCCCCCCCCCCCACGCCCGCCCACTCTCCTGCATCTGGGCGGGTGCCCCTCTCCCGCTGTCCTTACCTCACTGCTGCTGGAGGGAGATGCGCCGATCCCGATCCCGTCCCGCTGCGGGCTCCGGCTCCCGGTCCCACGGCTTCTCCTGCCCTGACAGCAATGAGGAGAGGATGCGGGGATTCATCCCCTGCTGGTGCGTGTGCTGCTCCCCCTCCCGGGCTGCTCCATCAGCCCGCCGCGCACACACATGCAGCCACACACACGCCCCGCAGCCCAGAGCTCTCACACAGACACACACACACACACACACACACCAGCCCAGAGCTCTCACATAGACACACACGCACCAGCCCCAGCACTCTGTCTCTCACATACACACACACAGAGCAGCCCAGAGTGCTGTCTCTCTCACACACACAGCGGCTCAGAGCTCACTCACACACCACACGTGCACACACACACATATACACACAGAGAGATCAGCCCAGAGGACACACACACACACACACACAGAGCGGCTCAGAGCTTGCTCAAATGCATGCGCACACACACAGTGGCTCAGAGCTTGCTCACTCACACACACACATATACACACACAGAGATCAGCCCAGAGCTCACACACACACACCAACTCAGAGCTCACCCACAGGGAGACCACACGTTTCCCACAGCCTCTTCTGGGCCATTCCTGCAATGCCCATAAGCCACTGGGCTGCCTCCCAAGTAGACGCCAGTCCGGCTCTTGGCTACACATTGCTTTGGCCATGGGGATGTGACTGGGTGAGGTGTGTTCCTTGCACTCACAATTCTGAGGACTCACAAAAGCAGAGAGATGCCAAGGACGTTTGCCATAGCAACCTTAGCTCAGGCCTGTGGTGTCTAAGTACTAGAGAGCCCACGGTTCCTCTGGGGGGGGGCAGGGGGGGAGAAACCAGTGCTGTGGTCCACTCAAAGCAAAAGAACCTAGAATTAGCCCACGGTGCAAAAAACAAATATTTACCCTGCCACGTACACTCAGGGTCAGTGCTGTGGGACTTTCATACCCGCTTCCTAGTGCTGGTTTCAAAGATGCTGGAGGCAAAAATGTAATGGATGCTTAAAGACAGGCAATTTTATCAATATTTAGGCAGGTAAATAAGTGGCCCCGTTTCCAGAGGTGCTGAGCAACCGCAAAATCAGGTGACTTATTCCAGGCCTAAAGGTGCATCTAGGCACCCACGTTTGGAAATTTGATTATTTTTTGGCACTGCTCCAAAGCACAAAGGCCATTGTCATCGCTTGCACAGTGCTCTCCATCTTCAAAGCACTTGGCGAACATTTATCATTGCAACAAACCAAGGGGGTAAGTAAATTTCAGGATCCTGTTTTACAGATGGGGAAACTAAGGCAGAGCGGGTGGAAATGACTTACCAAGGCCTCAGAAGAATCAGAGATTAACTCACGAGTTCCTAACCCCCATCTGTGCTCAGATCATGCCTCTTAGCCCAATTCACGTAATGCCATAAATCTTGGCTCAATTGTAATTTTCTTTTTGTGAGTTTCTAATAGCCTCTGAATATTATTTCAATGAAATATTTATGGCTGTTGATGAGTATGGAGTTAGGGTTTCCAGGTATCCGGTTTTTGACCAGCACACCTGGTCGAAAAGGGACCCTGGCAGCTCAGTCAGCATTGCGCACTGGGCTATTAAAAGTCTGATTGGTGGCACAGCAGGGCTGGCAGGCTCCCTGACTGGCTCCACGCGGCTCCTGGGAAGCGGCCGGCATGTCTGGCTCCTAAGTGGAGGGGCAGCCAGGGGGGCTCTGCGTGCTGACCCCGCTCCTCGCCCGCAGGCACAGCTCCCATTGGCTGTGTCAGGCCACGAGCACTCCAGCTGGAGTTGGCTGTTGAGGGGTCATGGCATGCGAAGCTCCTACTGCTGCCCACTTCTCGTTCTCCTGTGGCTGGGCTCCAGCTGCAGTGCGTGCCCCTGCGGCTACCCTGTGCTCAGTCACACCATTGCCGGCACCAGGAGTTCGAGGTATCCCTTGTCTTCTAGTGATGCAAGGGGCTCTGGGAATGAGGCTGCTGAAGGACCTCCCAAAGCCCGCACCCCCTCCCACACCCCAACTCTCTGCTCCAGCACTCAGCCCCCTCCTGCACCCCAAACCCCTCATCCCCAGCCCTACCCCAGAGCCCACACATGCAAATGGAGCCCTCACCCCTCCCACACCCCAATCCAGAGCCCCCTCCCAGACCCTGAACCCTCATTTCTGGCTCCACTCCAGAACCTGCAGCCCCAGCCCAGAGCCCATATCTCCTCTCACATCTCAACTCCTTGCCCCATCCTGGAGCCCCCCACACACTCTGAAACCCTCAGCCCCATGCCCCCAGCCTGGAGCCCACTCCTGCACCCAAAACACCTCATCCCTGGCCCCACCCCAGAGCCTGGACCCCCAGCCAGAGCCCTCGACCCCTCCTACACCCTAACCCCAACCCCCTGCCC
Source organism: Dermochelys coriacea (assembly GCF_009764565.3). Taxonomy (NCBI): domain Eukaryota; kingdom Metazoa; phylum Chordata; order Testudines; family Dermochelyidae; genus Dermochelys; species Dermochelys coriacea. The sequence goes on from NC_050085.1 coordinate 9,018,373, forward strand.
CAGCCTGGAGCCCCCTCCCACACTCCTAAACCCTCAGCCCCACCCCTCCAGCCCAGAGCCCTCTCCTGCATCCCAAACCCCCCATCCTTGGCCCCACCCCAGAGCCTGCACCCCCAGCTGGAGCCTTCACCCCATCTCATACCCCAACCTCCTGCCCCAGCCCGGTGAAAATAAGTGAGTGAGTGAGGGTGGGGGAGAGTGAGTGATGGAGGGAGGGAGGATGGGGTAACTGGGGGGTGGGGTCTCGGTGAAGGGGCAGGGCCTCAGAGAAGGGTCGAGGTCTCAGGGAAGGGGCAGGGCAAGGGTGTTTGGTTTTCTGCCATTAGAAAGTTGGCTAACGTACATAGCCGTACAAGCACGCACACACCTTCTGTATGTCATGTGTGTATGTGTCAAGTGTACATGAAAGAGAGAACGTGAATTGTGTCTGTACATGCTGGAGGCTGTATGTACATATAGTATATTGTTTGACACCAGCACATCTTGTAAATATTGCAGACGTCGTTCACTCCAGAAATAATTCAGGTTTCATCAGAACTTGCAAGGAGAATAAGTGAGGCCTAATTCTCATTTACATTAAGGCCCTTTTGCACTGAAAGGGACCTTAGTGTAAATGAGAATCAGGCCCTCAGCGTTCCTGAGAACTGTGACGTGTGTGGTTGCGAGAGCAATGCTGTAATGCTCTGTGTGCACGTGTGTGTGACAGTGAGTGGGGGAGTCAGGAATGTGACACACAATTGCCTGCTGGAAGCCAGAGCTGCAGTTTAAGCTTGATAGCTCTCTGTGCTGTGGTCCTGGATGAGTGCAAGGATGGGTTCAGCTCCTGGATTTGAGGCATAAGACCCCTTGCAACCAACTAGAGAGCTGCTGCCTGACAACATTTAGGCTACATCTGCACTGTGATCTAGGGGTGTGATTCCCAGCTCACGTACACCTGCTCGTGCTAGCTTGAGGAGAGCTAGTGCAAGTATAAATAGTAGCTGTGGTAGTGTAACGCTGCCAGATCCCGGCCGGCGGGATCGAACCGCAGACCTCTGGAGCTTAGTGCATGAGCCTCTACAGCATGAGCTAAAAGCCAACCGTTAGCTAAGGCTGCAGAGCAGACTCATTTCTTGCTCGCTTTCGAAGTGGTCTCGGTGCCACTAGATGGGACAGAGCTCCACGCCCAGGTGGCATGTGGGTTACAGCACCACAGGCAGTGGTTGGAAGGCTCAGCTGTGCCCAAGTGAAACCCACCTGACCCCTCTGGGTCTGTGTTTCAGCCATGCCACCACGGTTACTGCCCATGCTACCATGGCTACACGGCTAGTTATACTGGTGCTTGCTCTCAACAAGCTGGCACGAGTACACGTATGCGAGCTGGGAATCACACCTCTAGCGCGTCATGTACATGTAGCCTCTGACATATGTCAGCTCCCCCCCTTTGATGGTGAGGCCTGATTTACACTTAAAACATAGGTTGACATAGCTATGGCATTCGGGGGGGGAGCGGGGAGGTGTGAAAATCCACCCGCTAAGCACTGCAGCTACACCGAGCAAAACCCCCCAGTGTGGGCACAGCTAGGTGGGCGGATGCATTCCTCCTCCAGCCTACCTACCGTCTCTGGGGGAGCTGGAGTTAGTACACTCACCAAAGGGGTGCTTCCATTGTAGCAACTTCCCAGTAGAGCCTACACCACAGGGTAACCATTGCAGCCCCATCGTTATGCCACTGTAAGCCCTGGAGCATAGACAAGCCTTTAATCAAGCTGATCGCTTTCCTCTCTCTCTCTCACACAGACACACCCACACATGTTCTTAAACACACAAAGTCCCCTGCCTTCTGGGCTCCTCAAGGGCCGACGGGTTGGAGCTCTCTCTTGCACTGTGTTCATGGGAGGTAGTGGGGTTCCCATTCCGTGTGCCCAGAAACCGAGGGGGGGGTCTACTTTTTATTCGTCTTATCCTTATTTATTATTCATATCACTGTAGGGCCTAGGAGCCCCAATCATGCCCCAGGACCCTTCCGTGCAAACACAGAACAAGTCTGACCTCTGCCACTGACTCCCTGAGTGACCTTTGGAAAGTCAGCTAATTTCTCTGTGCCTTGGTTCCTCGTCTAAAATGAGATTTCCTTCATTTAAGTTGTAAGCGCTTCAGGCTATGGACTGTCTCTGACTGTGTGCAGGCAGCAGCTGTGAAAAGGCTCCCATTGACTTCACTGGGAGGTTAGAGTGGGGCTCTAAATGAGAGGTTGCATGAGAAATAGTCACACCCATCTCTGGGCCTCGCCAGTGCTAATGCTAGGAGCAGACTCCCAGATTTCCATGGCAGCAGCTCCTCATTCGCTGATCCTCTTGGTTTTTCATCTGCTGTTGAGCCTTCCTATTCCCTGAACTACTCTGACCAAGGCTTGGCAACAGCCTGTCTCCGTGATGGCCGTGCGGGAGACTGGACACTGTTAATTAGAAAAAAAAGACACCTGGCCCTGCCAAATCACAGTTAATGAAGTTAAGATTTAATATTCATTAGCTCTGCAGTGCTTGTTCACCATGAAGATGACTCCTTGATTTGTAACCTCACTTCAGGAGGGTGCTAAAACATGACCACATAATCCTACTGCCGCCATAAACACCAGAAATGGAGTTAGCAGGATGATGGTCAGAGGTGATGGAGGGCCAGGCGGACATTTTACCGAGGACACTCAGCTGTTCGTGAGTTTTCAGTCCTGCAGTAAATCCTCAGGCCTTTGGAATTCAGCTACTTCTTTCTTAGCAATTGTTTCCTCTCCTTCTCTCTTTACTGCGATGGGTCACTCTGGAAGGAATGGACAAAGCATAGGTATGATGCAGAGGAATGGAGCCATGCCCAGGAGCCTGCTTTACCTTCCACAGGATTCAGACAATCTGTTTGATTTTCTGCGAGGTACCCGTAGTTATTGGAAGGAGCCTGGTCTAGGGACAGCGTAAGGTTGGGTGCACTACCCAGATGCTCAGGTACCGGGGTGATAGTGTTCTGAGATCACTGTCCTGAGCGTGGGATGAATGCAAAGAAAGAAAGAAAGAAAGAAAGAAAGAAAGAAAGAAAGAAAGAAAGAAAGAAAGAAAGAAAGAAAGGCTTGGATAAAATATCAACACTCCTCCCCCATTCAATCTTCACCCATTTTAGGACTAAACCATAATTGATCTTCAAAAGTGGAGAGACGCGCATAGGTGGGAGAGTGGTTCAATGAAGAAGAAGGAGAAAAGAGAACTTGTGGTGGGAGTGGAAAGGAGCAGAAATGTAGCATCAGAGAAAGGAGCTAGGAACTCTGCACCCTCTACACCTACAGTGGCTGGTGCCTTCCACTTGATGCCAGAATGTGCACTGGGCCTGGGGGCGGCTTGCCCTAAAAGTACCTCTGTGATGTTATCCTATGCCATTAAGGACCTCACTGGAATAGGCAAATGGGGACGGGAAGATGGATTGGATTTGCTGGAAAGAAATGTAGAGCTGAAAGCACTTCCTCTGCTTCTGGGCCCAGCGGTTTATTTTGAAGATCTCTGGCCTGTGTTCAGACTAGACGGTCACAATGATGCCTTCTGGCTCTGGAATCTATGAATTTGGAAGCTCATTCTTAACATGAACACTGCAAATGTGACAACCCACCTGCCCCACGTGAGTCATCAGATGAGTTTGGATTTTCAGCATCACAACACAGACTTTTACCACTTGACTTAAAGGAGTAGCTTCATTAGCTGGTAGCAGGAATAGGCTGTTATCCTCTAATGGCCTAGCCCCTAGCAGGGGGAGCCTGACACACGCTGTGCTAGGATAGGTAACACAAACAGTCCTGTTACCAGGCTGTGTTTATTTCAGCCCCAGAGCTGTCTCAGAGAAAGGAGAAGATCGCAAAAGAGGAACTATCAGATAACGAAATAAGCGTCTGAGCTGCAGGATGAGTTTGGCAGGATCCTTTATGCTAATCAGGTTTCAGCTCTCTTTCATTCCACTGACCCGATGACAGGGCAAAGGCATCGCCTCACTCTGCAGTTCGAGCCTGAGACATAATCCCCCTAAGAACCCTTTTGAAACATCACACCGGGAACAGCAACATTTTAACAGGACCAAAGTCTGGGGAAAAGGGACTTCTGAGTCCTCGCTAAGCACCTTAGTAGGTGTCAAGCATCCCTCACCCCCCTCCCAAGGATGGTGGGTTGGGAGGCCGGACGGTCAAGGCAGAGATGCTAATCTGCAAACCCTTGCTGTTGCACAGAAAAGGCAAATAGCTCACTGCTTCTTCATGAAGCAACATTGCCCAGCAGCTCTCCTCAGCCACGGGGCGATTACCGATGAGAGATGTGGGCCGGGCGACACTGACAGGCACCGGGGGCATGTGCTCCTTCACGGGACGTGCAGCGCAGCCAGCCAGGGCCTGCAGCTCTCCCTTCAAATCAGATCTAGGGGAGGCGAAGGAGGTGGTGAGAAGCAGCCCCCTAACGAGCAATGAGTGTCTCACACCAAGCCAGCAGAGCTGCTCAGCGGTGCTTGTGACTGGCGCTGCTGCCCTGGAGGAGCCCTGGATAAAGAGTATTATTCAGTGACGTCTCCCATTTCCTTCCCTTCTCTCTGCCTGCCTCGATGCCTCCCCGACACTCATGGCAGCGTGATGAGCTCTGGGGCATGACAACGTTAATTACCCCTGCTGCCCGCAGCTTGGTTCTGTTCTGCTTCCTTCATGGGGAGGATGGAGGCCTTTCAAAGAGGGACGATGAATTTGACTCATCAGTGGGACTGGAGGGAGAGCCCTCTGAGCGGGATAGTGCTGGACAGCCTCTGGGGTGGATTTTCCTTCCTATGTTCCACCTCCCTGACCCCTCAGTGGTGGGGCCATTGTGCCCCACATCCTTTCTTCGTAGGACGTTATACAGGAAGTGTGAAAAAGCCCAGCCTTGTGCACAGGGCTACCACAACGTAAGTCCCATGTGAGTGATGTTCAGGGTTTGTGCTGACTGTCTCTACAGGACAGAAGCAGGAGTGGTCAGTTCATAGAAATTAATAACCAAGGGAAAGGAATAAATAACAACACTGTAACTAAGGCTACCAACTGAAACGAATCTGCTGGGTTGCATGCATGCCCGTGGCCCTCTTCTGGATCGAATCAGCACTGCTCATCTGTGTGTCAGTCCCCTGTACTACTGGCAGGTAGTGGAGATTCTCCAGAAGCAGAGGCTTCTGAGTTGCTAGCCACGTTGTCACCATAATGTTCCGAACCATCTGATTGTGCAGCACAAAGACAATCTCAGTGTCCTAAATGGCATAGATTTTTTCCCCATGATACTTTTTCATAGTGTCTCCTATCCAAGGCTTTCAAAGATATGAATGAACTAAACTTCTCAGCCTGGGAGGGAAGCATTATTATCATCCCCATCGTACACTTGGGGAAATAGAAATGCTCAGGGACTTGCAGAAGACCATGGAGTGAATCATTGGCAGGGATGACATTCAAACTCAGGAGTCCTGGTTACCCAGGATGCAGGCATTTACATTGTGTTCATTGCCACCTGTATGGGCCAACCCTGAGCTCAGCCCACTAGACCACACTACCACTGGATAGAAAACCCCCGTGCAAAGTGGTCTAGGTACAACCGCGGGAACTACAGGCAGAAGTCATTCATCCTGGATTTGGTTATGGCTGGTGCTGCTATCAGATCTTTGTCATCTCTGAGACGTGACTCTAAAAAGCAGTTTTCAAACCCAGTCCAACATACGGTCTAAAAGACCAGCGGTTAAAAGCTGCTGGCTCTTGTTAACAGTAAAAACCCTGGACCCATTTGTCAGGTTCCTCCCCGCTTGTAGCACCATGTGCTGAGGGGACTGAGACACTGGCCAACAGAAGGGCCCAGCAAGGATGGAAGCATCCCCATATAAGGGGCTCTTGGTATAGCTGGGAAATGTACAACTCAAGAGCACTTTTCATAGTAACTTCCTGATCCCTTTGGTGTCTTTCTGAGACCAGCTTGCCTGCCCTCTTGTAAGCACTATTTTCCCAGCATACTTTTCTAGGGACTGTTCCTTTAAATGCAGCAGAGCCAACCAGCTGCAGGCTTAAGAAAGCTGTTTTACTGCCAGGCACTGCTTCTCCTGATCTTCTACTTGGTAAGTTCCCTGAACTCCTTTGATGGTTTCCAGTTCCTTTTCTTGTTAATATTGCTGAGCAGAGAGCATATTCCCCCAGAGCTCTTCTCAGATGGGGGAGGTGAGACCCCATTTTAGCAAAGTGTAAATAATTGTTGTTAAAACCTATAGGTTGGACACTTGATGGGCACCCTGAGCTCCAAAACCTGTAAAGGATAAGGCCTTTGTTCCTGTGTTTCCATTCCTGCATAAGCCAGAGGAGCCTGGCTATCCAAACACTCACTGAGGAACTGTCGTACTGCATATTTCCAGATGATAGTCCTTCAAAGCATTCTTCCACAGTTGAAATCCAATTTCCTGGGGCTACAAATCCAGGACATTTGCATAGGACTATTGCAATATAAATAAAGTACCAGCAGGCAGCTTGCTCTCCCTTTCCCCTTTCCAACACAGACATCCATCCATATACATACACACCATGTTTATACACACAAGCACCCCATTTGCATGCAAATATGCCACATTCATACATGGCACATTTGCATACACACACCCCCTATTCATGCAAACACACTGTTGTCACTCTTCCCATTCTCACCCACGCTACAGATAACACACAGGCAAGCACAGTCTCCTGCTTTCATTTCCGACAGCATATGCTATGACACCAGCAAGAATGCAATGCAGCTCTAGAATACTAGTATAAAAGAAAAGCAGCCAAAATAATCATCAAAAATGGCTTTGTTTCTAAAGTTCCTCCTTTTAATGTGAGGGCTCTGGTTTGGAATGCACTTTATCCTATCTGCAGTGTAAGGATGTTTAAAGGGTTGTTTGTAGTGTCTACCAGCTCAGGTCCAAAATGTAGTGGGATTTTGTTTGTGTGTTTGCTTGTGGAGTGGAGTGGGATTATTAAACCTAATGAAAATGCCTTGGGGGTTGAAAGGGTGACTTCATCCTTCTTCTTAAAGGTTATGAATGAACATCCCCACAGCAGCATTGTGCTAGGTAGTGCCTGAGAGCTGGGAAGTGAAACTGACTATATACCACCATGAAACTAACCAGTCTAGTTCTACCCTCAGAACTGAGTGAAATGCAAAAATTAAACAAACACCATAAATGGTGAAAAGTACAGTACCAAAGATTGTATAGATTCTATCGATCTGTCTATTCGTGTCTCTAATGATCATACAATTATCTCTGTGGTATCTGAACACAAAACTTAACCTTTTCATTCTCTGTGATATTATTGGTGCCAGCGGTAAGGAATCTTTATTTAATTGCTTGACTTTTATAGTGACAGGGTCTCTTTCAGCAGATTTAAAATCTCCCCAAAAGCTGGTGTTTGTTAGCTGGTTTATTTATAGATCTTACATTATTTAGGAAGCGTGGGGTTTTTTTTCCTCTCTGGTTTCTGCTTTTCTGCCTCCTGTTTGCTGCTTTTGAGTTCCCTTCCACAAGCTGCATGGGAATACATTTCTTTTTTTTATCCTTGACATTTTGCTGTTTAACTTGATCATGGCTTAATACCGACTGCCAATCAATCACTCTGTGTGTGTCAGTCAAATCCAGGATGGCTGTCAGAGCTAGTAAGTTTAATGGCATTTCTGTGGTTTGTTTGTCTATAATGTGATAGCTTTTTAATGCCGCATCTGATCAATTCCAGCATTTCAGGGAACGTTCTAGGCCAGAATCCTATTGATCTGAGGAGAAACTGGGGAACCGGCAAGCCCCTACCATCTGTTTAGTACAGCCACAGCTTCAAGCTCCTCTGCAGTTATCTATGGATCAAAGAACTGGTGGTTGGTGGCTCCCCTTAACACCCTCCAGCATAACGAGACACCAGTCTCATCTTAGCCCATCCTCCCAATAGAGTTTAATATGTTGACACCCTGAATTGCTTATCCTTCCTCCCAGATCAATACAAATGTTGGGGGGAGAAATTAAGGGGGGGCATTCACACAGCCCCTGGCAGGGGGAGAAGAATGATATAGAGGAGGAGCAAAGGTGGGGGCACACAGAAACCCTGGTGTGGGGGAGACTGGGAGATCCTGCTATGGAAGAAAGGTGAGAATGCAGGGGAACACAGAGCCCTTGCCATATGGGAATGGTGGTTGACACAGAGCGGCTGGCAGGGTAGATATTGGGGAAGTAGGACTGAAAGGAAGGAGGATCGGAGGGGGCTACACAGTCAGCTTGCTGGGGGAATGGTGGGAGGCCAGGAGCCCCTGATGTGTGCAATGAGCTCTGCCTGCCTAAGCTCTGAAGCGTGCATCCCTTATTACGTACCATTGCAGGGAAAGGAGATACACCTCTCATGGCTGCTGCATTAACTTGTACTTCCCCTGAGGGCTGCAGGACAGGTACCTTCTATAAGGATGTTGGCTGGCAAGTTCTCTGGGGATTTTCCCCGTTGTTATCTCCATGGAGCAGTCTGCACTGCGGAGTGTGGATAGGGGATGCTGGAGCACCAGGCGACAAACTTCAGCAGGAGCCCTGGCCAATTCTGCAAAGAACAGGGAGTCTGACTCTGTCTACACTGCCATTAAACACCGTGGCTGGCCTGTGCCAGCCAACTCAGGCTTGCAGGGCTTGGGCTAAGGGGCTGTTTTAATCCAGGCTGGTGCTGCAGCCTGAGCTTTGGGACCCTCCCACCTTGCAGGATCTTAGAGCCAGGGCTCCAGCCTGAGCCTCAACGTCTACACTACACTTAAACAGCCCCTTAGCCTGAGCCATGTGAGCCCGAGTCATGCCAGCCGGGGGATTTTAATTGCTGTGTGGATGTACCTTTAGTTCTCTCCATACTGCAGAGGGGTTGGGCTGACACAGACCTTCCTCTCAGTCATAAATAGAGTGAGCGCAGGGAGTGAAGGGGGCAATCAAAATTACCGAGTGGTAATTTAGTTGGTGTTGGTTCTGCTTTGAGCAGGGGATTGGACTGGATGACCTCCTGAGGTCTCTTCCAACCCTAATATTCTATGATTCTAAACCACAGTTTCCCACCGTTTGGTTCTGTGAGTTGGGCAGGTCCCTATCCTGTCATCGCTGGTGAATGAAAGACAAATGTGACTTGGGTCACAAGTGAAATGAGTTTGGCAGTCTCTGTCTAGAGGACACTGCATGTTTGCCCAAACTGCTGCTTGTCATAGATTGTCAGAATTCAAAGGAGAGGCCTGGCATGGAAATGGGCAGGTGACAGTGATTCACTACCACGGGAATAGCACCTTAGAAATCCACGATAGAGCGGCCGAGTCAGTGTTATGTGACGGGAGGGGGCATCATGTTGGAGCAGCAGGAAGGCGGAAAGTTAATGGCTGAGATACATCGGAAGAGCTGCAAGGCAGGCTGCGTAGCAAGTGCATGGTGCGATGGAAGGGAGGAAGGGGCAGAACTGGAGTGAATTCACAGCACACCAGCATCAACGATCAACTGCAGTGGCTCACTCGAGGAAAGGCTAAAAAAGCTAGGAATGCAGAGATTGCCTGAACTACAAGTAGTGGGTGACTAGACCTCTACTACTGCTGCAGGTATCGGTTCTGGGTCCGGTTCTGTTCAATATCTTCATCAATGATTTAGAGAATGGCACAGAGAGTCCATTTATAAAGTTTGTGGATAATACCAAGCTGGGAGGGGTTGCAAGTGCTTTGGAGGATTAAAATTCAAAATGATCTGGACAAACTGGAGAAATGGTCTGAAGTAAATAGGATGAAATTCAATAAGGACAAATGCAAAGTACTCCACTTAGGAAGGAACCATCAGTTGCACATGTACAAAATGGGAAATGACTGTCTAGGAAGCAATACTGCGGAAAGGGATCTGGGGGTCATAGTGGACCACAAGCTAAATATGAGTCAACAGTGTGATGCTATTGCAAAAAAAAGCTAACATCATTCCAGGATGTATTAGCAGGAGTGTTGTAAGCAAGACATGGGAAGTAATTCTTCCATCTACTCCGCACTGATTAGGCCTCAACTGGAGAATTGTGTCCAGTTGTGGGTGCCACATTTCAGGAAGGATGTGGACAAATTAGAGAAAGTCCAGAGAAGAGCAACAAAAATGATTAAAGGTCTAGAAAACATGACCTAGGAGAGAAGATTGGAAAAAAAAAAAGGGGGTATGTGTTTAGTCTGGAAAAGAGAAAACTGAGAGGGGACATAACAGTTTTCAAGTATGTAAAAGGTTGTTACAAGGAGGAAGAAGAAAAAATGTTTTTCTTAACTTCTGGGGATAGGACAAGAAGAAATGGTCTTAAATTGCAGCAAGGGAGGTTTAGGTTGGACATTAAGAAAAAATTCCTAACTGTTAGGATGGTTAAGCACTGGAATAAAATGCCTAGGGAGGTTGTGGAATCTCCATTACTGGAGATTTTTAAGAGCAGGTTAGACACAAACCTGTCAGGGATGGTCTATATAATTAGATACGTTAGATAATTCACTCTGTGTGAGACACTTTGTCTAAGAAATCCCAGATTAGCTAAACTTGGAGTTTCTCCTCCCCCAGGAACACAAATGGAGATGTCTAAATAAAAGGATTGTTAGTCATTTAGACAAGAATCTCACAATTTACATATGGCTCAAATGTGTGTCTCTCTGCACATGAGGTGAGAACCCCCAAAAGGTTGATCGAGTAACATCCTGCTTTCCTATGCAGAGTGACCCATTTAATCCTGTGAGTGAATCAAGTTTGAGAGGTGGGCAGGGAAGCTCAAAACAGTTAGAAATAGCTTGCTGTGTTAGTTGGGTTAAGTTTCCTCATTCAAGTCCAGTTCAAGTTTTCACCCCAAATTAGAAACTCTACATTTGTCTGCGTTATGAATCAAACATGCTGTCGCTCTATATGTGGATGATGTCTCTGGTGCATATAGTAAGTGCTGAACAATGTGAAATGAAAGGTACTGGATATAATCAAAGAATGTATGGACTATGTCCACTACAGTAGAGGAATTATAAGGTATTTTGTTTTCTCTACAAATGATGGTTGCACTCTAGAAGTGATGTGGATTGTATAGCACGAGCAGGACAAGGAATATTGAAAGATATAAATACCTAACATAGAAATATTACAAGAAATCCCTTTAAAAGGCAGGGAATTGCAATTACTAGTCTGGATAATAGAGAAATACAATCCTTGAAATGAATAAAACATAAAAAGCCTCTGATAAAAAATACCTTCAATCCTTTTATGACACACTCACACCATCTAGTAGATATTGACAGAGGCAGGCAAAAAACTGCAAGAGCTGAAATCTGAGAGCTGATTTCCAAGTGTCCAATAGGAAATTAGAGAGTTTCCCTCTCTAACCATCCCTAAAAACAGGTGATAAAACTGAGATCACCATATGGGAAGCTCAAGAATCCAGAAGAGCTGCCCTGTTGAGATTTCATTTCTGAGATTGCGTTTCTCTTTGTGTTCTTTAATAGAAGTAACTAAAAGTTCCCTGGTTGCATCTACGCTCTTTCTAGTGAGACCCCAAGGAACCATAATCCAAAATAACCCAGGAATGCTAAATGTTATTCCTCAAAGAATAACAGTCAGCATTGTTTGGATGTTTCAAACTAATCATTTACTGGCTAAATTGGCGCTGTTGCGATTGAAGCAGCGGTGTCAATTTAGCGGATCTGGTGAAGACACGCTCGACCTAAGTGATCGCTACTTCAGTTAAAATCCACACCCCATAGCGATGTAGTTATATTGACCTACCCCCGGGCGTAGACAGAGCTAGATCGATGGAACAGCTTCTCCTGTCAACATACATACTGCCACCTGGGGAGGTGGATTAACTAGCTGATGGGAGAGGTGTCTCCCATGGGCTTCGAGCGCCTTCATTAAACCACTGCAATGGCACATACATTGCTACCACCACTCAGTGGGGATGGTTTAATGATGGCGACGGGATAACTTTCTCTCGTCGGCAGAGAGCAGCTACATAGCTAGCTTACAGTGGCACAGAGGCATAAGTACAGCCTTGCCACTGTCTGGTCTCTTGTGTAGACATAGCCTGAGCCAGCGTTCCCCTATCTCAATAGAAGGGGTCGTCGTAATTAATTCCATTCAAATGTTGGCAGTCACTTCAAACTGGCATGCCTAGTTTGGTAGATGTCGGCGGTCAAATCTAGCTGACGCTTCAGCAAATTCATAACATTGACTCCCCATCTCCGCATACACTCCTGTTGTATTTATCTTGGTTTGCTGACAGGTCTGCGTGTGTTCAGGACTGCTCTGGAGACTGGAGAAGGGGTGGCGTGCAACCCTCTCCTCCCCCCACATCCCAAGAAGAATCCTCTGTGTTTTAGGGACTCAAAATCCCAGATTTGTGCTGCATCAGCACGTCGGAGATAAAATTGCTGACTCACCCTGTGTTCTGCAGTTGGATTAAGGGGTTCCACACCCAGAGATCATCTTCAGCAATAAGACCTTCCTCCGTCAGACTCCAGTAACATCAAATATGCTCATGTAACAGAACCAGACCCTGGCAGTGATGCATCAAGTGGAATACAACTTCAGTGGCAATTTTCGCAAGCTGCAATCCACTTCCAGGGGGAGGTGCCTTCGTCATTGAAAATGCATTCAGTAATGAGCTACCTCTAGAAATCTACAGGATCCTGCTAGGAGGAGCGTACGGTTAAGGCCCTCTGAGATTACGCCTCAAGACAGCTGCTCCTTTTCAGCTCACCTGGATCTGAAGGAGGCGAGAACAGCAGGATTGGTGTATGGGGGATGTGCAGATTCACACCAGATGCCTTGTTAGTTTGACTATCTCCATACGGTTTTTAGGCATATGTTACCCCGACTGAGAGCACAGCTCAGGAACTGTGCAAGAGACAATGATAATCATAGAGCATGTTGTGGGAAGATGGTTAATTTTAATAAGGTGAACAAGCTTTGGGGAAAGGGTTCAACTCCACCCAAGGATTGGATCTCGGCCTTAAAGCCTGCAGCCCTCTGTGTGTGGGGGAATCATGAGAGACTTGCAGAGCATTTACAGAACCTTTTCAAAATGCACAACCCCCTTTGAGATTCACCCTTCCTTGCTGCAATTGAAACACATTGTTAACCAGGAGATGAAGATAAAACAGGGCATGTGATGGAAACCATAAAGCTTATGAGGTGCAGATATTGAATTCCAGCCCTCTGGTGGAAAGGAGGGAAGCATGTGGTGGGGGTGGCGACAAGGGTCAGTTCTCACAGTCTTATCTCATTCCTGCTAAGGTTTATGTGTGGAAGTCCTAGAAGTACTACCTTTCTTCAACAAGGCCTGTTTTGGGATCAGTGACACTTACGAGCTGTTGGAACAGCGTCCCGCAGGATGTGATGGATTCTTCAGCGCTTTACATGGAGAATGGCTGTCTTTCTAAACAAAAAAAAAAAAAAAAAAAAATGGCCACTGGTTTCTGGGTTTGAGTCAGGAATCGGGGGTGGGAGGAGGTTCTCTAGCCCAAGTGATGCAAGAGGTCAGGTCAGATGATCCTAATGGTCCTTCTGGCCAATATTACCTACGTATCACCAGAGATCTTTGTTGCAAACAGAACAGGGCCAATCTCCAGCCTGTCTGTTAAGAGATGTGTTAGGATTTTAAATTCAGTTAGCAGATTTTCTTCTTTCCTTATAAACTTGGAACACTAAATATACCCAGCAGGCCCTCTTCGGGCTCGAGATCAACCTAGCTGCCTTGGAGTCAACAGGGCCTTCCACAAACGCTTGATTCAGGAGCCCCTGGGTGGTGACATGAAGTGGTCCAGGCTGGGATGCCAGGTTTCCCCTAGTCCAGAGGCCTCAATAAAGAAACCCCTTCCTATTCAGCCCCACCCACACTCGGCCCCCAGGCCCCTTGTTGCTTCCCGGGCTGTACTGCAGCAGTGGGCTCTTCCCCCCCGTGATGGGGCCCCAGGCTGGGGCTGGCCTGTGCTCCAGGGCTGGGGGAGGGAGGCCACGCTGCTTGCTCAGTGCACCGGGGTGGGGGGGACACGCTGCAGGCCCTTCTGGGGCTAGGGGAGGCTGCGCTGCCTGCTCTCCCAGCTGGTGCTCCATGGGGCTGGGGGGGAGATGAGGCGCTGCTTACTCGCTCACCCACCCAGTGCTCTGGGGCTCAGGGGTGGGGGGGACTGGTCACTCACCCGCCTGGCGTTCCGGGTCTGGGAGCACTCGGGCGGCCTGGGGGTGTGTGGGGGGTGCTGGCTGCTGCACTGGGAGTGGGGAGGACTCTGGGCTCTGGCGAGAGGGGCAGGGCTTTGGGTAGAAAGGGTGGTCCAGGCCGGGGGCTAGCCTCCCCAAACCCGGGGTTTACCCGCCACCCATGACAACACCCAAGTCTCATCCCTTCTCTGCTATGAGGGACGCTACCCCAGAGACACAGCCCTGCCCTGCTGACCCTCTCCCGGGAACTGGGGCTTGCTGTTCCGGTTTCTGCTCCCACAACAGCATAAAAAATGGCAGAAAGTATCGCTGGAACTTTAATTATTCAAATCCGCTTTGCATAAAGGAAGAAAATTCCCCAGCCCGGAGCCCCGCTCTGTGCTCAATCTGTCAGTTGAAACAGCCGCTCCTCTGCCCGGCTCGTATAATTAATTAATAAGCCCCAGGACAGAGCCTGGCGCTCCCATGCTGCCCATGTCAGAGGGATATTTAGCACACTCCCAGACAGCGCTGTGGCTAGCCTCCTTTGCAAGTGTGTTTTAGCTGATTGACCTCCTTGGTATTTAGCCGTGAAAACAAAGGGATGGCAAAGAAATTTAATTCTCTGTTGCTTTAAGCTTCTTATGCCCTGGCTCCTCGTGTGGGTCCGTCGCTTTAGTCTGTTACCTGTCGGACTGGGCTAGTTTCCACCAAAGGGCCTTGGTGATATGAGACTGGCACGGCCCTGGGCTTGAAGCAGAGCCGGGGAGCTGACAGTGGGCAACAGGGGTTGGGCAAGAGTTTCCAGAGGAAAGTGAGTACAGCAGTGCCTCGGTAAAGGCTGGAAAATGTCTGCAGGCAGCTGCAGAGGGAGGCAGTGTAGTCTAGTGGCTTGGGCACCAGCCTGGGAGTCAAGAGACTTGGGGTCTATTCCCAGCTCGGCTGCAGACTGGGTTTGCCACCTTGGACAAGATACTCCTGTCAGTTAGGCCTTGTGTGCACACAGTGGCTATGTCTACACTGCAATCAGTGGAGTGATTGCACCTTGGGTAGACATACCTGCACCAGCTTTCATCTAACTAGCAAGGCTGAAACTAGCAGTAAAGACAAGGTAGCGTGGGCTTCAGCACAGGCTAGCAACGCAAATACGTGCTCAGGGTCCCGGTGGGCTTGTGCAGGCCCTGTTGAAGCACTTGCCAGTGCATGGATGCTGCTATTTTTAGCCAGGCTCGCTAGATTGAAGCTGTCACAGGTATCCCTGCCTGAACTGCGCTCACACTTCTGATTGCAATGTGGATGTACCCCGAGTGTATGCACCAATTTAACTAAATGGATTTAGAAGCTGATTTAGTTTGATCAGTGCAACTCCTACCTCTACCCCAGTGTGGACATGTATTGGACAGGTCTGCACACAGATTTTGTACTAGTAGAACTATTTTTGATAGGTCTGATTTTTCTTTATATTTTTATACCGGTACCATTATATAGATATAACCTCTAGTGACATACACTGACATAGCTTATCCCCCTTCCCTCACAGGAATAGCTAGACCAGCGTAAGTACATTTATATTGGTGGAACTGTAGCCCCGTTAGGGGGCTTTGTATTTTATTAACTATATGTGTCTATAAAGGTGCAGTTAACGCAGTACAACTCTTGTGTAGACAAGCCCTTAAATTAATTTAGCTGAAACTGATTACAAACCAACTTAACTTATATTGGTTTAAGATGCTTTTAAACTGATTTAAGAGTGTTCACACACAGAATTGCACAGGTTTAAGTAACCCAGTTTAAAATTTCACCTTTAGTTAAACTGGTGTAATTCTGTACGTAAGGCAGGCCTCAATTTCCCCATCAGTATAGTGGGGTGAGTGTTACCATCTTTCATAAAGTCTAGTGAGGCGAAAGATGGAATCAGTGTTCTTCATTGGGGCTGTGGTATCAGCACTGGCACTATAGATAAATCAGCAGTGCCTAGACAGGCCAGAATACCCTTGTGGACACATCGGCAGAAGCTGAAGAAAGGGCAGGAGGCTTCTCAAGAGATACCTAAAGCACTGGCAGTCAGATCAAATAACCCCTGAGGATGTACTAGTCATGCCTGGGGACAGGACAGAACATCCCTGCGGTTGTGTGAGATCTGGAGATAGGGCAGGTCACCCCTGCAGGTATACAGGTAACAGCCGGCCTGGCCGTAGGGCAGAACACACATATCTGCAGTTGTGTATCACCAGGCGAGTTAAAAATCAGGCAGTCTGGAGTGCTGGAGCCAGCCAACAACCAGGGACTGTCTATCAGAGAGGCTGATTATCATTACCATTATTTTCAAGTAGCTGCTGTGCCTGGAGATTAGACAATGAAGGAGGAAATTATTCCACCAGCTGCCACCGCAAGGGTGTGCGACTGCGACCACATTCGCACGCCACTCTCCGCTTGGCTCTCTGGCTCCGGTGTGCCCCAGTTTCATTGAACAGGTGAGGATTCCCCCATTGTGCACCCCACTTTTCACGGGTGCAACTGGCCCTCTTGTGCAAGGGGTCAACTCATTTAGTTTGAGGAGAGCAGGGCGCACAGGTGCAATGTGCACCCGGGAACACTACAGGGAGCTTAGGGGAGGAGCAGAATAAGATTGTGGCGCTAAGGGGTTTTGCCTGAATAAAAAAAATCCAGCTTAACCCGTCTGACTGCTGCTTACTTCAGCCAAAATCCCGCCAGCCTGTCCTCCCATGCACACTGCTGCAGCCTCCCTCTCTGCAGGAATAGCCCCTGCATCGCCCCCTCTGCTTTAAATTTCGCTGCTTCCATTCCGAAGAGCCCCCGCTGAATCAGAGGCCCCATGAGAATACGCGCTCTTAGGGGATCCACCCCTGGATTTAGGCTGTTGAAGGAGTCCCTGTTATTTCCCTTTCTCATGTAATGCCGCTTCAGTGCATCTGAGAAGGCAGATGTGCGTCTAGTGCAGATTATTACTTAGTGAGTTCCAGCAACTAGACCCACCCCCCCTTCCCGTGTGGCATCCCACTTTGAGATGACCACAATCTTGCCAGGGATGCCTCTAGCTCGGAGGTTTTTGAAGTGGGGGGCATGCCCCTCTGGGGGGAGGCATGAAAAGGTTATCAGGGGGTGTGAGGACTTGACAGGACCAGGCTGATGGGCCAGGGTTAGCAGGGGGCTCTGGCCAGCGTGAGAAGTGGACCGGATGAGGATGTGTGCCGGTGGTGTCGGCTGCCGGGACCAGGCTTCCTGCCACTGTCACTCCGCCACTGCTGTTACAGCTGGTACCCTCCTCTGCTGGGTGAGGCCGGTTGGACTCTGCGAGACGGGAACTCAGGACTACTGACCCCACTACCAGACTTAGCCCCCTACTTACCCTGGCCCTGGGCCACGGAGCCCCATCCACTTCCCCTGCCAGACAGAGCCTGCGCAGAGAAATCAGTCGGGGCTCTGCTGAAGGGCTGGGAGGGGGCCATGCCCAGCAGGGGAGGCAGTACTCACAGTTCCCCTCCTGACCCCAACCTTTTCAGTGTGGCCCCATTCACTTCCCCTGCATGATGGGTGGGGGGGAGCAAGATAGGCAGGGAGCAGTGTCCCAGCAGCTGAGACCCAACTGCAGCAGGGAGTGGAAGGTTCCCCAGCTGCCACATGGTGAGTTCCAGGCACCCTGCGCCCTGTTTCTTAGAAAGAGGGGAGCACACATGGGACATGATTCTCTGAAGGGGGGCTCAGCAAAAGAAGGTGGGGAACCTCTTGTCTGGCTGATCCCTCCAACCATAAGGTATCTAGTAGGGCTTCCCCCGTTTGAGCTGTTTGCTTGCCTGTGGTCTCCAGCCTTTAGAAGTCTCTGTGGTGTCCAGTCCAGAGTGAACTCCAGTTACTGTTCATTAACAAGGTCCGTACCCTGACTAAACAGCCGAAGGGAGACACAGACTGGCGATGCAGCCCGGGGACCAGTCTGGAAACAGGCGAAATGGGCAGGTATACAGCTGTCCCTGGGCTGCGATCCCTAACTATTCACTGGCATCAGGGAGTCGGGTCCACAGTGTTTGCACACACATCCTAGCTCCAGAAACGGCATTTCACGTCCCATCCATGCTCTGGAGGAACACAGGCACCAGGGGTCCATCAAGAACAAATGCAACCTAGTCTGTTGTAGTGACAAGACTGATCTAGTGGAGTCCATTTTTCACCTGAGAGCAGGCGCTCGGCTCAGTGTGGGACAGGGAGGCTTGTAGGTGCCGGTAGCATCTGAGCAGAAATCGGTGGGTGGAGAACGTTACTTCAGCCTCATGGCACCATCACTCCCGTTTACTTCAGCCCTGCGTCTGACCCGCTGCGACTTCCTCTCGGGGCCAGAGAGCATTGGAGGGTCCCTGACACTGCAGGTCTTTGCAAACTGGATACACTTAACTTCGGCTTGAATAGAGACTGGGAATGGATGAGTCATTACACAAAGTAAAACTATTTTCCCATGTTATTTCTCCCACCCCCACTGTTCCTCAGATGTTCTTGTTAACTGCTGGAAATAGCCTACCTTGCTTGTCACCATGAAAGGTTTTCCTGCCTCCCCCCCCCGCTGCTGGTAATAGTTCATCTTAAGTGATCACTCTCCTTACAGTGTGTATGATAAAACCCATTGTTTCATGTTCTCTGTGTGTGTATATCAATCTCCCCTCTGTATTTTCCACCGAATGCATCCGATGAAGTGAGCTGTAGCTCACGAAAGCTTATGCTCAAATAAATTTGTTAGTCTCTAAGGTGCCACAAGTCCTCCTTTTCTTACTGCAGGTCTTGGCATCTCTCCTAAGGTTGCTGGCTAGTGCCCAACGCAGTGTGAGTGGTGGTGGCGGCGGGGGGTGGGGGGAGAAGGTCATATCTGAATGCCTGTCCTCTAGGAGCTGGACTGCGACCATCAACACACCTTGCACTGGGAGCTTGGACTGTCTGTCCCTTCTGACATAGGCTGCCTCTGAACTGGCAGCCCAGCTAGGAAGGAAGATCTCTGATGTTCCTTCCCATTCCCAGTTCTGGGAGCTGTCCAGTCCTCTCCTCCCCCGTTTCCCTTCTATGGGAGCCGTGCACACTTGGCTGCCCTGCTCTAGAAAGAACCTGTTTCCGGGCTGGAGACACAGCCCCGTTATTCATCGGGAAAGCAGCTCTGTCACTTCAGTCTGGCTAACGTGAGTCCCACTTTAGGTGATTCGAGCTGTCTGAGCTCTGGGCATGAAAAGCACAGAATGTACCGGACAATGATTTTGAAACCAGCTTTAAAACCAAAACAAAAACAGTGCAACTGTTCTGCTCCTAGCCTGTAATTCTCAACTCTCCAGAGCCCAAATACTTGGCACTGCCTTTTAAACTGGATGAGGGGGACCATATCTCCCCCCACCCCGGGACTGAGAATGAAGGAGCCGGTCAAATTACTCCTCGTGAACTAATTACCTGACAAATTGAGCCCTTGTGTGTGAACATTTGCCTTCCAATGGGTTTGGTAGCCGTAAGTAAGGCTGCGATTTTGTCCTGGGTGTTTTTAGTAAAAGTCATGGACTGGTCACTGGCAATAAACGAACAATCACGGAAGTGGTGACCTGTCTCTGACTTTTTTACTAAAAACATACCCGACAAACTGGGGAGGGAGGAGGGTCCAGCATCCTGCCCCCGCCCTGCAGCAGCTGGGAGCTGCAGGGACCCCATTGCCCAGTGGCTGGGAGAGGTCCCCCTGCCACCCTGCGGGTCTCGGAGCTGCGGGGGGCCCCTTACCCACAGTCGCTGAGCAGCTCTGGGTAGGAGCTCCTGATGGCGGAGCCGCTGGGCAGCTCAGGGGTCGCCATTAGTGGTGGCGTCTGGTCAGTTGCGGGGGTCCCGCCACCGGCCGCTGTTGGGCAGCCCCAAGAGGGTTCCCCACCGCCCGTGGAGGTTGGGCTGCTGCCAGGTCCCCTGCTGCTGGCAGCATCTGATCAGCTGCCAGGGCCCCTAATGTCACGGAAGTCCCTGGAAGTCCTGGGTTCCATGACATAATCTCAGACTTAGCCATAAGTATTCGCGGACTAGTTTGGAAGGGCTACTTTGAGCCTCTTAGGTGTCCAGAAACTGTTGACTTGATCCATTTCTCAGGGTATGTGATTGTCATCTAAACCACATGGTTTTGTTTCTGTTCCCGGAGCTATAACCTGTAGAAGAGGGAATGACATAAAGGCAATTAATAGACAGTAAATTATCATTATTTATGTACAATATGGAAGCACCCAGGGGGTGCTGTTCAGACAGCTAGGAAGATAGGGAGGGGGAGATATTGGTGCAATTAGAAGCCATAACCCCGAATGTTTGTGGGAATGGACACCTGGCTGGGAGACCCTTCCCAAACAGCTGGTAAACGAGAACGGGACTGGATGTTCCTGAGCCCCAGTTCGGCGAGATTGGAGCAGCCCGAGGAATGGGACACACAGACCCTTCCTCTCTCTGGCCCAGGTTAGAAGTGATTGGAAACTCATTCCCCTCTGACAGCTGGCGTGAAGCAGTTTTGGGAGGGGGTACAGTCTCTGCCTCGCTCCTAGCAGACAAGTGCCCCCAAGCACAAAAGCTGCTGTGGGAATCACCGCAGCCCTACTGGGATTATGGCAAAGCCTGCGTGGATGTGCAGGCTCAAGTCTTCCCTGCCTGCCGGGCTTTAACTAGCACTGTGCGGGGAAAGGGCTGGATGTTGGATCCCCTCCACGAGGGACAGCACAGACAGCAAGGGGGGGGGGGCAGCCTGCCGTGTTTGAGGGCTTGGATTCGGCCTTTCTTTCTTTCCTGTCCAGGGATCAGCAGTGGGGTAACCCCAGCATGGAGGGAAACGTGGCTCTTGAGTGATGTAGCTCCGGATGAGTTAACATCATTGTAGCCGACGTTTAAAAGTAGCGCCCCCCGCCCACACCTCTCGCTTCAGACGATGCAACATAAATGGTGTACATGGCTAGTGAGCAATGGGGGTTCCTAGGGGCCCTGCCTGGCATCGGAACAGCAGGGCGAAGGGGCAGTCAGGACAGCAGAGAAGGCTGTGAGCGGGGGCTGGGGAGGAGGCCAGGCTGAATGTCCATCGAAGCACTGGGAACCAGTGAAGACAGCTGGAGGCAAGAGGAGAAGGTCCTGATGCAGCAGGGAATCAGGAATGGCACCTCCAGCATTGGCAAGCATCCTAGGGAGACTGCACAGAGGCAGGCAAAGGAGTTTGCACGAAAGCTGGAGCCACGTGTCCAACGCCAAGTGTGCAGGAAGGTGTTCGGGGGCGGGGGGTGGGGGTGCAGAGCTGTGTCACGGGAAAGGGAAGCTCTTGGTGTGCTGCACCTTTAAATGCAGAGGGGTCTTCCAACCTGCTGCTTCAGAGGCAGCTGGGAGGTAGCTGCCCTTGTTCGTCTGACTTCCGCTGCAGCATGCCACTTGTCTCTCCGTCTCACGTGGGGCTGTAAGAGTTGCTCACGCTTTGGCTGTGGGTTTGCAATCCTGCTCTCGAGATCCGATCTCTTACAATTTACAATTCCCCCCCCCCCGCAGCCAGAGAGCAAAGCCTGCTTTTCTCAATCAAAGGTAGCTTTTGGTTTCAGACGAAGGAAAGCTACAAGAAAGAACTAATGTCAAGTCTGCAGGACAGCAAGAGACACAGCGTGACTCTCTCTGCATCCTTATGCAACAGAGCACCCCCGGCAGCAGGCAGGGAGACCACAGGTCATTTCATGGGGCAAGCACGTTGCAAACAAAAGGTCGTCTACTTTCAGTTACCTAGCTAGACCTGGCGTAGGTTTGGATCCAGTGATTTAGTTCAGCCATTACTAAGAAAGGAACTCTTTGCAGAATCTGCCCCTCCCCTGGTAAATTTCAGGAATGTTCAACTCTGGAGTTTGTCCCCATCTCTACTTTAAATCTGAGAAATACTTGATGTCACGTGGAATTGAGACAGGGCTGGACTGAACGCAGCTGTGTTCTGCACCTTTAAATTCCCGAAAACTCTCCCTGGGTGCAGAGATGAGCCTTTTTATTCTGAGTTGCTGCAGCCTGTTAGACCAGGACACACACACTTTCTCTTTCTCTGCTCTCCGCTGGGGGACATTACGTTGGTTCTTCATTCTTGTGCTTTTCCTTAATCTAAAAATGTCACCTAGATGATCTACAACATCTGGGTCATTTTACAAGATGAGACTATGCAAAGCTAGTGGGTTTGAGGTCAAGTCTCAGGAGAATTCGCGTTGTCAGTTTTAGTTTCAGGCTTCATTTGAACCCCAAAACTCAAAGCAAAATTCAGGGGTCCCTCACAGCTTTTCCTATAAGGTGACCAGATAGCAAGTATGAAAAATCGGGACAGAGGGTGTGGGGTAATAGGCACCTATGTAAGAAAAATCCCCAAATATTGGGACTGTCCCTATAAAAGGACAAGGAGGAAAAGATCGGAGGTTTGGAGATGCAGGTGGAAAGTCTGGTTGAGTTTAGGAAGGGGTTTGAGCAGATGATGGAGCAAAGATATGAGGTATCTGAAGGGAAAAGCTCAGACTCACAGATGGAAGCAGGGCTGGGGAATTTTGAGGGGAGACTGGGTGAGGAAAGTGGTCAGTGGAAACATGTGACTAAAAGAACCAGGCAGAGGAAAAGACGGGCTAGTGAAGGAGAAATAGAGCTTAGGAACAGGTTTGCAGAGTTGGAAAATGAAGAAGGGGCTCAGCAGGTACTTGTTGAAGGTGGAAGGGTAAGGAAGAAGAGAAG
Source organism: Dermochelys coriacea (assembly GCF_009764565.3). Taxonomy (NCBI): domain Eukaryota; kingdom Metazoa; phylum Chordata; order Testudines; family Dermochelyidae; genus Dermochelys; species Dermochelys coriacea. The sequence continues at coordinate 9,041,308 of NC_050085.1, forward strand.
AGAGGCTAGGAAAAGCGGAAGAGTCTAGGGAGACTAGACCAAATATGAGCCCCAGGAGGATACAGGATGGGTTGAAGAAGATTATAAGGGAAAATAGGAATGGAAAGAACTTGCAGCCAGAGGGAACAGGGGAGAGACTGGAGAATAGCACTGTCACCAGGAAAAGGCAGGTCTATGTGATCGGGGACTCTTTATTGAGAAGAATAGACAGGCCTGTAACTAGAGCTGATCCAGAGAATAGAAGGGTGTGCTGTCTTTCGGGTGCTAAGATACGGGATGTAGACCTGAGGTTGAAAAGGATCCTAAAGGGAGCGGGAAAGAATCCCCTAATTATCCTTCATGTGGGAACAAATGATACGGCTAGATTCTCGCTGGAAAGTATTAAGGGAGACTATGCTAGGCTGGGGAAGACGCTTAAGGAAATTGAGGCTCAGGTGATCTTTAGCGGGATCCTTCCTGTTCCTAGAGAAGGGCAACAAAGGTGTGACAAGATTATGACTGTCAACAGATGGCTTAGGCAGTGGTGCTATAAGGAGGGCTTTGGGATGTATGGCCACTGGGAGGCATTCATGGACAGAGGACAGTTCTCTCGGGATGGACTTCATCTGAGTAGGGAAGGAAATAGACTTCTAGGATCGAGGCTGGCACAACTGATAAAGAGAGCTTTAAACTAGGAATTAGGGGGAGATGGATGGGAGATGTCCAGGAAATCTCCACGCCAGATTTTAGCATTGAGAGGGAAGAAGACAAAGTAAGAAAGGATACAGCTGTGGGTAGGAGAATGTATATAAGGAGCAAGGGCGGTGTGGATACTAGTCTAATAGGTTATACTGGCTGTAGAATGACTGTGCCTAATAGGGTACAAAATGTGAGCGAGGCCAAACAGCAAAAATTAAGATGTTTATACACCAATGCGAGGAGCCTAGGTAACAAAATGGAGGAACTAGAGCTACTGGTGCAGGAAGTGAAACCAGATATTATAGGGATAACAGAAACATGGTGGAATAGTAGTCATGACTAGACTACAGGTATTGAAGGGTATGTGCTGTTTAGGAAAGACAGAAACAAAGGTAAAGGTGGTGGAGTAGCATTGTATATCAATGATGAGGTAGAATGTAAAGAAATAAGAAGCGATGCAATGGATAAGACAGAGTCCGTGTGGGCAAAAATTATACTGGGGAAGAAAACTAGTAAAGCCTCTCCTACGATAGTGCTTGGGGTGTGCTATAGACCTCCGGGATCTAATTTGGATATGGATAGAGCCCTTTTTAATGTTTTTAATAAAGTAAATACTAATGGAAACTGCGTGATCATGGGAGACTTTAACTTCCCAGATATAGACTGGAGGACCAGTGCTAGTAATAATAATAGGGCTCCGATTTTCCTAGATGCGATAGCTGATGGATTCCTTCATCAAGTAGTTGCTGAACTGACTAGAGGGGATGCCATTTTAGATTTAATTTTGGTGAGTAGCGAGGACCTCATAGAAGAAATGGTTGTAGGGGACAATCTTGGCTCAAGTGATCATGAGCTAATTCACTTCAAACTAAATGGAAGGATTAACAAAAATAAATCTGCAACTAAGGTTTTTGATTTCAAAAGGGCTGACTTTCAAAAATTAAGGAAATTAGTTAGGGAAGTGGATTGGACTGAAGAATTCATGGATCTAAAGGTAGAGGAGGCCTGGGATTACTTTAAATCAAAACTGCAGAAGCTATCGGAAGCCTGTATCCCAAGAAAGGGGAAAAAATTCATAGGAAGGAGTTGTAGACCAAGCTGGATGAGCAAGCATCTTAGAGAGGTGATTAAGAAGAAGCAGAAAGCATACAGGGAGTGGAAGATGGGAAGGATCAGCAAAGAAAGCTACCTAATTGAGGTCAGAACATGTAGGGATAAAGTGAGACGGGCTAAAAGTCGAGTAGAGTTGGACCTTGCAAAGGGAATTAAAACCAATAGTAAAAGGTTCTATAGCCATATAAATAAAAAGAAAACTAAGAAAGGAGAAGTGGGGCCACTTAACACTGAGGATGGAGTGGAGGTTAAAGATAATCTAGGCATGGCCCAATATCTAAACAAATACTTTGCCTCAGTCTTTAATAAGGCTAAAGAGGATCTTAGGGATAATGGTAGCATGACAAATGGGAATGAGGATATAGAGGTAGATATTACCATATCTGAGGTAGAAGTGAAACTGAAACAGCTTAATGGGACTAAATCGGGGGGCCCAGATAATCTTCATCCAAGAATATTAAAGGAATTGGCACCTGAAATTGCAAGCCCATTAGCAAGAATTTTTAATGAATCTGTAAACTCAGGAGTAGTACCAAATGATTGGAGAATTGCTAATATAGTTCCTATTTTTAAGAAAGGAAAAAAAAGTGATCCGGGTAACTACAGGCCAGTTAGTTTGACATCTGTAGTATGCAAGGTCCTGGAAAAAATTTTGAAGGAGAAATTAGTTAAGGACATTGAAGTCAATGGTAAATGGGACAAAATACAACATGGTTTTACAAAAGGTAGATCGTGCCAAACCAACCTAATCTCCTTTTTTGAAAAGGTAACAGATTTTTTAGATAAAGGAAATGCAGTGGATCTAATTTACCTAGATTTCAGTAAGGCATTTGATACCGTGCCACATGGGGAATTATTAGTTAAATTGGAGAAGATGGGGATCAATATGAACATCAAAAGGTGGATAAGGAATTGGTTAAAGGGGAGACTACGACGGGTCCTACTGACAGGCGAACTGTCAGGTTGGAGGGAGGTTACCAGTGGAGTTCCTCAGGGATCGGTTTTGGGACCAACCTTATTTAATCTTTTTATTACTGACCTTGGCACAAAAAGTGGGAGTGTGCTAATAAAGTTTGCAGATGATACAAAGCTGGGAGGTATTGCTAATTCGGAGAAGGATCGGGATATTATACAGGAGGATCTGGATGACCTTGTAAACTGGAGTGATAGTAATAGGATGAAATTTAATAGTGAGAAGTGTAAGGTTATGCATTTAGGGATTAATAACAAGAATTTTAGTTATAAATTGGGGACGCATCAATTAGAAGTAACGGAAGAGGAGAAGGACCTTGGAGTATTGGTTGATCATAGGATGACTATGAGCTGCCAATGTGATATGGCTGTGAAAAAAGCTAATGCAGTTTTGGATGCATCAGGAGAGGCATTTCCAGTAGGGATAAGGAGGTTTTAGTACCGTTATACAAGGCACTGGTGAGACCTCACCTAGAATACTGTGTGCAGTTCTGGTCTCCCATGTTTAAAAAGGATGAATTCAAGCTGGAGCAGGTACAGAGAAGGGCTACTAGGATGATCCGAGGAATGGAAAACTTGTCTTCTGAAAGAAGACTTAAGGAGCTTGGCTTGTTTAGCCTAACTAAAAGAAGGTTGAGGGGAGATATGATTGCTCTCTATAAATATATCAGAGGGATAAATACAGGAGAGGGAGAGGAATTATTTCAGCTCAGCACCAATGTGGACACAAGAACAAATGGGTATAAACTGGCCACCAGGAAGTTTAGACTTGAAATCAGACGTAGGTTTTTAACCATCAGAGGAGTGAAGTTTTGGAATAGCCTTCCAAGGGAAGCAGTGGGGGCAAAAGATCTATCTGGCTTTAAGATTCTACTTGATAAGTTTATGGAGGAGATGGTGTGATGGGATAATGGGATTTTGGTAAATAATTGATCTTTAAATATTCAGGGTAAATAGGCAAAATCCCCTGAGATGGGATATTAGATGGATGGGATCTGAGTTACCCAGGAAAGAATTTTCTGTAGTATCTGGCTGGTGAATCTTGCCCATATGCTCAGGGTTTAGCTGATTGCCATATTTGGGGTCGGGAAGGAATTTTCCTCCAGGACAGATTGGAGAGGCCCTGGAGGTTTTTCGCCTTCCTCTGTAGCATGGGGCATGGTTGACTTGAGGGAGACTTCTCTGCTCCTTGAAGTCTTTAAACCATGATTTAAGGACTTCAATAGCTCAGACATGGGTGAGGTTTTTCATAGGAGTGGGTGGGTGAGATTCTGTGGCCTGCACTGTGCAGGAGGTCAGACTAGATGATCAGAATGGTCCCTTCTGACCTTAGTATCTATGAATCTATGAAAATCGGGATATCTGGTCACCCTATTTTCCTAGCACCTGATGGGTGGCCCTACATAGCCCAATGTAGATGTGAGAGATAATACATTACACTTACCTCCAACATGAAGGATTGTCCTGTGGCAAAACTATTGGATGGGAAGTCTGTGACAATCTGTATCCGTATGTCCACCCCTTTTTCAAGACTGTGATACATTTTGTACAAACTCTGGCTTGTAAGGCATCATCTGAAAACTCAGGATTTGCTGATTTTTATTGTCCTGGTAAAATATGTGTAGCAGCATTGTATGTAAAGTTATAAGATTCGTATTCCAAATCTAGGGAAGCAGCCACAAACCAGTTCCTCAGAGACAAAAGGCAAACTGAGGCTCAGCCAGGTGTCAATGAAATCAAATGGACTGGCACCTGGTAAAGTGGCCATTCTTTGGCAGGGAAAATGGTGAGAGTGAGAAATGTTCATCTTGGCAAAGAAGCAGTTGGAGGTTCCTCCCTCATGGTCTTTCTGTCTCCTGAATCCCTTCTGGAGATGATCCTCAAAGAAGAGGAAAAGGTATAAGAACGCGGAACAGACAGCCCAAAAGATTCCTCCCTTTCTCTCTGCCCACAGCAACAACATCACCTAAGGAACAAAGAAACAGCTTTGGACTGAGGGAAGGATCCTGCCTGAAAGGAATTCAGCCAGTAAGACTGCTGACATGTGATGAGAGAGACTCTTGCTTTAAATTCACTTAGCTTGTTAAGTTAGGCA